>NC_041383.1:24944732-24950249 GCF_002162155.2 Triticum dicoccoides
GCCCCTGCCCCGCCGCCCCTGCCCTGTTTATATGTCTTTTTTTAGATTTTTTTGTTTTTTGCATTTTTTAAAAATGTATATATGTATGTATATATGTTCTCTGTGTATATATATGTTCATGTATATATGCAAAAGATAGATTTTTAGAAAAAACAGTATTTTTTTCTATTCATAGATTTTTTGGTGATATTAATTATTGTAAATATGCAAATGTTTGTATATTCATATGAACAATGAATTAGGCAAAACCTTTACTTTTTTCGAAAATTTCTATTTGAACATTATTTAAAAAAAACAAGCAATACTACTTCATGTATTTTTAAGAAGGAAGAAGAAGAAAAATAATGAGAGGAAAAAGGAAATAAGAAGAGGAAGAAGAGGAGAAATAAATAAGAAGAAGAAAAAAGAAGAAAAGGAAGAGGAGAAGAAGAAAGGAACAGAGGAGAAGAAGAACAAATAGAATTTTTTTCTATTTTTTCTTCTTCTCCTCTATTCCTTTCTTCTGCTCCTCTTTTTTTTTCTTTTTTTTCTTCGATCTTCTCCTCTATTTCTTTCTTCTTCTCCTCTTTTTATTTCTTCTTCGTTTTCTTATGTTTTATCGGGCCTGTCGTCGTCCATCTACCCCTCCCGATAACTTCAACACGAGGGGGGGGTCGATATACCCCCTCCCCGATAATATTATTTTTCCATGTATATGTATGTCGCGTCGTTGTCGATATAACCCCCTCCCGGATAACTTCGACATGAGGGGCGGTCGATATATATACCCCCTCTCGACCGTGATAACTTATACCACGGCAGCACCCCCCTCGGCCCTCTCGCTCGACCAAAACTCTTGGGGACACCCAAACCCTAGAGAAAAAACAATGTTGGTCTCCTACCCGCTCCCGCCGCGCCCCTACCCGACAAACTCTCTCGAGGCCACCCAAATTTACCAAGTTAAAAGAACTCTGTACCATGTTTGAATAATAATTGACATGTTGTAAATATTTGCAGAAACTATGGAGCACTCCCAAGACGAAGCAACAGAAGCGATGTTGGGGGAGATAATCGCACAAGGAAGCGATGTCGTTGCGTCATTTCTCAATGACACCGATGGTCAGGAAGGACTGGGTGAAGAAGAGGGATATGTTCATGATGGCTCCGACCCATTAATGCCGGTACAAGAAGAGGGCTATGTTCATGATGGCTCCAATGACCCAATGGAGGTACAAGAAGGAGACTGTGCTGACTGCTTCGGTGACCGAACCGAGTCCGGCCAGTTATATATATATATTAGTAAAGCTGGTGCTGACTAGTTAATTAATCCATTCATTGTTTTGGTATATGTACACATATTAATTAACTCTCGTCTTTCTTCTTTTTTCTAGCCCTCCTGATCGAGCACAACTTCGGTAAGGAGACGAGGCCCGAAGAAAAAGTTGAGCTCGGATGAAAGGTTTGAGATCACAGCAATCGCGTGCGATGGCAAACTGATTGAACCCATCCGGACAAAGAACACATTTGCTGCTCAGTGCGGGGTTCTTGTTAGGGACAAGATCCCGATCAGCATCCACCAATGGTATAAGCCTAAGGAGGAAGACCCTGAGGTGTCTTATGTCAATGATATGCAGAAAGATGATCTTTGGACTGAGCTGAAGGCAAATTTCACCCTACCGCCAGAGGAGGATCCGGAGAATCCAGTTAAAGAGCAATTAATCAAGTCTTGTGCTCTTAAGAAGATGGCAGGCCTATTCAGGAGGTGGAGGAAAGAGCTGAACAAGTTTGTCGATAAAGAAGAGTCACCAGAATTCATTGGCAAATATGAGAAGATCAGAGATCACTGGCCCGCATTTGTGGCCCACAAGACATCGGAAAAGAGTAAGAAGATGTCGGCGACAAACAAGCAAAATGCTGTGAAGAACAAGTTTCACTATCACACGGGTCAGGTGGCTACCTCAAAGCCCGGCCTAAGTGGTCCAAGGCTGAGAATGATCTTCTTGATAAAGGGATTGAACCAGCGATAATGAACTGGCCAAACCGTTGCCGGACTTGGTTCTTCGGGGCTGGCGGAACCTTGGACCCTGTATCAGGGAAGTGCCGTTGGACGGACGAGCAACTGAAAATACCAGTCAACAGGCTTCGGCACTATATCGATACAATGCAGCAAGGGACGTTCATTCCAGACAGGGAGAAGGACGAGCTCACAATGGCCCTCGGGAATCCTGAGCACCCTGGATGGACATGAGGCACGCTAGGCTCCATTCCGTGGAAGGTTGGTTTTCCGGACGCAGGGGATTACAAAACCTAGGAGAGGAGGAAGAAACTGGAGCACAGCCAGCTGCAGGCGCTGCACGAAAGGGTACAAGGGCTAGAGAAACGAGAAGCAGATCGCAGCAAATGACCTGCCGAAGCTTCCCCGAAGCTACCCCGCCATCTCAGTGGAGAAGCAGCGTGGCTTCCACCGAGCTGCTTCAGCCGGAGCATGTCTTGAAGGCTCCTGCTAGCTACCCCGTGGATTTTATCACAGAGTCTCAAAATTGCCACCTTATGACGCAATGGCAGAACTTCAAAGTCAAGGCGGCTGTCGGCCAAGTTCGACCTTCTGAACCCGGCGCAACTTTTCACTGTCGTCCGATTCCAGAAGGATATGCTAGGGTGACGGTGGACGAAATAACGGAGGGATTTGAGGACCTCCAGCTTGACCATCCTATCGGTGAAAGGGAGACTCGGCTGGGTTCTGCTCTGAATACTACATGCCTATGGCGGAAGGAGTTCATCAAGCTTCCGAACTGGACGCCTCCTCCTCCTCCTCCGGCGAGTCAGGGCACTCCGCCTCCTCCACCGCCTCCTCCTCCGGCGAGTGACGATCAGGGCACTCAGCCTCCTTCTCCGGCGCGTGGCGGCACTCCGCCTCCTTCTCCGCCTGCGTCGGCGCGCCCGAGAGCCAGCAGCCTCCTCCTTCTCTGCCTCGCCAGCAAGGGCGGAAGAGACCCGCCGCCGTCCCGGCTACTCCGGCGCGTCGTAGTCCTTCTCCTCTGCCTCATAATCAACCACGAAAGAAGACAGACGCCGCAACCGCTCCATATGCTCCGGCGTCTAGCAGTACAGCCAGCAGAGGTGGGAGGCAATATAGATATGGTCCTTCTCTCAAGCCTCTAGAGAAGTTACCATACGAGAGGACCAAGGAGGAAAACGCGAAGATCGTGAGGGCCGAAGTGGACGACTTCTTTGAAGGGTTGAAAGCAAAGAGACATCCACCTCCGGAGGAGAAGGTAGATCCGGTGAAAGCAAAGCACACTATCGATGCCCTGAGGAAACCACCAAAGTCTCCGCCGAGAACCAACTATGAGCGCATTACTGAACAGACATATTGAAGCGGAGCGGTCGGGAAGTACTGTCAGACATCAAAGGTCAAAAGAACGAGCAGCTGCGAAAAAAATTGCCAGCTCGGCAAACAAGCGAATCAATCGTGCCCCCCGCTCAATGTGTCTAGCGCCGACATCATCGCTAATGCTCCGGGGACGGTGGCCGGTTATGGCAATCTTGCAGATTACCTGCCTAACGATCAACTTCCTGATTTCATGGAGGTGGACAAACACAGATACGAGTACAGGAAGCCTCTCGTCAAAGATGAAAAAAATGTCTAACAACAATGATGCGAAGATTCCATAATTGGTACATGAAAACCTGCAGAGAGTCTGGGGGGATGAATACTTTGTATCTGAACATTAAAGAGTAGCACGACCTCGTTCGAACTGATCTGTTGCCTGTTCCATTTGAGGAGTTCTTCGAGTTCTTCAATCAAAAGGCCCTCGATAAGTTAACGGTCTTTTGCTACTATCTGTAAGTACTATTTCTGTCATTAAGTCTCTATATATAGCTCAGCTCTTTCATTGCATGTATTTATAATTAATTATCCTTACTATATTATGCAGATTGAAGATCGTCGAGTGCAAAAAACAAGAAATATATGATATTGGGTTCATTAACACAAATATCATAGATGAAATTCAGGTTAAAAAGCACGCCGAAGAGGCCGAGGCCAACTTGCTACAATCGTTGATCAAAAATCAAAACAAAGATACCATACTCTTTCCTTACAACTTCGAGTGAGTGTTACTGTCGTGTGCAAATTCGGTTTCCTTTATTACTCGAGCGAGGTTATAGTAATGTAATTGATGAGTTATGCATGCGTGCGCAGCTTCCACTATGTTCTTCTGGGGATTAAGCTTGAGCAAGGACTAGTAACCGTCTTAGACTCGAGACGAAAAGATCCCGAAACCTATGCGGACATGACTAAAATGCTCAACAAGTAAGTTCAATCGATCATTATCGCACCATATCGGCAACTTTTTGTTCATTTCCTGATATCTCAAGTAATAATAATTATTTTCTTTGTCTTGCAGGATTTGGAAACAGTTCACCGCAGAAGCCCCGAGACTGCCGAAGGAGCTGCATATACATACCCGAAAGTAAGTACTACTGGCTAGCTAGTTGCGCGCATCTCCCGTTGAATCTATAGTTATACTTTCATCAATGCCATTTATAATGCTTCATTATCAGTTTGATTGACCTCTATTTCTCGTAAAGTGCTTGTGGCAGGAACAAGGGAATAATTACTGTGGATACTACGTGTGCGAGTTCATCTACAAGGCGACTTTGAAAAATAAGCGGGGCTACTCTAAAAGACAATATGAAGTGCGTAAGCAGTAATATTCACAATTTCATTTTATTACACCATTATTTCTGTTGAGTTTCATTCATATATATGTATTAATTAACCCCCTTCTTCAAATTAGATGTGGCACATGCGGAATGAACTCCTAGAACAAGATCGCATGAAAGCAATTCAAGAGGAATTGGCGGGATTCTTTCTTGACCACGTCATCAATAAAGCCGGAGAATACCATGTGGAAGTTGATTTCAATTGCTAGGGGATTGTAAGAGATCTTACATATTGTATATATATGTAGCCAGTAGCGTGGGATAGATAATACGAAAACTTGTTGTTCGACCAATCTCTCGGAGAAGGAGAGGTCGATCATGTTGGGGAACGTTGCAGAAAATTAAAAAAATTTCTACGGTTTCACCAAGATCCATCTATGAGTTCATCTAAGCAACGAGTCATGGGAGAGAGATTGCATCTACATACCACTTTATAGATCGCGCGGAAGCGTTGAAAAGAACGGGGTTGAAGTAGTCGCTCTCGTCGTGATCCTATCACCGGAGATCCTAGCGCCGAACGGACGGCACCTCCACGTTCAACACACGTACGGTCAACATAACGTCTCCTCCGTCTTGATCCAGCAAGGAGAAAGGAGAGGTTGATGATGACAGCACAACGGCGTGGTGGTGGTGGAACAGCAGCACTCCGGCAGGGCTTCCCCAAGCACGTGACGGAGGAGGAAGAGGTGTAGCAGGGGGAGGGGGCGCCAGGACTTCAGGGTGCGGCTGCCCCCCTCCCCCCTCCCTTTATATAGGCCCCCAGGGGGGGCGCCGGCCCTGGGAGATCTAATCTCCCAAGGGGGCGGCGGC
>NC_041383.1:24950603-24959997 GCF_002162155.2 Triticum dicoccoides
CTAGGGTTTCAACCCTAGGCGCAGGGGGTGGGCCTAGGGGGGCGCACCAGCCCACTAAGGGCTTGTTCCCCTCCCCACATTGGCCCTTGGGGCCCTCCGGGATGGGTGGCCCCACCCGGTGGACCCCCGGGACCCTTCCGGTGGTCCCGGTACAATACCGGGTGACCCCGAAACTTTCCCGATGGTCGAAATACCACTTCCTATATAGTTTTCTTTACCTACGGACCATTCCAGAACTCCTCGTGACGTCCGGGATCTCATCCGGGACTCCGAACAACATTCGGTATGCTGCATACTCATATTCATACAACCCTAGCGTCACCGAACCTTAAGTGTGTAGACCCTACGGGTTCGGGAGACACGTAGACATGACCGAGACGGCTCTCGGGCAATAACCAACAGTGGGATCTAGACACCCATGTTGGTTCCCACATGCTCCTCGATGATCTCATCGGATGAACCACGATGTCGAGGATTCGAACAACCCCGTATACAATTCCCTTTGTCAATCGGTACGTTACATGCCCGAGACTCGATCGTCGGTATCCCAATACCTCGTTCAGTCTCGTTACCGGCAAGTCACTTTACTCGTACCGTAAAGCATGATCCCGTGACCAAACACTTGGTCACTTTGAGCTCATTATGATGATGCATTACCGAGTGGGCCCAGAGATACCTCTCCGTCATACGGAGTGACAAATCCCAGTCTCGATCCGTGTCAACCCAACAGACACTTTCAGAGATACCTGTAGTGCACCTTTATAGTCACCCAGTTATGTTGTGACGTTTGGTACACCCAAAGCACTCTTACGGTATCCGGGAGTTACACGATCTCATGGTCTAAGGAAGAGATACTTGACATTGAAAAAGCTCTAGCAAAACGAACTACACGATCTTGTGCTATGCTTAGGATTGGGCTTGTCCATCACATCATTCTCCTAATGATGTGATCCCGTTGTCAATGACATCTAATGTCCATAGTCAGGAAACCATGACTATCTGTTGACCAACGAGCTAGTCAACTAGAGGCTCACTAGGGACATGTTATGGTCTATGTATTCACACGTGTATTACGATTTCCGGATAATACAGTTATAGCATGAATAAAAGACAATTATCATGAACAAGGAAATATAATAGTAATCCTTTTATTATTGCCTCTAGGGCATATTTCCAACAGTCTCCCACTTGCACTAGAGTCAATAATCTAGTTACATTGTGATGAATCGAACACCCATAGAGTTCTGGTGTTGATCATGTTTTGCTCGCGAGAGAGGTTTAGTCAACGGATCTGCGACATTCAGATCCGTATGTACTTTGCAAATATCTATGTCTCCATCTTGAACATTTTCACGGATGGAGTTGAAACGACGCTTGCTGTGCCTGGTCTTCTTGTGAAACCTGGGCTCCTTGGCAAGGGCAATAGCTCCAGTGTTGTCACAGAAGAGTTTGATCGGCCCCGACGCATTGGGTATGACTCCTAGGTCGGTGATGAACTCCTTCACCCATATTGCTTGATGCGCTGCCTCTGAGGCTGCCATGTACTCCGCTTCACATGTAGATCCTGCCACGACGCTCTGCTTGCAGCTGCACCAGCTTACTGCTCCACCATTCAACATATGCACGTATCCGGTTTGTGACTTAGAGTCATCCAGATCTGTGTCGAAGCTAGCGTCGACGTAACCCTTTACGACGAGCTCTTCGTCACCTCCATAAACGAGAAACATGTCCTTCGTCCTTTTCAGGTACTTTAGGATATTCTTGACCACTGTCCAGTGTTCCTTGCCGGGATTACTCTGGTACCTTCCTACCAAACTTACGGCAAGGTTTACATCAGGTCTGGTACACAGCATGGCATACATAATAGATCCTATGGCTGAGGCATAGGGGATGAAGCTCATCTCTTCTTTATCTTTTGTCGTGGTCGGGCATTGAGCCGAGCTCAATCTCACACCTTGCAGTACAGGCAAGAACCCTTTCTTGGACTGATCCATTTTGAACTTCTTCAAAATCTTATCAAGGTATGTGCTTTGTGAAAGACCTATGAGGCGTCTTGATCTATCCCTATAGATCTTGATGCCTAATATATAAGCAGCTTCTCCAAGGTCCTTCATTGAAAAACACTTATTCAAGTAGGCCTTAATGCTGTCCAAGAATTCTATATCATTTCCCATCAAAAATATGTCATCTACATATAATATGAGAAATGCTACAGAGCTCCCACTCACTTTCTTGTAAACGCAGGCTTCTCCATAAGTCTGCGTAAACCCAAACGCTTTGATCATCTCATCAAAGCGAATGTTCCAACTCCGAGATGCTTGCACCAGTCCATAAATGGATCGCTGGAGCTTGCATACTTTGTTAGCATTCTTAGGATCGACAAAACCCTCCGGCTGCATCATATACAGTTCTTCCTTAAGATGCCCGTTAAGGAATGCCGTTTTGACGTCCATTTGCCATCTCTCATAATCATAGTATGCGGCAATTGCTAACATGATTCGGACGGACTTAAGCTTTGCTACGGGAGAGAAAGTCTCATCGTAGTCAATCCCTTGAACTTGCCGATAACCCTTAGCGACAAGTCGAGCTTTATAGATGGTGACATTACCATCCGCGTCCGTCTTCTTCTTAAAGATCCATTTGTTTTCTATCGCTCGCCGATCATCGGGCAAGTCAGTCAAAGTCCATACTTTGTTTTCATACATGGATTCTATCTAAGATTTCATGGCTTCTAGCCATTTGTTGGAATCTGGGCCCGCCATTGCTTCTTCATAGTTCGAAGGTTCACCGTTGTCTAACAACATGATTTCTAGGACAGGGTTGCCGTACCACTCTGGTGCGGAACGTGTCCTTGTGGACCTACGAAGTTCAGTAGCAACTTGATCCGAAGTACCTTGATCATCATCATTGTTTTCCTCTTCAGTTGGTGTAGGCATCACAGGAACACTTTCCTGAGCTGTACTACTATCCCGTTCAAGAGGTAGTACTTCATCGAGTTCTACTTTCCTCCCACTTACTTTTTTCGAGAGAAACTCTTTTTCCAGAAAGGATCCGTTCTTGGCAACAAAGATCTTGCCTTCGGATCTTAAGTAGAAGGTATACCCAATGGTTTCTTTAGGGTATCCTATGAAGATGCATTTTTCCGACTTGGGTTCGAGCTCTTCAGGTTGAAGTTTCTTGACATAAGCATCGCATCCCAAACTTTTAGAAACGACAGCTTAGGTTTCTTCCCAAACCATAATTCATATGGTGTCGTCTCAACGGATTTAGACGGTGCCCTATTTAAAGTGAATGTAGCTGTCTCTAGAGCGTATCCCCAAAATGATAGCGGTAAATCGGTAAGAGACATCATAGATCGCACCATATCCAATAGAGTGCGATTACCACGTTCGGACACACCGTTACGCTGAGGTGTTCCAGGCGGCGTGAGTTGTGAAACGATTCCACATTTTATTAAGTGTGTACCAAATTCGTGACTTAAATATTCTCCTCCATGATCCAATCGTAAGAACTTTATCTTTCGGTCACGTTGATTCTCTACTTCATTCTGAAATTCCTTGAACTTTTCAAAGGTCTCAGACTTGTGTTTCATCAAGTAGACATACCCATATCTACTCAAGTCATCAGTGAGAGTGAGAACATAACGATATCCTCCACGAGCCTCAACGCTCATTGGACCTCACACATCGGTATGTATGATTTCCAACAAGTTGGTTGCTCGCTCCATTGTTCCGGAGAACGGGGTCTTGGTCATTTTGCCCATGAGGCATGGTTCGCATGTGTCAAATGATTCATAATCGAGAGACTCTAAAAGTCCACCAGCATGGAGCTTCTTCATGCGCTTGACACCAATGTGACCAAGGCGGCAGTGCCACAAGTATGTGGGACTATCGTTATCAACTTTATATCTTTTGGTATTCACGCTATGAATATGTGTAATATTACATTCGAGATTCATTAAGAATAAACCATTGACCATTGGGGCATGACCATAAAATATATCTCTCATATAAATAGAACAACCATTATTCTCGGATTTAAATGAGTAGCCATCTCATATTAAACGAGATCCAGATACAATGTTCATGCTCAAACTTGGCACTAAATAACAATTATTGAGGTTTAAAACTAATCCCGTAGGTAAATGTAGAGGTAGCGTGCCGACGGCGATCACATAGACCTTGGAACCATTCCCGACGCGCATCGTCACCTCGTCCTTCGCCAGTCTCCGCTTATTCCGCAGCTCCTGCTGTGAGTTACATATGTGAGCAACGGCACCGGTATCGAATACCCAGGAGTTACTACGAGTACTGGTAAGGTACACATCAATTACATGTATATCAAATATACCTTTAGTGTTGCCGGCCTTCTTGTCCGCTAAGTATTTGGGGCAGTTTCGCTTCTAGTGACCCTTCCCCTTGCAATAAAAGCACTCAGTTTCAGGCTTGGGTCCATTCTTTGACTTCTTCCCGGCAACTGGCTTACCGGGCGCGGCAACATCTTTGCCGTCCTTCTTACCCTTGACCTTCTTGAACTTAGTGGTCTTATTGACCATCAACACTTTATGTTCTTTCTTGATTTCAACCTTTGCTGACTTCAGCATTGAAAATACTTCAGGAATGGTCTTTACCATCCCCTGCATATTGTAGTTCATCACAAAGCTCTTGTAGCTTGGTGGGAGCGACTGAAGGATTCTGTCAATGACCGCCTCATCCGGGAGGTTAATGTCCAGCTGGGACAGGCGGTTGTGCAACCCAGACATTTTGAGTATATGCTCACTGACAGAACTATTTTCCTCCATCTTACAACTATAGAACTTGTCGGAGACTTCATATCTCTCGACCCGGGCATGATCTTGGAAAACTAGTTTCAGCTCCTCGAACATCTCATATGCTCCGTGTTGCTCAAAACGCTTTTGGAGCCCCGGTTCTAAGCTGTAAAGCATGCCGCACTGAACGAGGGAGTAATCATCACCGCGAGTCTGCCAAGCATTCATAATGTCTTGGTTCTCTGGGACGAGTGCATCACCTAGCGGTCCTTCTAGGACATATTGTTTCCTGGCAGCTATGAGGATGATCCTCAGGTTCCGGACCCAGTCCATATAGTTGCTGCCATCATCTTTCAGCTTGGTTTTCTCTAGGAACGCGTTGAAGTTCATGTTGACTTGAGCGTTGGCCATTTGATCTACAAGACATATTTTGCAAAAGTTTTAGACTAAGTTCATGATAATTAAGTTCATCTAATCAAATTATTTAATGAACTCCCACTCAGATTAGACATCCCTCTAGTCATCTAAGTGTTACACGATCCGAGTCGACTAGGCCGTGTCCGATCATCACGTGAGATGGACTAGTCATCATCGGTGAACATCTCCATGTTGATTGTATCTTCCATACGACTCTTGTTTGACCTTTCGGTCTCTTGTGTTCCGAGGCCATGTCTGTACATGCTAGGCTCGTCAAGTTAACCCTAAGTGTTCTGCATGTGTAAATCTGTCTTACACCCGTTGTATGTGAACGTAAGGATCTATCACACCCGATCATCACGCGGTGCTTCAAAACGACGAACTTTAGCAACGGTGCACAGTTAGGGGGAACACTTTCTTGAAATTATTATAAGGGATCATCTTATTTACTACCGCCGTTCTAAGTAAACAAGATGCATAAAACATAATAAACATCACATGAAATTATATAGTAGTGACATGATATGGCCAATATCATACAACTCCTTCGATCTCCATCTTCGGGGCTCCATGATCATCTTTGTCACCAGCATGACACCATGATCTCCATCATCATGATCTCCATCATTGTGTCTTCATGAAGTTTTCATGACAACGACTACTTCTACTTCTATGGCTAACGCGTTTAGCAATAAAGTAAAGTAATTTACATGGCGTTCTTCAATGACATGCAGGTCATACAAAAAATAAAGACAACTCCTATGGCTCCTGCCGGTTGTCATACTCATCGACATGCAAGTCGTGATTCCTATTACAAGAACATGATCTCATACATCACAATATATCATTCATCATTCATCACAACTTCTGGCCATATCACATCACATGACAATTGCTGCAAAAACAAGTTAGACGTCCTCTAATTGTTGTTGCATCTTTTACGTGGCTGCAATTGGGTTCTAGCAAGAACGTTTTCTTACCTACGAATAACCACAACGTGATCTTGTCAACTTCTATTTACCCTTCATAAGGACCCTTTTCATCGAATCCTCTCCAACTAAAGTGGGAGAGACAGACACCCGCCAGCCACCTTATGCAACTAGTGCATGTCAGTCGGTGGAACCGGTCTCACGTAAGCGTACGTGTAAGGTTGGTCCAGGCCGCTTCATCCCACAATACCGCTGAAGCAAGAAAAGACTAGTAGCGGCAAGCAAGTTGATAAGATCTACGCCCACAACAAAATTGTGTTCTACTCGTGCAATAGAGAACTACGCATAGACCTAGCTCATGATGCCACTGTTGGGGAATGTTGCAGAAAATTAAAATTTTTGCTACGGTTTCACCAAGATCCATCTATGAGTTCATCTAAGCAACGAGTCATGGGAGAGAGATTGCATCTACATACCACTTTGTAGATCGTGCGGAAGCGTTCAAAAGAACGGGGTTGAAGTAGTCGTTCTCGTCGTGATCCTATCACCGGAGATCCTAGCGCCGAATGGACGGCACCTCCGCGTTCAACACACGTACGGTCAGCGTAATGTCTCCTCCGTCTTGATCCAGCAAGGGGAAAGGTGAGGTTGATAATGATGGCTCTAGCAGCAGCACAACGGCGTGGTGGTGGTGGAACAGCAGCACTCCGGCAGGGCTTCGCCAAGCACGTGACGGAGGAGGAAGAGGTGTAGGAGGGGGAGGGGGCGCCAGGACTTCAGGGTGCGGCTGCCCCCCTCCCCCTCCCATTATATAGGCCCCCAGGGGGGGCACCGGCCCTGGGAGATCTAATCTCCCAAGGGGGCGGCGGCCAAGGGGGTGGAGTGCCCCCCAAGGCAAGTGGGGCGCCCCCCCCACCCTAGGGTTTCAACCCTAGGCGTAGGGGGTGGGCCTAGGGGGGCGCACCAGGCCACTAAGGGCTGGTTCCCCTCCCCACTTCGGCCCTTGGGGCCTTCCGGGATGGGTGGCCCCACCCGGTGGACCCCCGGGACCCTTCCGGTGGTCCCGGTACAATACCGGGTGACCCCGAAACTTTCCCGATGGCCGAAATACCACTTCCTATATAGGTTTCTTTACCTCCGGCCATTCCAGAACTCCTCGTGACGTCTGAGAACTCATCCGGGACTCCGAACAACATTCGGTATGCTGCATACTCATATTCATACAACCCTAGCGTCACCGAACCTTAAGTGTGTAGACCCTACAGGTTCGGGAGACACGTAGACATGACCGAGACGGCTCTCGGGCAATAACCAACAGCAGGATCTGGATACCCATGTTGGTTCCCACATGCTCCTCGATGATCTCATCGGATGAACCACGATGTCGAGGATTCGAACAATCCCGTATACAATTCCCTTTGTCAATCGGTACGTTACATGCCCGAGACTCGATCGTCGGTATCCCAATACCTCGTTCAGTCTCGTTACCGGCAAGTCACTTTACTCGTACCGTAATGCATGATCCCGTGACCAAACACTTGGTCACTTTGAGCTCATTATGATGATGCATTACCGAGTGGGACCAGAGATACCTCTCCGTCATACGGAGTGACAAATCCCAGTCTCGATCCGTGTCAACCCAACAGACACTTTCGGAGATACCTGTAGTGCACCTTTATAGTCACCCAGTTACGTTGTGACGTTTGGTACACCCAAAGCACTCTTACGGTATCCGGGAGTTACACGATCTCATGGTCTAAGGAAGAGATACTTGACATTGAAAAAGCTCTAGCAAAACGAACTACATGATCTTGTGCTATGCTTAGGATTGGGTCTTGTCCATCACATCATTCTCCTAATGATGTGATCCCGTTGTCAATGACATCTAATGTCCATAGTCAGGAAACCATGACTATCTGTTGACCAACGAGCTAGTCAACTAGAGGCTCACTAGGGACATGTTATGGTCTATGTATTCACACGTGTATTACGATTTCCGAATAATACAGTTATAGCATGAATAAAAGACTATTATCATGAACAAGGAAATATAATAATAATCCTTTTATTATTGCCTCTAGGGCATATTTCCAACAGATCGATCACTTCTCTCGGTATGCATGACGAACTTCTGTACTTAATGGTTCCCTTCATTTTCTTACTAGCTAGCATGTCGAGGGCCTCTCTATGTATAGTATGTAGCGTCGACCAAGCACGGACATAAGAGAGGACACTTCTCTCTATTAATTAGCTAGCTAACACAATATATGAAACACCTAAATTAACCCCCCAAAACCCCCACCCCCCCTTTCAAAAAAAAACAAAAACCCCAGCCACTGAAATGCTGACGCGTGGATGCCTTTTGGTCCCGGTTGGTGCCACCAACTGGGACCAAAGGCCCTCCTGCCTGGGCTCGGCGCACCGGCCACGTGGAGGCCCATCTGTCCCGGTTCGTGTTAGAACTGTGACTAAAGGTCTAGGGCATTAGTAACAACCCTTTAGCCCCGGTTCAAGAACCGGGACAAAAGGCCCTCACCAAGCGGGACTAATAGGGGTTTTTCTACTAGTGGACCGTGGTCTCTCCCGTCCAAATTTTAGTATCAGTTGCATCTACGGGCTTACTGTAAGCAAGAATCCCGGAGCAGTTGTGCATTTCTGTAGAGGAGAGAAATAATGTTTTTCGCAACAATGTCTCCTCCGCTTGAAGTTGTTATCAACCTTCTCCACGGCAGTCACTACGTGTAAGAATAAATCTCTGCTCATGCGGAAGAGGAGTTGAAAGAAACCTTCACGGTATGTTTGGGTCCAATGTGAAATAGTCCATGTACAGAAGGCGTGCACCGCCAATCCTATCCCGGGAAATAACTCTTTGGCCCTTTATGTAACCCTTGACGTTCAGTATGTGCCCCTCCGCCTTCTCCATTTCCGCTTGAATACTCATCATCATCATCGTTTCAACATCTTTGTCGCTAAAATCTGATGAATCGAGGAACTCGTTGAATATGAATTCAAAGGTCCATGTGTCCATAGACATCATTGACCTACAAATGACCAAACGAATTTAGAAAAATGCTCGGACAGTTTATCCAACACATAGAGCACGAAGTGTATATCGGGGGAGGGGTTGGACATACCTAGGCGAGGGTGTGGGTTGGGGCCTCCGGTTGCAAAGTTGTGGGTTGGGGCCTCCGGTTGCAAAGTTGTGGGTTGGGGACGATATAGAGCAACAATGGTGGTGGAACTACGGTGGCTGATGCGCGGACGAGGGAGAAAAGAGAAA
>NC_041383.1:24960256-24970863 GCF_002162155.2 Triticum dicoccoides
ACGTGGCGGGGGCGCCAGGGCACATTTGGGCATCCCCATATCCACCCACATATGGACCGTGTATGGGGACAGTCAGTCAGTCCGGGCGTTTGGGCCATATCGGCCCCATCGGGTTGAACTGCGTTTTTCTGTCTGCAAGCAACCCGAACGTTTTTGGGGAGCTCCGGTTTTAGATGTTCTAAAGTCTTTGCTTTTGAATTTTTTTTTCTTATTAGTTATTGGTCCAACTCATTTCTTATACTCACTCCGTTCCTAAATATTTGTCTTTTTTGAGATTTCAAATGGACTACTACAGATGTACATAAACATTTTTTAGAGTGTAGATTCACTCATTTTGCTCCGTATGTAGTCACATGTTGAAATCTCTAGAAAGACAAATATTTAGAAAGAGAGGGAGTATCTTATTAGAAGAAGACTGGAAAAGGACCGTGGCTGACTGACTGACTGACTTGGTAGGTCCAAATTAGGCGATTAATTCGAATTTCCTCACTAGTCGGAGGTTTGAAAGAAGAGCACGGCCAGCAAAGTGCCAACTAGCCGCACCGCACCGGGCAGAGCCGCGCCGCACCTGCTCCATCTAATGTACTCCCGACCCGCACCCGACGGGAGCGGGACGAGACCGCAGACCACCTACCCATCCCCATCCCCATCCCCCCTCCTCTTCCCCGGCGCCAGCGGGATGTGGGCCCTCTGCGAGCTGGCCGACGCGGCGGAGGATTTCACCGACGCCGCCGAAGAGGCGGTCCAGCTCCTCATCAGGATCCGCACCGCCAGCGGCCGGGCGGCGCGCGCCTCGGTCACCGCCGTCTCCATCCTCCTAGCCGGCGTGCGGGACGTCGCATCCGCCTTCGCGCCCGTCGTCCAGGTTGTCGCCAAGTTTTTCCGGCGCTCCCGCCCCAAGCCGTCCCGGCAAGAACGCCGCCGCAACATTATCTTCTCCGCTTGTCGTTCTATCTTGCATTGTTCCGGACCGCTCCAGGCTGAGCTGTTGGCATGTCAGGAGGGATTAAGCCTTGCTCTACAATGGTCTACTCGCCCGATAGACATCGAGATGGACTGCATGGATGCGATCAAGTTGATCAAGTCGCTTACCCTTGACAGATCGCCACATAGAATGATAGTTCAGGATATTAAGAGGCTCTTTGGTGAAAGGGATTTCTCTATTGCTCATGTAAGTAGAATCAGAACGTTGTTAGCCACACACTTGCTGTTTTCGGACGATCGGAGGACCGAACTACAGTTTGGTTGCGCTCTGGACCTGCAGACGTTCCTCTGCTATGTAGGAACGAATATTCCAACACTTGAGCAATGAAATCTTTTTAACCCCGCAAAAAAAACATGAGGTACGACCTAGCTGCCCTTAGATGATCCCACGGTCACTCAACTGATTTCTCCCTGCGTGCGTGCAGGTACGCCGAGCGCGAGGTCCACAAGCGCGAGCGGGAGGACAAGGCCTCCCTGCACTCCACAGCGTCCCGCGTCACGCCCCCGACCCCGACCCCGCCCGTGCTCCCACCCCATCCCCGTGCCGGATCTCGCAGCCTCCGCCGCCGTGGGTCTGCCTCCTCCACCCGCTATTCCACCGACTCCGAAGTATGAGGTACTTAATTCCGAATCCACGGGCATCGCCAAATAGCAGTATCCTCACTGTGTAAACTCCAGGAGATTTCCCTCTGGCAATAGCTGAGTGCAAACAAATTGTAGCACGAAACCTCACTGTGTTGTAAAACCTTAGCCATGAACAATAGCCATGTTGTGCACCCTGAGATCTCTTACTCCCAGCCCTCCATTCATCCTCGGGAGCGTGACCATCTACCATGCAACAAGGCACTGTCCCCTGTTGGCATGGTTCTTGCCTTGCCATAAGAAACCCCTCAGAATCTGTTCAAGCTTGTCTAACGACTGTTTGGGCCACAGAAAGCATCCCATAAAGTAGCTAGGAATCGCTGCCAGGACAGAATTGATCAAAGTAAGTCGCCCTTCCCAGGACAAGAAAGTGGCAAGCTAGCCTGACAGCCTCTTGTCAACCTTGTGTATCACGGGCATCAACAGACCATGAGTGATCTTGTGAGGAGAATGAGGTAGACCCAGATATGTACTCCCTCCGTCCGGAAATACTTGTCATCAAAATGAATAAAAGGGGATGTATCTAGATGTATATTAGTTCTAGATACATTCCTTTTTATCCATTTTAATGACAAGTATTTTCGGACGGAGGGAGTACAAGGAAAGGATGCAGTCTGGCACTGTAGGAGATCAGCAATTGCCTGGCAGATTGGCTGGTCCAAGCAAATAGGAACAAAAGTACTCTTATGATAGTTAATTTTGAGCCCAGTGAAACCAGAAAAAGCATCCAAAGTCCTCTTAACAATCCCCACTTGCTGAACATCTCCTTGTACTAGTAGCAAGTGTCATCCGCATTTTGTAAGACAGGAAAAGGACCGTCAACTCCAAGTGGGTGTTTGAGGTTTCCTGTCCTGTACTCTGTTGCATAGTTGCTGCAGAATGTCTGCTGCTAGAATGAAAAGTTAAGGTGATAGAGCATCGCCTTGTCTCAGCCCACTTTTGGATAAAATCCTTTCCCCAAGGGTGCCATTGATTAGATTCCTGGAAGAGCTGGATGACAGTATATCATTAATCCATCTTACCCATCTGCTACTGAAGCCTCTGGCTGTGAGAATGTGGCGTAGAGCATCCCAACTGCCGCTGTCAAACG
Organism: Triticum dicoccoides; assembly: GCF_002162155.2. Taxonomy (NCBI): domain Eukaryota; kingdom Viridiplantae; phylum Streptophyta; class Magnoliopsida; order Poales; family Poaceae; genus Triticum; species Triticum dicoccoides. The sequence goes on from NC_041383.1 coordinate 24,962,973, forward strand.
CCTTCTGAAATTCTAGCTTCAGAACGATCATAGGTGTCTTCCTCTTCTTGGCCTGTTGCACTAGCTCTGCCACGAGTGCAAAGTTTTCAATTATGCAGCAACCAGGCAGAAAATCAGACTGGAGCAGATGAATGAGGTTTGGAATTAGTCGTAGCAACCGAACTGCAAGGACCTTGGTTGCCAACTTTGCTTACATTTGCCGTCAACCATGAATGTGTTTGTTTGCTGGTGTCTAAAAATTACCGTAGTTATGATTTCATTTTTAATAATTTCCCTCTTTTGATTGCCAGAATTTATTAAGTAAAAAGTCTTAATGACAACGTCTTTACAAATATGTAGTATGGTTCTTTCATTTTGTTTTAGTTTGTAACGAAGCTTGTGCTTTATACTAGTATATACAAGGTTGTCAGAATCGCGATTTTGAATCGGATCGGAGCTTCGATGGCAGGATCGCAAATCGTAGAATCTTGCGCTTGTCAAAGTACTGAACTGTATTGTTGAAAAGGGGCGCTGGGCTATGGCCAATCTGGACTTTGATATTGTGTCACATCTCATTGCAGCGTTGATTTTTCATAGTTGGGGTAGTATTTTTATTTTAGAGCATCTTTGCTGGATGTTTTCAGAATCGTACTAAACAGTTGTATTATTTACAGTGGTACTCCAGATAGTTTCTCTTGTCTTAACTCAATCATCTTCTTGTATTACATTGTCTTCGTTTTTTCTTCATTGTTTGCTGCATCTTCAGATATACACTGTTTCACTATGTCTAAAAAATGTTCCTAATTTGATCTTAGAAAATGAGCACATAGTTTGAAATTTCGATCTGGTGGACATGATTTACGGCATCTAGAATGATGCCAGCTTTGTTCTGTAAGTAGAAGACCAAAATGTCTCCCCATGTGGCATCATAAATGTTCATTTTGCTTTGTATATACCTCTTTCCTTATATTGAAATCGGACTTGATATCTATGAGGCTTGGCATCTCCCATGATTCAATCATTGACACTGGATTCTACAAGGGCAGATAGTTCAATTTCTTGGTCCTTTTATGCTTTAATGGATCCGGGCCTAGTTAAGTACAGTCTTGGGCTTGTGGTTGAATGCTGTCATTGCCCTAGCCCATGCTTTGCTTCTGGAATTGTAATTTCAGACTGTTCCTGAAGAATGATAGAGAAGATGCACTCCAGTCTTTTGAATCTATTCAGGTTGAACCTGACTGCAAGCATGGAAGTCCTCTTTGTGTAACTAGGAAGTTGCTTGCTTTGCTGGGTATGACTGATAAATACACGCATCTCGTTATGACTAAAAGATACGTGTACAGCTTTGACTGCTATTGATAAAATATGTTTGTGGGGTGTCTAAAAGATCTTAACATTGCTTTGGATCTACAATAGAAGATATAGAAACAAGTGAAGTTAACTTAGGTTACTGCTAAACAGGAAGTCAAAGATGCATCGACCTTTTGTTTTTCATTTGAAGTTAGTTACATTTTTCCTTGCCATAATTTCTTATCAACGATCCTGTGTGTTTTCTTGTGTCAAACAATGCAGCAGTTTGATTGTACCTAAATACATTCTTGAGATAGCCGTTAGTCATTGTACCTCTGTAGCTATTGTTGTATCTAGATGTTTACTTTCTGTCTGGTAAAAGAAGTTGACTGTGATTTAGATAGTTGATTCATATGGTGCTAATTGTAGTTCTGATTTCTGACTTATTATACATTACCTGTATGCATGTCCTGGTGCTCTTGTTTTGTAGGATACTTTTGTCGTATAGAGGAGAAACAAATTTAAGTCTATAACACACATTAATAAAGTTCAACACGGAAACTCTTGACCGGTTCCCAGAGCAGCATAATAAGTTGCAATTTTTTGTATTTCACATGATTCTGACCTACTTGCATGTTTTATCTATGCATTATCATTGTGTTGCATATGCTTTGATGTTATTGCGAAGGTTTAAAACATATAAGCGTCACCTTGATCCTTGAAATTTCATCTCTTGATTCAGTACACTGTCTAGTTAAGAGTATGTCCTCACTTGTGGCAGTTTGTCTAGTTTGGGATTTTCAGTTAGGACTTGATGAGCACACATCAGCAAACAGACTAAGTTGCCCCTTGAAATGTGTAATTTGACCATGTCTAGTAGATTTTGACATTTCAATTTTTGAATAAGGTCATATGCTCTATAAATATTATCTACAGTTTGCCCTTGTCAAAGTGCTGAACTGCTGCATTGAAGACTGCATTAGGCTATGGCCAATCTGCACTTTGATATTGTGTCATACCTCATTGTAGCGCTGATTTTTCTATCTTTGTGACCTGATACACAGCGGTGAAGGCATTAAGTTTTTGGTGCTATATGAAACCATTTGACCAGGAATCTTCCAACTTCCATTGTACAAGAAAAATGAGTGGGATATAATAAACACACAAGTGGCACATTGCATGGAAAGTTTTTCAGTTCGACTGGATACTTTTATTGCCCCCCAGAGGACTTATATGCCTCTAGGGAGATTGAATTGCAGTCACATCTTTTCGCATTAGTATAAACATGGAAGAAAAGTAAATTGGTTCCCTGCTAGACTAGGAAGATTGTTAGCCACTTCTTAATTCAGTTGGGAGTCCTGGAGGTTTTTTCAAAGCATCACGTCATTAGAAGAGGTGCATCTTTGCAGCATGTATTTCAGAAATGAACTAACAGGTGTATTATTTGGAAGCGGTGCTAGCAGCCGGGGTCGGGTGTGTGTAGTATTTTATTTTTTAGAGCATCATTGCTGGATGTATTTTCAGAAACATAGTAAACAGGTGTACTCCCTCTGTTCCATATTACTTGTCGCGGTTTTAGTTCAGAGGGAGTATTATTTACAGTAGTAGTTGCAGATGGTTTCTCTTGTCTTAACTGAATCATCTTGTATTTTTTTTTCTTCATAGCTTGCTGCATTTTCAGATGTACACTGTTTTCCTATGTCTCACCTAGTTTGATCTTTGAAAGTAAGTGTGTGGTTTGAAATTTTGATCTGCTGGACATGATTTACAGCATCTAGAATTTGTCAGCTTTGTTCTGTAACTAGAAGACTGAAGCGTGTTTTTTTTTGAGCAAAAGACTGAAGCGTGTTGACCAACTGGGATCTTAACTGTTCATTTTACAATATTCCTTTTATTGAAAATTTGAAATCAAACATGGTGGTACTACTTGAAATTTATGAGACATGTCATCTCCCATACTGAATCACTGACACTGGATTCTTCAAGGGTAGTTGATTGCATTTCTTGGTCCTTTTAGGATTTAATGGACCTAGGCCTAGTTAAGTATAGGCTTGGGCTTGTGGTTGAATGCTACCATTGTCCTAGCCCATATATTTTCAGAATTGAGCTAAAGATGTGGATTACTTCAAAGTGGCACTAGCAGGTTTGGGGGTAGTATTTCTGATTTTAGAGCACCTTTGCTGGATGTATTTTCAGAAGCGTACTAAATTGGTCTATTACTTACAGTGGTGGTCGCAGATGGTTTCTCTTACCTTAGCTACAATCTTCCTCTTGTATTACAGTCTTCTTTTCTTCATAGTCTGCTCTCTGCTGCATCTTCAGATGTACACTGTTTTGCTATATCTCTAAATGTTCCTAATTCGATCTTTGAAAATAAGTGTGTGGTTTTAAATTTTGATCTGCTGGACATGATTTGGGGCATCTAGAATTATGTCAGCTTTGTTCTGTAACTAGAAGGCCAAAGTTTCTTGCTCACCTGGGATCTTAACTGATATTTATGTCACTTGGCCTCTCCCATGACTCAAAATCAGTGACACTGCATTGTGGATTCTACAAGAGCAACTGATTCATTTCTTTGTCTTTGAGGATTTAATGGACCTGGACCTAGTTAAGTAGAGGCTTGGGCTTGTGGTTGAATGCTGTCATTGTCCTATAGCCCAGCTTTCTTTGCTTCTGGAGTTGTAATTTCAGATTTTTCATGAGCCTATCCCTGAAGCATGATAGAGAAGATGCAATAACTTTAAGAATTTCGTTCATAGACATACATATTCCATTCTTTTGCATCGTTCAGCTGAACCTGACTATAAGTAATTCCTCTTTGTTTAACTAGGAAGTTGCTTGCTTTGCTGACCGAAAAATACATGCATACATATACACAGTTTCCTCCATCATCACCTTCCACAGTTTTTACTAACCCAATTATATTTTGTTGTGGCAGAACGGATGCGGTGTACTTCGGGAAGAAGAAGTTTTGTCGGTGAGGATCATCATCCGCAATGTAAATTCAGTACAGTTGTTAAGCATGATTAGACAATCCCTGGCTCGTCAGTGGTTAAACCCTGTGGAAATGTGTTGCATTCATCAGTAATGCAAGGGCAAAGTTAACGATAATAATAAGCATGGAATAGTTATGGTGCGTGACTAGGCATTGTGTTCAATCTTAAGCTTGATTTGGAGGGTATAAGCTGGTAATTTTTGGTGCATCTACTTTTTGCATGTTAGTGTGTTATAAGCTGTAATTTTTGGCATTTCTACATACGTTTTAGTAGTATACTAGTATGTTGTCATCTATCTAGTTGCAGCACACTTCAGCACCGGCAGTCAGGCTTGGGTGACTGGTATCAACCGTAAACATAGTAGGTCCGTGTGAGCGATGCTCAGTGTGTTTTCTTAGTCTTTGTGCTTTACAAGTAGTCAAAGGTGGTTGTGGTGCGGACTCGGAGCAACTTACCACCAAACACGCTGACACACAAACGAATGCCCGCGCCCAATGCTTGCTTCACTTGTTAATCAAAAGCAAAACCAGCCATCTCGAGCAGCAATGGTTTTTCCAGTCCCTTTGCATATAAGCATGACTTGGCATTTCATTCCATCTTAAGTTCGCTTTGTACTCCCTCCGTCCAGAAATACTCGTCGGAGAAATGGATGTATCTAGGCATATTTTAGTTCTAGATACATCCAGTTTTATCAGTTTCTCCGACAAGTATTTTGGGACGGAGGGAGTAGGTTATATAAGCTGGTAAATTTTGGTGCCTCTATCTTTTCGTATGTTAGTGTGTTAGAAGCAGTAAATTTTGGCATTTCTACCTACCTTCGATTACACTAGTATAATGTTTGGTATCTGTCTTGTTGCAGCACACTTGTAGCACCAGCATTGTGAGCAATGCTCGCTGTGTTTTCACAGTTTTTGTGCTTTACATCGTTTTTCGGTCCAGTTGCTCCCAAGTAGTCAAAGGTGGTTGTAGTGCGGAGTAACTTACCAGCAAGCACGCTGACACACAAACGAATGCCCATGCCAATGCTACTTCACTTGTGAATCAAAAACCAAACCAGCCATCTCGAGCAGCACTGGGTTTTCACATTTTCACATAAGCAATGGTTTTCGGTCTCTTCGCTTCGTTGTGGCAGCTGATGGCTGTCTACTTGCGTGTGTATCTGACCCAAAGCTGAAAATCCGAACCGAAAGACGACGATAACCGAAGAGTAAGTCGGGGGTTCTCCCGCATCCGCGGATCCTAAGCCTCTCGAACTGCCGGGTTATTCCCCTATACCCCACGTTTCTCCTGGTTTTGGGACGCCGGGCAGTTCCGGCAGCCCAGCTTTCACATGAGAAGGTTCTGTTTTCCCTCCTACACTGTACCATGCATCTCCGTTCTAAGCGTTCTTATAGAGACCTACAGCAATTTCCATCAGTTCAGCAATCGATTTGCTACCCATTGCCTTCGAAGGTAATCTGCTTCTGCGAGCCCCATTTTTATTTATTAGTTGAAAAAACAGATGAATCGTTATCCTCCTTCGCATTTTGGCCGGCATGCATATGCATTTTTTGATCTAGAATTTACAGTTTTGCTTCTTCCCTCCTTTGGTTTCAGCTTGCCGCTCCAGTGCTCCTGTATTATTTTCAGGGGACTCGTGACTTATTTTTCCTCTGTTTCATTCAGGTTTTCCTCTCCGCCATGTATTTTTCCTCCGTGAATGACTTGGATGGTGAGAGGACATCTCTACAGCCGTTACACCAAACGCCCCCGCCGCTACACCTGTGCAAAATCCAGAAAAAGATGAACCATACACAGAAGCCCGCATGCTCCAATTAAATTATGAGGTACTTTCGTTTCTTAGTACTAGCCCTAATGTTCATGAGAATATGATGCAGACTAAATCAGATATGTTTGTATTTCTCATAAACGAAGGGCCTATGATAAACCAAAGAGACTACTAGCTTTGGAGCATAATCAAGCGTGGTTACAAAGGCGAGAATGAAGACGGAACTTTAAGGCCTTCTACGATGCAAGATGCTTAGAAAAATAAATCAGCTTTTTCTTAAACATCAGTGCTTATTTATACAGGGTAGATGCTTAATTGCACGCCTCCTGTAGAAATACGCACCGGTTCTTAAGAAAAACATGGTTTACTGCTGTTATACCAACCGCCCCTGCTGCTACAAATTCAATGTGCAAATTCCAGAAAAAGACGAACCATATACCGAAGCACGCGCGCTCCAATTGAATTATGAGGTACTTTTTTGTTTCTAATAAATAGTTCTAGTGTTCATGAGAATTTGATGCTGCCTAAATCAGATATGTTTGTATTTCTGAGGAACGAAGGGCCTATGATAAACCAAAGAGACTACTAGCTTTGGAGCATAATCAAGCGTGGTTACAAAGGCGAGAATGAAGAAGGAACTTTAAGGCCTTCTATGATGCAAGATGCTTAGAAAAATAAATCAGCTTTTTCTTAAACATCAGTGCTTATTTATACAGGGTAGACGCTTAATTGCACCTCTCGTGTAGAAATACGCACCTCTCCTGTGTTCACCAATATAGGACAATTTAGACTGACCATACAAATCTTTAAAACATCTTACATTTATGAACGGTGAGTATTTTACACGCATGTCCAATATAGGACGATTTAGACTGACCATGGGCTGGAATGTCCAGCGTTTTAATGAATTCTTAGATCAACTCCATGGACCGCGGTGGCCGGAACCTTATTTCTTCATCTGTATACTTGTTCTTGTGATAGTCTAGCAGTTCCCCGAGAAGTCGACGAGAACAGTGCAGCGTAAAGACGCTAGAGATTTTTCATGGTCTTGGTTCTTGCATACTCCACACATGAGAACTGCACCACTTGGACAGCAAATATAGCAAGATCGTCAGCGTTGGAGGATGACTGACACGGTGAATGCTACTGGGGTGTGAGGTAGGAGTAATACTGTGCCGTGCGTGGTCACATCGGCCAGCTGGCGGTGGAATCGGCTCGCCGCTTCCTATCGCACCGGCGAACGGACATGGGGCACGTGATTTTACCATCAGGACGGACTGTGGTTTGTTAAAGTTTTCTCTCTCTTTTTTTCTTGTTTCTAGAGAGAAGTCCATGTTACAGTCTCAAACTATCACCAAAGTTTCGAAAGTGTGAAACCGTCTATTTTACAACCTTGAACTATCAAAATTGGACAAGAAACAACCCTGGACTGGTTTTCACGGCCAACCGTCCAGTCAGCAGCCACGTCACGCATGTAACAAAAATTAAAGCGCCCAGAATTTCTTGAAAAAATTCTCAAAAATCCGCACTACCCTTATATTCAATCTGAGAAAGTTTCAACAAATTCTGCCGGAAAAAAAAAACAGGGATGAAAATTCAAATTCAGAGCCATTTTGATCAAAATTTGGCCAAAAAATTAAAGTGTCCACAGTTTTTTGAAAAAAATTCTCAAAAATCCACACTATCCTTATTCTGGGAAAGTCTGAACAAGGTTTGATTAATAGAAAAAAAATTCAAATTCAGAGCCATTTGGGTCAAAATTTGGCCAAAAAATGGAAGCGTCCAACTTTTCTTTTAACCAACTCCCAAATATACGCCGCACCCTTATATTCAATCTGAGAAAGTTTCAGCAAATTCT
>NC_041383.1:24971304-24992706 GCF_002162155.2 Triticum dicoccoides
GGAAAGTCTGAACAAGGTTTGATTAATAGAAAAAAAAATCAAATTCAGAGCCATTTGGGTCAAAATTTGGCCAAAAAATGGAAGCGTCCAACTTTTTTTTAACCAACTCCCAAATATACGCCGCACCCTTATATTCAATCTGAGAAAGTTTCAACAAATTCTGCCGAAAAAAAAAACAGGGATGAAAATTCAAATTCAGAGCCATTTTGATCAAAATTTGGCCAAAAAATTAAAGTGTCCACAATTTTTTGAAAAAAATCTCAAAAATCCACTGTGCACGCCGATCGATTTTTACTCACTTCGACGCCGAGGCAATTCTCAAGATCCCACTGTGCACGCGCCGTCTTGACGACTTCTGGGCCTGGCATCATGATCCTAGGGGATGATTTAGTGTTCGGTCTGCCTATCACATGATTCTCAAGACAAAGCACGATAGGAAAGCATGGTTGCATGAGGAAGGAGGCACCTCATATGAATTCAGCGAGACCAACAACTGGTCCATGATTTGGCATATCCAAGTACCCTTGAAACTCATGATGTTTCTTTGGCGACTAGCCCGACAGTCTATGCCAACTGGGGCTGTGTTGAATCATCGTCATATGTCTACAGAAAACACTGGCTTACTTTGTGGAGCCGTGGACACATGGAAACATGCATTGATTACATGTTGAAAGAACATGCGGTGCCCCCATGTTTGGTTTTGGTAATTGATGACAATCTCTATGGACTAATGGTTGTCTTGAGTTATATTTGAAGGATTTGTCCATAGGCTTTTCTTGAAGTCCATGTGTTGGTTTCAAGGAGTTTATGAGTTCACCAAGGTGCTATTAAGGAATTATCCAAAGATTGGTCATGCGAGTGTTGAGCTTATTGCAAGCATGTCTTGAAGAAGAAGGTTGTGTGATCATTCATGTTTACCTTCAATACATCATCCAAATGAAGAGAGTTGCAAAGATTCAAGGTTGATCAAGACTAAGTCAATAGTGAATCAAGTTGATCAACTCACAAAGCGTAGAAGATGTACCGAGAGGGATCAAGTGATCCCATGGTATGGTAAGCATTGTCCATTGCACTTTGTGTACTAACCCATGGTCTATGTGAGAGTTCTATGTGGGGTTAGGTACGTATCCATGGGCTTGCATCAAGAGGAAGATATCATACAACCCATGGAAAGGATGACATCAAGTGGTGATCGTCATCAAGATTGCCGTGTGCAAGTTCAAGTGGAGCATCACGAAGAGATCAAGTGCTTGAATCTTGCCATCCATTGTGGTGTCAATGGACTTGTGAAGATGAGCCGAAGAGTGGCTCACCCATAGTGGACTATGGGGGAGCAATCATCTAGTCTTCATCGAGCCAACGCAATCAAGAAAGGTGGTCCAACTTGAGGGAGTCAAGATCGTCATCATCTAGCTCAAGTGGACCATGTGCAAGGCAAAGGTTTTCCCTTGATAGGTTTTCTATTTTACCGGTCTCATGGTGGTAGTTAGGAGACCGGGTTATAGGATCGTTTGCCGTACTATCAAGGGGGGCTGTCAAGTTGGTAGTTTGATCGTATCGTTAGTAGAGAGCTCAAACCATTGCATCCTTGCATCTTGTTTCTTGGTTCTTGTTTGGTTCTCTTTGTGAGTCTTAGAGCTTATGGTCATCTTGATGATAACCTTGAGTTCATCAAAAACGGAGTTCGCATGCGTCTTCTATGATGTTTTCGGTGTTGGAGGTTTTACCGGTCTTATCCGAGGAAGGGTTCTCACCATTTTATTATGGGCCTTTTCTAATTTGCTTCTTATTGATATTTCTTTCAAGATTGTGTTAGCCCTTGTCGCTAGCTTTCCAACAAACTTGGTTTAGTTGAATTCGGAGTTCGATTGCAGAAGTTGTGTCAGTTTTGATGTTCTGAAAAGGCTGCAGCGGTACTACCGCGGACAGGAGCGGAAGTAATTTTTTTTCTACCGCTCTTGGGAGCGGTACTACCGCTTGGAGCAGTACTACCGCGGCTACTTCCGTGGCTACTTCCGCTCGGGACCAAAAACTCGTGTTTTCTCTCTCGTTGGGCTGTTTTGACTGTGCTAAGCGGTAGTACCGCTCCTCCAAGCGGTAGTATCGCTTGTGCACGACCTGAGCACATAACGGTTGGATTCGGGAGGTCCTATAAAAGAGGGTCTTCTTCCCCAATGAACCTTATCCTTTGAGCTCGTGTTCTTCCCCCATTGTTGACCTTCTTCGAGCTTGCTAACTCTCAATCCCTCCATGGATTCTTGCTAGTTCTTGAGGGAAAAGAGAGAGGAGATCTAGATCCACGTTTCCACCAATCACTTTCTCCTCTAAGTGAGGGGAACCCCTTGGATCTAGATCTTGGAGTTCTTCGTGTTCTTCTTTCGTTCTTCCTCTCATTTTCCTCCCTAGTATTAGTTGCTTTGGTGGGATTTGGGAGAGAAGGACTTGGGCACTCCGTGTGCCCTTGCCATTGCATTTGATGCATCGGTTTGAGTTCTCCACGGTGATACGTGGAAGTGAAGTTTGAGAAGCTTATTACTCTTGGGTGTTTAGGCACCATAGAGCTTGTTCCTCTTGGGTGCCTTGGTGCCCTAGACGGTTGGTGGTGTTCGGAGCTCAATCATTGTGGTGTAAAGCTCCGGGCAAGCGGCGGGGTCTCCAATTAGATTGTGGAGATCGCCCCGAGCAATTTGACTGGTATCGGTGACCGCCCCCAAGGGTTGCCAAAGTGTACGGGTTCGCTGACCGCCCCCAAGGGTCGCCATTTGTACGGGTTTGGTGACCGCCCTCAAGGGTCCCTTAATGGAATCACGGCATCTTGCATTGTGCGAGGGCGTGAGGAGATTACGGTGGCCCTAGTGGCTTCTTGGGGAGCATTGTGCCTCCACACCACTCCAAACGGAGATTAGCATCCGCAAGGGTGTGAACTTCGGGATACATCGTCGTCTCCGCGTGCCTCGGTTATCTCTTACCCGAGCCCCTTTACTTATGCACTTTACTTTGTGATAGCCATATTGTTCTTTGTCATATATCTTGCTATCACATAGTTGCTTATCTTGCTTAGCATAAGTTGTTGGTGCACATAGGTGAGCCTAGTTGTTGTAGGTTTTGTTCTTGACAAATTAACCGCTAGGTTTATTCCGCATTTGTTCAAGCCTAAACCGTAATTATTTCAAAGCGCCTATTCACCCCCCCCCCCTAGGCGACATCCTCGATCTTTCACATGTCCTATGTCTGCAAGTATATGGGCGCTGGGTCCTGAGGATTTGGTGCACCATATGATAGAACGAGAAGAGGAGAACCCGAAGCATTGGTTATTTGCTATACATGAAATATTAAAAAAAGAGCTATTTGATTGGTTGGTGGGTCACTTTGGGCAATATGGGGAGTTAGAAGGAAGGCCAGAACATCTTCCAATCTCCCCACTCGATCGACAATTTCATATCTACCTACTTGGGTGAGCTGCAGGTGATCAATGCCAAGTCTTCGGCTGTCACGATGCACAGATCCGCGAACCCAAGGAGGTGGCTACCCTCGTTGGCAGGGAATGCCAAGATAAATGTTGATGCGGCTATGTCTAGGCAATGATTTGGTTCTATCGGAGTGATCTGTAGAAATTATGAAGGCATGTTCATCGGCGCATCAACTTTTGGCTTCAACAACATTGTAGACCCGCCGACCCTTGAAGCTCTAGCCATTAGAGAAGCCCTGGCACTAGCAGATGATCTATATTTGAGGTGGGTCAAAGTTGCATCGGATTGCAAAGTGGTGGTGGAAGATTTACAGAAGGATAATCTTGCAAGCTATGGTGCAATTGTCCATCAAATATTAGCTCACTCTTCAGCTTTCGAGTTTTGTAATTTTAAACATGAGTTTAGGAGCTACAATTATGAAGCTCACAACTTAGCGAGGCATGCTTTATCTCTCGGCGGTGGCCGCCGTGTCTGGTTAGGCCATCCCGGAAACCTACTTTCCGTCCCGGTAAATATTGTGACGAATTAATAACGCCTCGTGACGTTGTCTCAAAAAAAGGGCAAACGAGGCAATTCCTATTTAGCGCAGATTGACACATATAAACGTGCAGCCACGGGCCATGTCGGGTTAGGCCCGTTTTGGTGCGTGTCAAGCCATATCGTGTCCGGTCCGGCCCGTTGAACACCTACACACGTCAGCAACAGGCAGGCAGAGGCAATTCCTATTTAGCGCTGCAGACGCCAGTTTGTACTGTTTTTCGCTAACCGGTGTGCCTGCAGCAGCTACCCCGCGTCTTAGTTGGACGGCCCATGTTGCATTTTTTCCTGTTTTGTAAACACAGGAGATAAACTGCAAAAAAAGGCGCACGTTCATCAGATGTAGGCGCCTAACCAACTCGACGACCGTAGGAGTTGTGATAACATACATGTTTTTCATACATATCTTTATTCCTCTTTTTCCTTTTTTTTCCTTTTCTACTTTCTTTTTCCAAATTCGTAATTGTTTTCTTCAAATAGATGAACTTCTTTTCTAAACCCATGAACTGATTTTTTTGAAACTCATGAACTTTTTTTTCAAATTGATGAACCTTTTTCAAAATCGAGGAACTTATTTTTCAAATTTGATGAGCCTTTTAAAAAATTTTGAACTTTTCCTCAAAATTGATGAACTCTTTTGAAAATCGATGAACCTTTTCTCAAAACCGACGAACTTTTCCAAAATGAGTGAACTTTTTCTGATAATCGATGAACTTTTCTCCAAAATCTTTTTCAATTTAGATGAACTTTTTTCAAATCGATGAACTTCTTTTGAATTCGTGAACTTTTTTTTTGGATATATGAACCTTTTCGATTTGGTGAAACTTTTTTTGCATGCTCATGAACTTTTTCTGTAATATGTGAACATGTTTTCAAATAATTAGAAAATATGAATGGCACAGTGTGATGCGCAAGAAAATTTCGCGTCTACATTTCTATTCTTTAAAAACTTCGCGCTGTTACCATTCATAAGCAGTTAACTGGTCTAGTGGTTAGCATCTCCGTGTGAAAAAGCGATGGAGCGAGATCGAATCCCAGTCGGGATGTATTTGTGGCGTTCTTTTTTCGCGTTGCGCCATGCGCGATCGTGGGCTGGCCCATCGAGCGGCTGCTGCGGGCGCCAGATCCCTTGCGCGGCGCTGAAGGCGCGCAATAGGAGGCCCTGACAGGGGAGCCTTCAATTTCTTCCATTTCTTTACCTTCTTATTTTGGGGCTGCTACAAATCATCTGGTTGATTAAAAGAAAACTTAAGCCGCCCTCACGGCCGTTAGATGCGTCCATCACAACCGTCGCGTTGCAGATCCTGCATCGCTCGCCCGCAGTCTGCAGCACACGCCTCGCCCTCTCAAGCATCGCTCCCCCTCGCATCGAGCAGTTAGTCACCGCTTGCCTCCGAACACGTCCTCCGTTGACTGTTGCTCGCCGGTGATGACGCAAAGCAACACGCATCACATCTCCCTATGTGCAGCAATGGCCGCCGCCGGCAACCGCTTCATCGCAGCACTGGGACGACGCCGACAACCGCTCCATCGCAGCGCCGGGAGTCGCCGCCGAGCACTCCATTGCAGTGCAGGGAGTCGCGGTCGAGCAATCCATTGCAGCGCTAGGAGTCGCCAGTGACCGCTCCATTGCAGCGCTGGGAGTTGCCGATGATCTCTTGATGTCGCTTGAAGCTACGTCAGTCTTTCCCCAAAGAGGAAGGGATGCTGCAGCACAGCGGCAGTAGGTATATACCTCAGATATGAAACCAAGGTTATCGAACAAGTAGGAGAACCAAGCAACACAACGTAAACTGGCCTGCACACAAATAACAAGTACTCGCAACCCGACGTGTTAAAAGGGGTTGTCAATCCCTTTCGGGCACGGCGCCTCAAGATAGGCAAACGGATGCGAGATAATTTGTAGTTGATTGATAGATCGAATGCCAAATAAAATAAATAGAAATAAATTGCAGCAAGGTATTCTTGTATTTTTAGTTCAATAGATCTGAAAATAAACGCAAAGGAAAAGTAGATCGCAAAGGCAAATATATGAGAAAGAAGACCCGGGGGTCGTAGGTTTCACTAGTGGCTTCTCTCGAGAAAAATAGCAAATGGTGGGTAAACAAATTACTGTTGGGCAATTGATACAAGTTCAAATAATTATGACGATATCCAGGCAATGATCATTACATAGGCATCATGTCCAAGATTAGTAGACCGATTCCTGCCTGCATGTACTACTATTACTACACACATCGACCGCTATCCAGCATGCATCTAGTGTATTAAGTTCATGGAAAAACAGAGTAATACAATAAGAATGATGACATGATGTAGACAAGATCCGTTTACCTATTGCGGAAGATATAGATCCCATCTTTTTATCCTTTGTAGCAACGATACAACATCAGTGCTTATTTATACAGGATAGACGCTTAACTCGGTTTACTATTGTTACACCAACCGCCCCTGCCGCTACAAATTAAATGTGCAAATTCCAGAAAAGGATGAACCATATACCGAAGCATGCACGCTCCAATTGAATTATGAGGTACTTTTGTTTCTAAGTAGTTCTAGTGTTCATGAGAATATGATGCTGCCTAAATCAGATATATTTGTATTTCTCAGGAACCAAGGGCCTATGAGAGACTACTAGCATTGGAGCATAATCAAGCATGGTTATAAAGGTGGGAATGAAGACGGAACTTTAAGGCCTTCTACAATGCAAGATGCTTAGAAAAATAAATCAGCTTTTTCTTAAACATCAGTGCTTATTTATACAGGGTAGATGCTTAATTGCACCCCTCCTGTAGAAATACGCACCGGTTCTTAAGAAAAACTTTGTTTACTGCTATTACACCAACCGCCCCTGCCGCTACAAATTAAAATGTGCAAATTCCAGAAAAAGATGAACCATATACCGAAGCACGCGCACTCCAATTGAATTATGAGGTACTTTTGTTTCTAAGAAGTAGTTCTAGTGTTCATGAGAATATGATGCTGCCTAAATCAGATATGTTTGTATTTCTCAGGAACGAAGGGCCTATGATAAACCAAAGAGACTACTAGCGTTGGAGCATAATCAAGCGTGGTTACGAAGGCAAGGATTGGTGACGCAACTTTAAGGGCCAGTACAATGCAAGGTGCTATGTAAAAATAAACTGAATTTTTCTGAAGCACCAGTGTGTATCACTATAGGAGAGGTGTCCTCTACAAATAAAAGCCGGTGCTTCAAGGAAAACCGGTTTATTAATATAAGCTCCTTTTTTAATCACATGCATTGGACAAAGCCTAATATAATGACCATGGAACTTTTGTTAAGGTGTGCTTTTTAAAATAAATTGAGTTTTTTTGAAGCACCAGTGCATGTCTATATGATATAGCTGAGGTGCCTAATTAAGTGTCTGTCCTCTATAAATAAACACCGGTGTTTAAAAAAAATGGTTTATTTCTTTAAGCATCTTGCTTCGTACAAGGCCTGAGTGGAAATTTCAGAATTGTAATGACACATGAAGACATGGATGAAAAATACAATATTTGCACTAAATACTTCCATCCATAGCCTTCCATAGGTGTTGCGCCACCTTACTTTTGGGCTAGATGCAAGTAATAATTTTGAAATATAGGAAAATAGCTAGCCTTTAGAGTTGGAGGATGACTGACACGGGGAATGCTACTGGGGTGTGAGGTAGGAGTAATACTGTGCCGTGTGTGGTCACATCGGCCGGCCGGCGGTGGCATCGGCTCGCCGCTTCCTTTCACACCGGCGAACGGACATGGGGCACGTGATTTTACCATCACATCAGGACTAATTGTGGTTTGTCGAACTTTTTTTTTTGTTTCTAGAGAGAAGTCCATGTTACAAACTACTCCCTCCGTTTCAAAATAGATAACCCAACTTTATACTATCTTTAGTACAAAGTTGAGTCATCTATTTTGAAATAGAGGGAGTATCACCAAAGTTTCGGAAGTGTGAAACCGTCTATTTTACAACCTTGAACTATCAAAAAAATTGAAAGAAACAACCCTGGACCGGTTTTTGCCTGGTCAATAGTCCAGTCAGCCTTCTCGCAAAAAAAAAGGAACAAAACAATCTAGTCAGCCACCATGTGCCAAAAGAGTAAAATGCCCAGAATTTTTTGAAACAATTCTCAGAAATCCACACTACCCTTATATTCAATCTGGGAGAGTTTCAAGAAATTTTGCCAAAAATAAAAAAAGTTGGGACAAAAATTCAAATTCAGAGCTATTTTGGCAAAAAAAATCCCACAAAATTAAGTTGTCCAGAAATTTTAAAAAGTTCTCAAAAATCCACAATATCCTTATATTCAATGTGGGAAATTTTCAACAAGATTTGACGAATAGAAAAAAACTGGAATAAAAATTCAAATTCAGAGCTATTTTCAGTCAAAGTTTGGCCAAAAATGGAAATGTCCAGCGCTTTTCTTGAAACAATTCCCAAAGATCCACAGTACCCTTATATTCAATCTGGGAACTTCCAACAAGTTTTGCCAAACAGAAAAAATAAATTAGAAGGAAAAAACTAGATAGGGTTAAGTGGGACAGGGGTGAGTTGGCGGCTGACTGGACCGTTGACCAGTCAAAACCTGTCAAAAACGAGTCTAGGGTTGTTTCTCGTCCGGTTTTGGCCAAGGTAGTAAAGTAGACGGTTTCGTAGTTTAAGGTTGTATATTAGATTTTGGTGGTAAGTTCAAGATTGTAATATGAACTCCTCTTTTTTTCTACATGGAAAAAAAAGAGATATGCACTCTGTAGAGTAATCTTGTCATGTTTGTTTGCTCAAGCAGCTCAACTTTTTGTGTAAAATTGAAAGATTTTGTCAAAACTATCTGAGCCAACAGCTATTGCGTCCCGGATGTGTTCTTCGTTTTTAAGTCGCACCTACCGTTTTCGAGGTGCTCCCAGAAAGAATCACAGATTCACAGTGCTGCTCCGAGAGTGCAGACAGTGTGCCGTCAGAAATAAAAAAAGTAAAATAAGAACGTTGTTTTGTCATTCAGAGGCACACCACTGTTTGCATTGGTGTCAGGCAGCACAGAGTAATTTTTAGCCATGTCAAAATAAACTAATTAACCATGAGATCTCTATTGTTTGCACACCACTGATTTAACCAGAAAGCTTATAAACAGGCAGCCACGGGCGGTGTCTGGCTAGGCCCATTTAGGTGCTTGTCGGGCCATATCGTGGCCGGCCCGGCCCGGCCGTTGAACACCTGCACACGTCAGCAACAGGCAGGCGAGTCTTCAATTTCTTTACCTTTTGTTTATGGCAACACTACCCTTTCAATGTTCTTCCTAATTTCTCCATATGAGTCCGTCCTGCATATATTCTACCTTTTCGTCACTTCCAAAAACACTTATTTTATTTTGGCCTATTGATGATGCATTAGTACGTCATTGTACAAAAATATGTTGTTTGCGGAGAACTGAACTTCTAGTTAAGAAGGAACCACATCAAGAATCTTTTGTGTGCCATGTACGTGTAGTAGTGGATTTTTAAAGAAAGTCATAGGAAATGATACTTTTTCAGTGGGACGCACGCTTCATCAAAAAGATTTTCTTTCAAAACTATCACGTTATTTGAAGCAAATTCGGAAACTACAGCATGCTTTGGAGAAATATCAAGTCTAGCACACCGTCGGCCAGGTGTTGGCCGAAAAGGGTGTTTTCGGCCACCTCTAGGCCGAAATAGGGTTTTCGGCCATGTCTTGGCCGAAAAGGTGCAAAGCTGGCCGAAGAGGGGTGTTTTCGGCTACCCTTTGGCCGAAAAGGACTTTTTGGCCTAGTGTAGGCCGAAAAGTACTTGTTGGTCAATCGTATGCCAAAAAATACTTTTTGGTCAAGTTTAGGCCGAAAAGTCCCTTGGGCCACCTTTTCTCGTTAACTGTTGGCCAATATATTTTCCCGCCAACCCCTTCCCGCCACCCGTTTCCCGCCAACCCCTTCCCGCCACCAGTTTCCCGCCAACCCCTTCCCGCCAACCCTTTCCTGCCAACCCCTTGCCGCCATTTTCTCCTCTCTACCTATAAAACCCCCTTCAGGCGGAGGTGGATAAGCATTCCAGTATAGTGTAGTCGAGATGTCCCACTATCCATTCGATCATAGTTTTCACCCTGGGATGAGCAGGACTCTTCTGAGTCTAGTTACTGATTTCAGGATGGACAATAGGATAGTTCCACGGGATGAACTCACCGGTAGTGACACCATAATGAATGAGTTGGCTCACCAATTACGTAGGTCTGGGTGGCCTGGAAGGACCTATGAGGAGGTACGTAAAGAACTTCTTAGGTTGCATGAAAGGTGGAAGAAGGTGGTGGTGCCGAAGAGTGAATCTTTCAGAAGGATGTCAGCAAATAATCCATCTTTATGGATTGAGGAGAGCGAGGACGAAGATAATATCTTCATGCCACTGCTTCCGGGTTCTGCATCGTCGAAAGGCAAGAGTTCTTCATCGTCCAAGGGCAAGAGTTCTGCATCGTCGAAGGGCAATAGTTCTGCATCGACGGATGGCAAAAGGACCGCATCATCGAAGGGCAAGAGGGCTGCATCAACGGAGGATGACGATGACGACTTCATGTAGTATGTAAGATGTATTCCAGTTGTACCGTTTCATTATTGTAGGGCATTATGTTCTATCTGAATTTCATTTTGTAGTATGTAAGATGTATTGCACAAGTTCAGCCGCATCCTTTAATTCAGATGTACTTATATCTTAATTATCGGTTTTAGTCTCTTTGGGAATGTAACTGGAATAAGAATGCGAATTAATAGTAATATGTCTCCTGATACATGAACATAAAGCATGTCTCATACATAAATACTGACTCACAGCTGCGAATAGTCTGAAAGTAACATAGATAATGACTCATACATAGATAACCATATCACTGCGGGGGACGACGACGAGTCTGGGTCTTCCTCGGGTGAGGACCAGAAGGCGATAAGCGTTGTGGCGGTGGACGAGGCTCGCGATAACCACGACCATAGTTAACCTCGTCTGTCACGGTCTGTGTCTCTTGCGTCGGTGGTGGTGGTGGAGTGTGAAACACTGTGTGCGAGAAGTCATAAATGTTTGTAGCTTGGTCATCATCCTCGCCGTCGCCCTCAAAGTGCGAAGCACCACCACTAAGCATCGATGACTGCACTGAATGCATGAACGGTTGCGACTGGTTGCCGCCTGCGGTAAAGTAAAACATGTAAAATTGATACAAATGCATGAACGAAGCACCACCACTAAGCATCAGTGGTTGCTGAGAATGCGGAAACGACTACTAGAATGTTGAAAAGAATATAGTGAGTAGTGTTACCTAGTTCAACAGCTGATGCCAGTAAGCGCTCCCTAGCTATGAAGGAGGTGGTTGATGCCAGGAAGAGCTCCCTGGCTGTGAAGGAGGTGGATGATGCCAGGAAGAGCTCCCTGGCTGTGAAGGAGGTGGCTGATGCCAGGAAGAGCTCCCTGGCTGTGAAGGATGAGGTTCTGCATGGTGCACAGAGGGTCGTGGTTCTGGATGCTGCACAGAGGGTCGTGGTTCTGAATGATGTATAGAGGGATGTGGCGGACGATGTGCTGGAGGAGGAAGTGCAACATCCGAAGACCGTCTACACGTAACAGCTGCGTAAATCCCACGTAGCTTGTCATCAAGACGCCTCAACCATGAGACGCTCTCTCGTGGTGGGATATTTTCTCCCCTCTGAAAGCGATGCATTAAGGCAGAAACCTCCTCTCGCGTCTGTATTGTCAAGTCACCCTGTACACAAAGAGTTGATCAATTATATCCTCGTTATATAATATACACCATGAATAGATAACCAAGCGAATATGTCCAGGTTAACAAAAGACTTAACATATGAGAATCTAGGCACGTACCGCGTGGTGTCTGCTTCCCACAACAGAGGCAGTTGGGTACATATCGCTGGTGAGAGAGGCTTCGATCTGATCAGGAGCAGCTGATGGAACCAAGTAGATCCTCGTTGTATGCCGGTAACGCTGTAGATACAACCCAAACATTTCCCAGTTAAAGGCCCGAACCTCACCCCATATATTTGTCCGTGCGGTAGTCCATTCGTCAACATAAGGGGTAATGGCCTTAAGCCAATAAGCCATGGTCTTGTTTCCTCCTAGGCGATTTTCCCTGAGATTGACATGCGCGATACATGATTAGGTATATTCTGAATGCAGAGCTAACAACTAAAATAGTATTAGTACTTACTTGTGCACCGTGTTCTGGCAAGTGTGGAATATGTGGAATCTTAGGCTCTTGATATAGACCGAACTGTCTCATCACCCTATGAAGAGCCATCTCCTCAACCGTCACATCGAACACCAACTTGGCCTTGGTCATCCAATAGTGCCGATCTCTAGTGCACAATCCAGAAATCCAATAGTGCCGATCTCTAGTGCACAATCCATAGTAGGCAAGTCACCGATAGCAGGCACATAAGCCCCAGCTAAGTCCTCCAAACCAAAAGGTTTATCAACGTAGACATAGGGTCGTCCAATAGGGAATCTCTCGTATGACCAGAGCTGCAACAACAATGGACATCCAACAATACTAGATTTTCTAGACTTCAACAAGCAAGCTTTGCACAGGCCTCTGTATGTAGCCGCTAACACAGCAGAACCAAAACTCCTCTTCAGAATATCCCCAGGGCAACGTGCGTCAGCTATCTCTCGTGCAATACCGATGAGTCATAAATCGACAGTGGTCACGTGGTTCTCTGTAAACATCGTCTTGCCAAACAACCAAAGAATATATGCCTCTAGGGACCGGTCAATCTGTGCCTCCGACAACTGAACATGGGGATATCCTAACAAGGCAATCTACATAGAAACATAATGATTGTATGAACATCGAGCAACTAAAAAAAACATTTGTTTAAGTGGCCGTGAAGGTTACCTGAAACTGGCCCCACCATCTAAAAAGAGGTCCGTGAGGATCGTTGTCTATGGCCCTAGCAGTCGGCACCGCAGCCAAAAAAACGGGTCTGCATCGCTGCTTGCCAACCAGATTCTGCCTCTAAGGGACCTATGGCAGCACCAGCCAGAGGTAATCCCAACAAGTAAGACACATCCTGTAAAGTAGGCGCCACCTCTCCCAGGAAAAGTGAAACATATGTGTCTCTGGTCTCCATCTATCTACTAAGCAGGTAAGGAGTGACTTGTCGTAAGAGAAACGTTTCACTTGCCTCTTGTGTAACTGCAATGGTTCACCTGCCTCATCTAAGTCCGAACCATCAACCCACTCATCCAATGTACCCTCAACCAGCCGTGCCAAGGGTAGAAGTCCAGCCCAAATTAACCTACAAAATAAAGAGATTGTTAGCGGCTATGAAAAGTATGTCAAACATAGTAAGTCATTATATGGATTCCATTATATGCACACATACCTATCAACCCATGAATCGTGTATCATCCAGTTAGTCTTTGGGGTACGAGTGACCAACATGTCTAAGTGGTTGCCCGCTTCCATAAGGGTGCCCCGGTGCTTTCTATCGATGTTACCATTAAGCAACGGATACGAAGACATACCTGCAGTTCAAACAACAAATCTTAGGTGCAAAGAAAACATAGTACAAACATATTACAAACTAAAAAATAGTCCTGACATATTATAAATTAAAACATAGTCCTCACATATTACAAAATAGACCATAGTAAGGCATATTACAAATTAAAACATAGTCCTCACATATTACAAATTAAAACATAGTCCTCGCATATTACAAACTAAAAAATAGTCCTCACATATTACAAACTAAAACATAGTCCTGACATATTACATATTAAAACACAGTACGACACATTATATAGCTTCTGAGTTATTTCTTCCTCGTCCGCCCCTTCGGCCTCGACTGCCACGACCACGTCCGCCTCTTGCTCCTGTTGTCGCAGACGTCGATGTGGAAGCACCTTCTTTGTTCAGGTCGGGACAATATTTCATCCTATGCCCATAAGCCGCGCATAACAAACATCGTCTGGTTGTTCCACCAGCTTTAGATTGGTCCATGTCATTTCGGATGCGACGGGCCTTTCGTCTGCCCCTACTTGTTCGCCGAAGGTCTGGATGCGGGATGAATACTCTATCACCGTCGTTTACCTTGTTGAAATTGCTGACAACTCTAAACCCTGTCATCTCACATGTCCATGTGTTGAGCACTGCCTCTTTTAAATAGTATGGGGACACGAAGGAGATAGCATCCAACTTAATCTGGCCACATGCATCCAACACATGAGAGCAAGGTAGGTGCAACAACTTCAGTTTATTGCATGTACATTCACACGTTGGATAAAATTCCGTTCCAATTTTTACCTCGTGTGTCTTCACCTCATGTCCAGAACCAAAACCATTGGTAGGAAGCTGAACCTCATACCTCCTTTCTTGATTCCCTATGAGTCTGACAGTGTGCTTTTTTACTTTCTCTATCTTCTTTGCCATGTATTCCATGACACGGCTACAATAAGGTGTGTTGGGATTATCTTCAATATGCTTCTTTGCTAACTCGTGCCTTTCTCTAAAATATCTCAAAGTGCCACGGAATACAGCCTCCACAATAGCTGTGAGTGGCAATGCTCTATTCCCTCTCAACACAAAGTTATACACCTCTGCAAGATTGGTTGTCATGTGGCCATACCTAGCTCCATGGGTGTCATGCAGCAAAGACCAATTCACTGGAGGCTCTTTCTCTATCCACTCAGAAAAATTCTTTATTGTCCTTCCCTTCTTTCTCGTAGTATTAGGAGGGTCAATTGCTGGCAAGTCACAAAGACCTACTAGCTCCTCTAGCTCCGCGATGAGTGCTGCTAATTTAACCTGATCTTCTTCCATTTTCTTCCTCGCACGAACCTGTTTCTTAGTAAACTCATCTAGTTTTGACCAAATAAATCCATATTTGCGTTGCTGGCTCTGCTTGCATAATTTTTTGAACAAGTTCATCAACCGCTTGTTCTTGAACTGTGAGAAAAAATTAGCCCCAAGATGGCGCATGCACCACCGGTTCTGCAAGTCCCTCCAATGTGTTGGTTCGTCAACTGTTGGATTACGTAGTGTCTTCACGGCCTTCAATATACCAGCATGTCTGTCATGAATGACACACACATTTGCTCGGTCCTTCACGATGGCAATTTTCACTTGCCGGAAGAACCATACCCAGCTCGCAAAGTTCTCACCCTCCACAAATGCCATGGCAAGTGGGATGATTTGATTGTTTCCGTCCACACCAATAGCAGTCAGGATTTGCCCTCTATACTGACCGGTCAGGAATGTACCATCCACAAACATAACAGGAGGACAATGCTGGAAAGCTTCGATGCACATAGAGAAAGAGAAGAACACTCGTTTCAACACCTTGAAATCTGGTATACTCAGCAACCTCATGTGCTGTACCTTCACATAAATGCAGGGATTCCTCTCCTTCAGGCAGCCAAGGAGACGGACAACATTATCATATGAGTCGAAGAACATCCCAAACCTTTCCTCCATAGCCTTTTGTTTAGCCCTCCAAGCCTTCCCATAAGGAATGACATAATTCCATCTGACCTTCACTGTTGTCTGGATGTGTTTTTCTTCCATATCTTTCTTCTCTACTATCTCAGTATACATGAGTTGCGCAATGAGAGTTGAAGTCAGGTTCGGATGCTTCACCAGCAGGTTCTTCCTCACACAATTATGTGGGACGACATTGGTGACAAGCCAGTGGATGTCATACTTTGGCACGTGCCCGTGCACCTTCCCAGGACAACCTGTTTCAACACATTTCAGGGTATAGTTTGTTGGACTTGATATGTGTGTCCGGAAAACCCCCTGCGTACACATAGCCCACTTTATCACCGCATACTTCAGTTTTTTCTTTGTATCAAACATAGCCCCTATCTGTACTTGGTTCAGATTATACTGCCATGGAGTCTCATGGCCATCGTTGACCGTAAGGCTGGTGGATATGTCCTGATCCCATGAAGAAGGAATCGGTACCTCCACTTCATCCTCAGAATTTTAAGAATCCAGTTCCTTCGCCATTCCATCCTCGTCCTCTTCCTCCATCACCCTCTGCATTTCATCCCCTTCCTCATCCCCATCAGCAAAACCAGAACCAACTAATATTATCAGCTGGCTACTCTGCCCAGTATCAGGACCACAAACATTGTGTGGCACGTACTCCGACTCTTTCTCGGGTTGGCTAGCATCCACATCTTCTGGTTGTGACCCGGATAAAACAATCTCGTTAGCCACTTCACTGCCTTGGCCGGGTTCATACCCCCCGTGGAGTTCTACGGTATTCTCCTCCTTCGGCACAGGTTGCACAAGTGCATATGGGTGGATACTTCGGTCTCGGCAGCGCCTTAACAGGGACAACCAATGCTGGCTCCTATCTACCGGCATCAACTCCCACTTGACATTTTTACATGATTTGGTCCACAATGCCTGAATACTGACGGAACATACTTCGGGATCCAGACCGAAACTAGTTGTCAACTAGTACTTCAACTGTCTAATGTCCAGTCTGCTAATGTCATGACGCCATTTTTAAACTCGCTAAGATCAACCCCCAACTCATTATATCGAACATTACCAGCGCCGTAGTAAACAGTTAGATTTACTGATTCAGACATTTTCACCTGTCAGACAATGTCATCTTCTCATTAATCACAACGAACACTAATATTACCCGCTACACGAACTATGCGCTAAAATGCTCCACAAATATATTAACACTAAAATTCACAATATGACTTATATACACTAAGTAAACTATACAATTTAGATAAAATCAACTTGTGACGGCATGGTTATACCTTCGAAGCATGTGTCCCTAGCTTCTTGCTCCTCTCTTTCACTCAGCGGCACCGGCCACCTCGCGGAGTACTTGCACCACCGGACAACGGCAGCGCCGCCCCCTCGACGACCGGAGGCTCAACTCCGGTCACCCCCCAAGCCGCACCTCCTCCTCCATAGCTGCTGCTCCTCCTCACCACCACCTCCTTCCCAACCGCACCTTCTCCACCCCACCATGGCTCCTCCCTCCCAACCGCTGCTCCTCCTCACCACTATCCCATATAAAAACACACTGTAGGCCGTTGGAGAATGCTATGATCTATCTATTCTGTGTCTTGGATGTGAAAATGGATGCAAACTGGAGGAGATCGGCGTGGGCTTGTGAGGTTATAGAGAAGAACGAGAAAGAGAGAGAGAGGAGGAAACAGAGTGCAAGCAGCGAGAGAAAGGAGACGGCCGCGCGAGAGCCTTATCCGGACTCTTCGGTCAAAACTTGGCCGAAAAGCTCTTCGGCCGCCCGCTGGCCGAAAAGAGCCCACTTCGGTCGCGCGTGGGCCGAAGCTATGATTTTCGGCCGGCCCACCACCAACGCCACCTCTTCAGCCCAGCCGAGCCCCACTTCGGTCAAAGCCAGGACGAAAAGTCCTTTTCGGCCAAACCCGGGCCGAAAACAGCCTCTTCGGCCACCGCGAGACCGACGGGGTAATAGTTTTGGTTTTTTCGCTTTAAGTGCTATAGTTTCCGAATTTGCTGCACAAAAAGTTATAGTTTCGAAAAAAAATCCATCAAAAACAGGTGTGAAGAAAAAGTGTGCACAGTTTTTTTTTTGAGAGAAAGTGTGCACAGTTAGGATCATCAAAGCAACGCATGCCCAACTCTCACTAAACGTCCCTCTTTTCGTCTATGCTTAATTACCCAATTGTTAAAGTTGTATTTTTAAAAAAATATGTGTGCATTGACACGAGTATTTCAGCTCACGTTATTGTTTTTGTGTTGATTAGATCATCCAAATGTGAAACACACTTCTCTATCTTTGCCCACAAATTTAAATAATCCTTTTTAGGACTATTAGGTGAATTTTTATCCATTAGATTTATCATGGTAAAAGTTTCATAATAGAACTTTTAGAATAACTATCTACTGGCATTCTCGTACATAATTTAACTATCAGAGGAAATAGCTATACTAGGATTCAGAATTTCAGTACCAAACATATTTAGGCGCTCACCAAAAATTTCAAAACTTCAGAAATGTTAAAAAGTAAGAGCGACTAAACGCTCTTATATTTCTTTACAGAGGAAGTACTTAAGAAAAATTTGAACCATGAGTAGTACCTAACAACACGTAAGATCTTGCAAAATAATTGCGCTAGTCCTTGTCGGCGCTATCATCATGTTTTAAAAGATAGGGTCGGTGTGTGTGTCGGCGCTGCTCGTAGTTTGCTGATCGGTCCGTAGCAATCACGCAAAAGAAGAAGAAAAAAAAATCATTTTGGAGTGATCCAGCAAGGTGGGCAGTCGATCTCATACGGGCAAGCCCTCCACCATATGCAAGCATTCGTCGCACAGAATTCCGACCTGCACTGCAAAATGTTGCCGAGCGAGTCGGCACGGCCGGTATCGAGATCGAGGGCGAAGCTGCCCAAGGCATCCGTGGTGAACACCAACACATTGCTCTTGTCGCAGTACCACAAGAGCTTGATGCCAAGGTCGCCGCCCAATTGCAAGGTCTCGGGCTCGGAGGATATAGCCCTGCGCAGGCCAATCTCGCCGCTCTGGCGCCACATCCATACGTCCCCCGAGCGCGCCCAGGCCCATATCCTGAGCCACAAGCCGCCCTCCTCCAAGGAGTAGGCGCGGAGCACGCCGTCGCCGCCGCGGCAGCCGAGCACGAGCCCGAAGTCCCAGTACCTTCCAGAGCAACGGCTGTCGTTGGGGAGATCGAGCAAGGTGACACACCACGGCCCTCGCGCATCCAGGTTCAACGCGAGCATGGCCCGCTCGGTGCAGTCGCAGGTGCACTGCCAGATGACGCCGCCGTCGCGGACGGCCGGGGGGTTCCGTGGGTGCATCTCCAGAACCGACCACGCTCTGCCGTCTCCGTCAACCATGTCCGGGTGGCCCGCCTGCTCGCTGTCGACGAAGCACGGCGGGATCTCGAGGGTGCGCGTGGAGCTCCATTGCATCGTGCGGGAGGAGAAAATGCTGACCAACAGCTCTTGTTGTCGCTCCGGGCGGATCGCCGCGACGACGAGCTCGAACGACGAGAGCGAGGCGTCCTCCCGGCTCAGTTTCTTCAAATCCCTCCCGGTGAGCAACGCGCAGGTGTACTCCCAGAAGCCGATGTCCGCGTCGACGTGGTATGGCGGGAGGAAGCAGCAGCTGCCCGTCGCGGGGTTGCAGACGCAGTAGTTGATGGCGGCGGTGGGCATGCGGTCGCCGGGCTTGGCCAGGGTGACGCGGCTGAGCACCAGGTACCCGTTGCGAGACAGGAGGGGGTCCAGGTCCGGGTCTAGGCAGCGAGGGTCCAGCCGCGGGCTGCTGGGGCATCGCCAGCCAGCCGGGCCGCCCGGTCTCGGGACGAAGCGGCCTGGCTGGTGCTGGTCCTGCTCCTCGTCGTCGTCGGCGGCGGTGTGGTCGAAGACGAAGAACCCGAGCAGGAGGGCGCGGCGGGGACGGGAGGCGCGGCGGACGAAGGAGCGGCGCGTGACCAGGCGGCGCCACGGCCTGCACGTGGCGGCGCAGCGCACGGCCGCGGGCGGCGAGGCGCGCTCCAGGATCTCCAGGACCAACTCGGGCGGCAGCGCAACTCCAGCGTCCGCGCGTCCGCGTCGGCGCCGGCGCCGGCGCCGCCAAGGGGCTTATGGTTTGCTCCCAGTCCCATCTACCCCTGCCCTAGCTAGTTGGACGTGCGTGGGATCGGAACACTAGTGGACGGGAACGTGTCTTATCTGTTTATATACTGATTATGATTACTAGCACGTATCCGTTAATGGTAGGTAAACGGCTCGGATTGAAACTAGGACGTACCACGTTTCAAGATGGGAACTTTCCCGAGAGACTCCGCGTGAGGTCTAGGCCACGATCGCTTCTCCGCTTAGAGCATCTCCAGCCGCGCTCCCAACACATCCTTCTCAGTCGAATTTCTAGTGCTGGTAGGTGAAAATTGGTCCAGTCACGCCTTCAGGAGTCATTTTTTCGTTGGGTTGGACCGAAATAACAGCCGACACACCCGAGCGGAACCCGGCACGGTGACGCGCACGGCGGGTTCAACCCCAATATCACCTTCCCACACGGTCACCCGGCCTAGCACACGCCCTCGCCCGCCTTCGCCGGCGTGTTGTATCCTCCCTACAACTACTCGCCGCCGGCCTACGCATCCTCCCCGACGCCCTCTCTCCACCGTGGTGCGCTGCCCTTCTCCCAAGCCTCCACGTCGCATCGCAACGACACCGACGTATTCGAAGTCGACATGGACGACATCATCACGGCCGGCTCGGCCGCCGCCACCGCGTCCCCCGGATTCACTACCTAGGATGACACAATAGACCTCAACGACGACATAGACGGCAAACTCGACTACGGCAAGGAGGAGACGGAGCCAGAGGAGGAGGACGAGCCGGCGCGAGTGCACGAGTCCATTGAGCATTGCCTCGCCGACGCACAGGCCCGGGCCATCCTGCGTGAAGAGAAGACCGTGGCGCGGTGGTCGGCACTGATGAGTGATGACGAACAGCGCCGTCAAGCTCGACCTGCTCCGGACCACCGTCGCCGCGAAGAAGAGGAACACCAACCTGGCTTTCCTGATGGGCGGGGCGGACATGCTCCGGAGTGAAGACCCGCAGGTCAAGGCGTGGTACCTGGCGGGGCACGCCCTCATCCTGAACCAGCCGCCCTCGACGGCGCCGCCCAGCAGCGAAGCAGCTCCGCCAAGCCCGCGCACGCCGACTCCGCCGATGCAAGAGGACGACCATGCCGTTTGATGCGTGGTACATGGTGGTTCTTCCCTTTTTTGTATGCCGAACTTTTCATCCGATCGCCGAACTGAACCGTGGCGATGGCCGAACTGAACTGTGGCGATCGCCGAACTGGGCCGCTGATCGCCAGACCTGTGGCTTTTGTGAGCGGGAACGACCGAGTTTGAATTCGCCGCGTCTTGAGGGGCGGCGCCTGGGGGCGTAGCTGGGAGCTAAATCGCCCCCAGGGGCCAATCTAGCGCCGGTTCGCCCCAGGCCGCTCTATTTCGGCGCCCTTGGGGGGCCAATGGCTGGAGATGCTCTTAAACGCAGTCTGCCGGTGGCCGATCGTGGCGCATTAAACTAAAATAAGTAAGGTATAAGGGCATCTCCAACGCTGAGGAACGCCGCAAATGTCTTCTTTTGTGCCCGGACTTGTTCCGTAGACAAAGATGCGGAAGGCTGCCGTCCAATATTGATGCGGACATTTCTCTCGTATTTCTCCAGCATTTCGTCAAACATTTGATGTGCGGCACTAAGACATGTTCGGTTCATGCAGCCACGGACGCAGACAGCCACGGGCATGTCGGGCGCAGCCATAGGCGCACGTCCAGGACGACAGGAATGCCAGGCACGGGCGCGCCGCCACGACGGCAGGAGCATCGAGC
>NC_041383.1:24993346-25033911 GCF_002162155.2 Triticum dicoccoides
CGTGTGTGGCCACGGGCGCGGCCCAGACGCGCAAGCCGAGCTCGAGCTGCCCATCCATGGCGGCTTGGGCGACTTGGAGAGAGGGGGGAGCTTGCGCGGAGAGACATGAAAGGGGGCACGTGATGACTTTTTGTTAGCTAGCCGGATGTCTGGACTCCCAGAAATCGTCTATTTCTTTGCCTCCAGAATACCAAAAATTCAAAGTCCGAACTGTTGCGCAGACCGATAGAGGTCCTCATTGAATTGCAAAAATAAACAAAAATGGTTCGGACACCATATAGAGGAGTTTTGTGGATCTCCTTTGTAGATGTCCTAACGCTGGGAGAGGATCTCGGGCATGCAAGTGCGGGGGCACGCATTTGGTGGGCCGCAATCTGCGCCAAGGTTCAAAAATTTGTGTACATATTTCATGTATTGCCGGCGTATAGCAGTGCATATTTATTTATATTCGCGTCGTAAAGCTAAAGTGTTACACTTGTTTCTATGGGTCTGCCTCGAAGGAACAGATATTTCGGTGAACAGTTACTGTAACAACTGTCTACTGAAGTATACAATTGTACTAAAAAATGGTATAACCTTGTACTCAACGCGTTTATCCTGCTCTTCTCTCTCAATGTCTGTTCTTCAAGTACACTCCGCTTCTGTTCTTAGAACTCTTGTGTTCTAGGAGTAGTATTGTACACCACAAGGTATTCGAGCTATTTTGTTTGCAATTGCTCACGGAGGACAACTACTCAAGTGGCGACAAGGGATTCAAGCCTTGTTCCATTGCTTATCGGCCACAGGCTAGTGGTCTTTTTTTTTTTGCTGGTGAGTTAATGGATATTGTATGTCTGATGCTCTTCAAATCTATTTATGAAAATAAGCTTTACATACGGTTATTCCGTAGTTAATGTTTTACTCTTTGAAGGAGGGAGATGTTTGGCTTAGCAAATCTTGGTCGTAAGAAATTTTGGTCTCGATTTTAGAACAAAAATATTCAAATCCGTATGCAGTTTTCGAATCTAGGAGATCATTGTATTTATCAAAAATTAAAACACGGAATCTTGGAAATTTTATTAAGTTTTGGTACACAGAACTTATATTATTGTGTTAGTTAACAAATGTGAAACTTACGACACACATGTATTGTCGTGTACTCTTAGAACAAATTCGATAATAAAGTTATAAAATATGTCTAAAACAGAAGTCATCAGATGGATTAGTGTATAGAAAACAAAATAATTGTACTCTTATATGCATGTTAGAAGTTAATTTTCTTGTCGAAAAATAGTTAGAAACTTAATACGAAGGATAAATATAGAAACATTAACTTATAAAGAGTTTATATACATTTTGACATACTTGAGAAATTGATAGGTTGATGCAAAATTAAATCTATGCATATCAATTAAGGTTTTAAGTTATTTAAGCATTGTTATACTATGAAATGGATATATTTCTTACGTGATTTGTATCTGCAAGTAGTTGTTTATTTAATGTATTCCAATCATGTATGATACTACCTCCGTCCTGGTTTATAGGTCCCCTTTGTAGTTTGTGCCAAATTTTGACTAAAGATTTAACTAACAAAATGTTAATGCAAGACAAGAAAAATTGTTTCATTGGATTCGTATTGAACATAGTTTAAAAAAATATAATGTTTGATGACATGCGTGAACATTTTGTTAGTTTAATCTATGGTCAAAATTTGGCACAAAATACAATGGGGACCAATAAACCCGGATGGAGGTAGTACTAAATTTTGCATTACTAATTTTATTTTAACAAGTAGTCCCTTTGTATGAAAATATAACAAGTTGTTTTACACTATCGTAGTAAAAAAACGTCATATATTTTGATAAGGGGGCATAGATGATTGATATAATAAATGTTAATATATTGTGTGTTATCATTCAATATTTTTAGTGTTATGTCGTCTCACTGTTAGTATTAATGATGTAATGTTTTTGTTTTGTCTTCAGTGACAAAATATGTTATCTAAGTCAAGTTATTCAGGAAGTGGTGGATCTAAAGGTAACAAAGATTTAAAATATTATTACAATGAAGGAGATGACTCAAGTGGAGAAAATGATGATGCAAAGTGTAACTATGAAGGTAGATCATGTTCGTGTTGTTTTAAATGAATTTACCTAACAAAGAAATTTATGTTGTAGCAAATCAAATTTGATGGGTTGTTGAACTTGCCAACAACTAAGAAGGTTTATCTTAAGTTTAGTACATTTCTGGTAAGTGCAACAGATGTCAAGGATCAGTGCGTTAAGATGTCATAAGACGGGAAATTGAAATTCCATGCTGGAGATATGAACAAAAAATTTGGGTTTCCTTGTGGACCTAGAGATATTTATGGCATTGACGGTCGGATAACAATTGCTTCCATTGATTTCATGAAGAAAAATGTAGGTATGATTGGAAATGATTCTCAGATCCTGAAGCAAGCAGAATTTTTTTAAGCTGAGATATAACTGAATTATTAAGTGAAACTGAAATGGCATACTTTAAGACAACATGTGTATAGTTATTATGGGTCATTTGGGACCACCTTCTTCTAAATATGACTACACTTTGTTGATTATTGGGGAGGCCTTTGTAGCACTGATTACATAGGAGATTATAACTAGTGTGAGTATGCAATGACTTATCTACTTGATGCTATTACAAGGGCACAACAACAGATTCAGTCAAATATTCATGTCATATCTTTGTATGGCCGTCATTTCTTTCTATGGGTAATTTTTCATGTGCATCTCTGATACGTCTCCAACGTATCTATAATTTTTGATGTATTCATGCAATGTTTATAATATTTCTACATGATTTTGGTATGATTTGGTTAGAACAAACCCGAACTGACGCTGTTTTCAGCAGAACTACCGTGGTGTTGTTTTTGTGCAGAAATAAAATTTCTCAGAATCCGCTGAAAATCAACGGAGATTTTTTTGGAAAATATAAAAAATACTGGAACGAAAAGTTATCGGAGGGGAGTCCCGTGGGCCCAACAGGATGGAGGGCGCGCCCACCCCCCTAGGGCGCGCCCCCGTGCCTCGTGGACTCTCCGTGGGGCCCCCTGACTTGTTCTCGATGCCAACCTCTCCTATAAATCCCCAAACCTCCAGAATATAACCGAGATTGGAGTTCCGCCGCTGCAAGCCTCTGTAGCCACCAAAAACCAATCGGGACCCTGTTCTGGCACCCTACCGGAGGGGGGATTCATCACTGGTGGCCATATTCATCATCCCGGCACTCTCCATGACGAGGAGGGAGTAGTCCACCCTCGGGGCTGAGGGTATGTACCAGTAGCTATGTGTTTGATCTCTCGTGAAGTTGGATCTTATGATGTTTCTCCCCCTCTACTCTCTTGTAATTGATTGAGTTTTCCGTTTGAAGTTCTCTTATTGGATTGAGTCTTTAAGGATTTGAGAACACTTGATGTATGTCTTGCGTGGGATACCTGTGGTGACAATGGGGTATTCTATTGATCCACTTCATGTATGTTTTGGTGATCAACTTGCGGGTTCCGTGACCTTGGGAATCTATGCATAGGGGTTGGCACACGTTTTCGTCTTGATTCTCTGGTAGAAACTTTGGGGCACTCTTTGAAGTTCTTTGTGTTGGTTGAACAGATGAATCTGAGATTGTGTGATGCATATCATATAATAATACCCGCGGATACTTGTGGTGACATTGGTGAAGGAAATATGCCCTAGAGGCAATAATAAAGTTATTATTTATTTCCTTATATCATGATAAATGTTTATTATTCATGCTAGAATTGTATTAACCGGAAACATAATACATGTGTGAATACATATACAAACATAATGTCACTAGTATGCCTCTACTTGACTAGCTCATTAATCAAAGATGGTTATGTTTCCTAACCATAGACATGTGTTGTCATTTGATTAAAGAGATCACATCATTAGGAGAATGATGTGATTGACTTGACCCATTCCGTTAGCCTAGCACTTGATCGTTTAGTATGTTGCTATTGCTTTCTTCATGACTTATACAAAGTTCCTACAACTATGAGATTATGAAACTCCCGTTTATCGGAGGAACACTTTGTGTGCTACCAAACGTCACAACGTAACTGGGTGATTATAAAGGAGCTCTACAGGTGTCTCCAAAGGTAGATGTTGAGTTGGCGTATTTCGAGATTAGGTTTTGTCACTCCGATTGTCGGAGAGGTATCTCTGGGCCCTCTCGGTATTGAACATCACTATAAGCCTTGCAAGCAATGTGACCAATGAGTTGGTTACGGAATGATGCATTACGTAACGAGTAAAGGGACTTGCCGGTAACGAGATTGAACTAGGTATTGGATACCGACGATCGAATCTCGGGCAAGTAACATACCGATGACAAAGGGAACAACGTATGTTGTTATGCGGTTTGACCGATAAAGATCTTCGTAGAATATGTAGGAGCCAATATGAGCATCCAGGTTCTGCTATTGGTTATTGACCGGAAACAGTTCTAGGTCATGTCTACATAGTTCTCAAACCCGTAGGGTCCGCACGCTTAACGTTACGATGACAGTTTTATTATGAGTACCGGAGTACCGAGGGGTTACCGGAACCCCCCCCCCCCCGGGGGGGGGGGTTAATGGGCCTACATGGGCCATAAGGGAGAAGAGGAGGGCCGTCCAGGGCAGGCCGCGCGCGCCCTCCCCCCTAGTTCAAATAGGACAAGGAAGGGGGGGCGACACCCCCCTTTCCTCTTTCCCCCTTCCCCCTTCCTTCTCCAACAAGGCAAGCGGGGGGAAGTACTACTCCCGGTGGGAGTAGGACTCCTCCAGGCGCACCCCTAGGGGGCCGGCCGCACCTCCCCCTCCCTCCTTTATATACGGGGGCAGGGGGGCACCTCTAGACACACAAGGTGATCTTCATGATCGTTCCTTAGCCATGTGCGGTGCCCCCCTCCACCATATTCCACCTCGGTCATATCGTTGCGGTGTTTAGGAGAAGCCCTGCTTCGGTAGAACACCATCATCGTCACCACGCCGTTGTGCTGACGGAGCTCATCCCCGACACCCTGCTGGATCGGAGTCCGGGGATCATCATCGAGCTGAACGTGTGCTGAACTCGGAGGTGCCGTACGTTCGGTGCTTGGATCGGTCGGATCGTGAAGACGTACGACTACATGAACCGCGTTGTCATAACGCTTCAGCTTTCGGTCTACGAGGGTACGTGGACACACTCTCCCCTCTCGTTGCTATGCATCACCATGATCTTGCGTGTGCGTAGGAAATTTTTTGAAATTACTATGTTCCCCAACAGTGGCATCCGAGCCTAGGTTTTATGCGTAGATGTTATATGCACGAGTAGAACACAAGTGAGTTGTGGGCGATACAAGTCATACTGCTTACCAGCACGTCATACTTTGGTTCGGTGGTATTGTTGGATGAAGCGGCCCGGACCGACATTACGCGTACGCTTACGCGAGACTGGCTCTACCGACGTGCTTTGCACACAGGTGGCTGGCGGGTGTCAGTTTTTCCAACTTTAGTTGAACCGAGTGTGGCTACGCCCGGTCCTTGAGAAGGTTAAAACAACACTAACTTGACGAACTATCGTCGTGGTTTTGATGCATAGGTAAGAACGGTTCTTGCTCAGCCCGTAGCAGCCACGTAAAACTTGCAACAACAAAGTAGAGGACGTCTAACTTGTTTTTGCAGGGCATGTTGTGATGTGATATGGTCAAGACGTGATGCTATATTTTATTGTATGAGATGATCATGTTTTGTAACCGAAGTTATCGGCAACTGGCAGGAGCCATATGGTTGTCGCTTTATTGTATGAAATGCAAACGCCTTGTAATTGCTTTACTTTATCACTAAGCGGTAGCGATAGTCGTAGAAGCAATAGATGGCGAAACGATAATGATGCTACGATGGAGATCAACGTGTCGCGCCGGTGACGATGGTGATCACGACGGTGCTTCGGAGATGGAGATCACAAGCACAAGATGATGATGGCCATATCATATCACTTATATTGATTGCATGTGATGTTTATCCTTTATGCATCTTATATTGCTTTGATTGACGGTAGCATTTTAAGATGATCTCTCACTAATTATCAAGAAGTGTTCTCCCTGAGTATGCACTGTTGCGAAAGTTCTTCGTGCTGAGACACCACGTGATGATCGGGTGTGATAGGCTCTACGTTCAAATACAACGGGTGCAAAACAGTTGCACACGCGGAATACTCAGGTTAAACTTGACGAGCCTAGCATATACAGATATGGCCTCGGAACACGGAGACCGAAAGGTCGAGCGTGAATCATATAGTAGATATGATCAACATAGTGATGTTCACCATTGAAAACTACTCCATCTCACGTGATGATCGGACATGGTTTAGTTGATTTGGATCACATGATCACTTAGATGACTAGAGAGATGTCTGTCTAAGTGGGAGTTCTTAAGTAATATGATTAATTGAACTTAAATATATCATGAACTTAGTCCTGGTAGTATTTTGCAAATTATGTTGTAGATCAATAGCTTGCGTTGTTGCTTTCATATGTTTATTTTGATATGTTCCTAGAGAAAATTGTGTAGAAAGATGTTAGTAGCAATGACGCGGATTGGATCCGTGCTGAGGTTTATCCTCATTGCTGCACAGAAGAATTATGTCCTTAATACACCGCAAGGTGACAGACCTATTGCAGGAGCAGATGCAGACGTTATGAACGTTTGGCTAGCTCAATATGATGACTACTTGATAGTTTAGTGCACCATGCTTAACGGCTTAGAATCGGGACTTCAAAGACGTTTTGAACGTCATGGACCATATGAGGTATTCTAGGGGTTGAAGTTAATATTTCAAACAAATACCCGAGTTGAGAGATATGAAGTCTCGAACAAGTTCTATGGCTAAAAGATGGAGGAGAATCGCTCAACTAGTGAGCATGTGCTCAGATTGTCTTGGTACTACAATCGCTTGAATCAAGTGGGAGTTAATCTTCCAGATAAGATAGTGATTGACAGAGTTCTCTAGTCACCATCACCAAGTTAGTAGAACTTTATGATGACCTATAGTATGCAAGGGATGACGAAAACGATTCCCGAGCTCTTCGTAATGTTAAAATCGACGAAGGTAGAAATCAAGAAAGAGCATCAAGTGTTGATGGTTGATAAGATCACTAGTTTCAAGAAAAGGGCAAAGGGAAAGAAAGGGGAATTTCAAGTAGAATGACAAGCAAGTTGTCACTCTCACAAAGAAGCCCAAACCAAAGCTTGAAACTGAGTGCTTACACTGCAAAGGAAATGGTCACTGGAAACGGAAATACCCTGAATATTTGGTGGATAAGAGGATGGCAAAGTGAACAAAGGTATATTTGATATACAGGTTATTGATGTGTTCCTTACTAGTGTTTATAGTAGCCCCTGAGTATTTGATACTTGTTCGGTTGCTAAAATTAGTAAC
This sequence comes from Triticum dicoccoides, assembly GCF_002162155.2. NCBI lineage: Eukaryota > Viridiplantae > Streptophyta > Magnoliopsida > Poales > Poaceae > Triticum > Triticum dicoccoides. Next base: position 25,000,783 of record NC_041383.1, read on the forward strand.
TCGAAACAGGAGTTACAGAATAGACAGAGACTAGTTGAGGGTGAAGTGACGATATGTGTTGGAAATGGTTCCAAGATTGATATGATCATCATCGCACACTCCCTATACTTAAGGGATTAGTGTTAAACCTAAATAAATGTTATTTGGCGTTTGCGTTGAGCATAAATATGATTTGATCATGTTTATTGCAATACGGTTATTCATTTAAAGTCAGAGAATAATTGTTGTTCTGTTTACATGAATAAAACCTTCAATGGTCATACACCTAATGAAAATAGTTTGTTGGATCTCAATCGTAGTGATACACATATTCATAATATTGATGCCAAAAGATGCAAAGTTAATAATGATAGTGCAAACTTATATGTGGCACTGCCGTTTGAGTCATATCGGTGTAAAGCGCATGAAGAAACTCCATAAAGATGGATTTTCGGAATCACTTGGTTATGAATCATTTGATGCTTGCGAACCGTGCCTTTTGGGCAAGATGACTAAAACTCCGTTCTCTAGAACAATGGAACGAGCTACTGACTTATTGGAAATAATACATAGCGATGTATGTGATCCAATGAGTGTTGATGCTCGTGGCAAGTATCGTTATTTTCTGACCTTCACAGATGATTTGAGCAGATATGGGTATATCTACTTAATGAAACACAAGTCTGAAACATTTGAAAAGTTCAAAGGATTTCAGAGTGAAGTGGAGAATCATCGTAACAAGAAAATAAAGTTTCTACGATCTGATCGTGGAGAAGAATATTTGAGTTACGAGTTTGACCTTCATATAAAACAATGTGGAATAGTTTCATAGCTCATGCCACCTGGAACACCTCAGCTTAATGGTGTGTCCGTACGTCATAACCGTACTTTATTGGATATAGTGCAATCTATGATGTCTCTTATCGGTTTACCACTATCGTTTTGGGGTTATGCATTAGAGACAGTTGCATTCACTTTAAATAGGGCACCATCAAAATCCGTTGAGACGACACCTTATGAACTGTAGTTTGGCAAGAAACCAAAGTTGTCGTTTCTTAAAGTTTGGGGCTGAGATGCTTAGGTGAAAAAGTTTCAACCTGATAAGCTCAAACCCAAATCGGAGAAGTGCGTCTTCATAGAATACCCAAAGGTAACTATTGGGTACACCTTCTATCACAGATCCGAAGGCAAGTTATTTGTTGCTAAGATGGATCCTTTCTAGAGAAGGAGTTTCTCTCGAAAGAAGTGAGTGGGAGGAAAGTAGAACTTGATGATGTAACTGTACCTACTCCCTTATTGGAAAGTAGTTCATCACAGAAATCTGTTCCTGTGATTCCTACACCAATTAGTGAGGAAGCTAATGATGATGATCATGTAACTTCAGATCAAGTTACTACCAAACCTCGTAGGTCAACCAGAGTAAGATCCGCACCAGAGTGGTACGGTAATCCTATTCTGGAAGTCATGTTACTTGACCATGGCGAACCTACGAACTATGAGGAAACGATGATGAGCCTAGATTCCGCGAAATGGCTTGAGGCCATAAAATGTGAGATATGATCCATGTATGAGAACAAAGTATGGACTTTGATTGACTTGCTCGATGATCAGCAAGCCATGTTAAATAAATGGATCTTCAAGTGGAAGACGGACATTGGTAGTAGTGTTACTATCTACTAAGCTCGACTTGTTGCGAAAGGTTTTCGACAAGTTCAAGGTGTTGAATATGATGAGATTTTCTCACTCGTATCGATGCTTAAGTCTGCCCGAATCATGTTAGCAATTGCCACATTTTATGAAATCTGGCAAATGGATGTCAAAACTGCATTCCTTAATGGATTTTTAAAGAAGAGTTGTATATGATGCGACCAGAAGGTTTTGTTAATCCTAAAGGTGCTAACAAAATGTGCAAGCTCCAACGATCAATCAATGGACTGGTGCAAGCATCTCGGAGTTGGAATATACGCTTTGATAAGTTGATCAAAGCATATGGTTTTATACAGACTTTTGGAAAGGCTTGTATTTACAATAAAGTGAGTGGGAGCACTACAGCCTTTCTGATAAATATATGTGAGTGACATATTGTTGATCAGAAATGATGTAAAAATTTTCTGGAAAGCATAAAGAAGTGTGTGAAAGGAGTTCTTTAAAAGAAAGACATCAGTAAAGCTACTTACAAGTTGAGCATCAAGATCTATTGAGATAATAAGATTTTCAATGAGTACATACCTTGACAAGATTTTGAAGTAGTTCAAAATTGAACAGTCAAAGAAAGAGTTCTTGCCTGTGTTGCAAAGGTATGAAATTGAGTAAGACTCAAATCCCGACCACGGCAGAAAATAGAAAGAGAATGAAAAGTCATTCCCTATGCCTCAGTCATAGGTTCTATAAAGTATGCTATGCTGTGTACCAGGCCTATTGTATACCTTGCTCTAAGTTTGGCAAAGGAATACAATTTTGATCCAATAGTAGATCATTGGACAGCAGTCAAGAATATCCTTAGTGAGGACTAAGGAGATGTTTCTCGATCATGGAGGTGATAAAAGAGTTCGTCGTAAAAATTACATCGGTGCAAACTTTTACACTGATCCAGAAGAACCTAAGTCTCAATCTGGATACATATTGAAAGTGGGAGCAATAAGCTAGAGTAGCTACATGCAGAGCATTGTAGACATAGAATATTTGCAAAATACGTACGACTCTGAATATGACAGACCCGTTGATTTCGTGAAGAAAAATGTAGGTACGATTGGAAATGATTCTCAGATCCTGAAGCAAGCAGAATTTCTTTTAAGCTGAGATATAACTGAATTATTAAGTGAAACTGAAATGGCATACTTTAAGACAACATGTGTATATTTATTATGGGTCATTCGGGACCACCTTCTTCTAAATATGACTACACTACTGTTGATTATTGGGGAGGCCTTTGTAGCACTGATTACACAAGATATTATAACTAGTGTGAGTATGCAATGACTTATCTACTTGATGCTATTACAAGGGCACAACAACAGATTCAGTCAAATATTCATGTCATATCTTTGTATGGCCGTCACTTCTTTCTATGGGTAATTTTTCATGTGCATCTCTGATACGTCTCCAACGTATCTATAATTTTTGATGTATTCATGCCATGTTTATAATATTTCTACATGATTTTGGTATGATTTGGTTAGAACAAACCCGAACTGATGCTGTTTTCAGCAGAACTATCGTGGTATTTTTTTTGTGCAGAAATAAAATTTCTCAGAATCCGCTGAAAATCAACGAAGATTTTTTTGGAAAATATAAAAAATATTGGAACGAAAATTTATCGGAGGGGAGTCCCATGGGCCCACAAGGATGGAGGGTGCGCCCACCCCCCTGGGGCGCGCCCCTGTGCCTCGTGGACTCTCCGTGGGGCCCCCTGACTTGTTCTCGACACCAACCTCTCCTATAAATCCCTAAACAACCAGAAAATAACCGAGATTGGGAGTTCCGCCGCTGCAAGCCTCTGTAGCCACCAAAAACCAATCGAGACCCTGTTCTGGCACCCTGCCGGAGGCGGGATCCATCACCGGTAGCCATATTCGTCATCCCGACACTCTCCATGACGAGGAGGGAGTAGTTCACCCTCGGGGCTGAGGGTATGTACCAGTAGCTATGTGTTTGATCTCTCTCTCTTGCTCTCTCTCATGTTGTTGATATGGCACGATCTTGATGTACCGTGAGCTTTGCTATTATAGTTGGATCTTATGATGTTTCTCCCCCTCTACTCTCTTTTAATTGATTGAGTTTTCCGGTTGAAGTTATCTTATCGGATTGAGTCTTTAAGGATTTGAGAACACTTGATGTATGTCTTGCATGGGATACCCGTGGTGACAATGGGGTATTCTATTGATCCACTTGATGTATGTTTTGGTGATCAACTTGCGGGTTCCGTGACCTTGGGAATCTATGCATAGGGGTTGGCACACGTTTTTGTCTCGATTCTCTGGTAGAAACTTTGGGGCACTCTTTGAAGTTCTTTGTGTTGGTTGAATAGATGAATCTGAGATTGTGTGATGCATATCATATAATAATACCCGCGGATACTTGTGGTGACATTGGTGAAGGAAATATGCCCTAGAGGCAATAATAAAGTTATTATTTATTTCCTTATATCATGATAAATGTTTATTATTCATGCTAGAATTGTATTAACCGGAAACATAATACATGTGTGAATACATATACAAACATAATGTCACTAGTATGCCTCTACTTGACTAGCTCATTAATCAAAGATGGTTATGTTTCCTAAACATAGACATGTGTTGTCATTTGATTAAAGAGACCACATCATTAGGAGAATGATGTGATTGACTTGACCCATTCCGTTAGCCTAGCACTTGATCGTTTAGTATGTTGATATTGCTTTCTTCATGACTTATACAAAGTTCCTACAACTATGAGATTATGCAACCCCCGTTTACCGGAGGAACACTTTGTGTGCTATCAAACGTCACAACGTAACTGGGTGATTATAAAGGAGCTCTATAGGTGTCTCCAAAGGTAGATGTTGAGTTGGCGTATTTCGAGATTAGGTTTTGTCACTCCGATTGTCGGAGAGGTATTTCTGGGCCCTCTCGGTAATGCACATCACTATAAGCCTTGCAAGCAATGTGACCAATGAGTTGGTTACGGAATGATGCATTGCGTCATGAGTAAAGAGACTTGCCGGTAACGAGATTGAACTAGGTATTGGATACCAACGATCGAATCTCGGGCAAGTAACATACCGATGACAAAGGGAACAACGTATGTTGTTATGCGGTTTGACCGATAAAGATCTTCGTAGAATATGTAGGAGCCAATATGAGCATCCAGGTTCTGCTATTGGTTATTGACCGGAAATAGTTCTAGGTCATGTCTACATAGTTCTCGAACCCGTAGGGTCCGCACGCTTAACATTACGATGACAGTTTTATTATGAGTTTATAAGTTTTGATGAACCGAAGGTTGTTAGGAGTCCCGGATGTGATCGCGGACATGACGAGGAGTCTCAAAATGGTCGAGACATAAATATTGATATATTGGAAGCCTATATTTGGATATCGGAATCGTTCCGGGTGAAATCGGGATTTTACCGGAGTATCGGGGGGTTACCGGAACCCCCTCCCCCCCCCCCCCGGGGGGGGGGGTTAATGGGCCTACATGGGCCATAAGGGAGAAGAGGAGGGTCAGCCAGGGCAGGCCGCGCACCCCCTCGCCCCTAATCCGAATAGGACAAGGAAGGGGGGGGCGGCGCCCCCCTTTCCTCTTTCCCCCTTCCCCCTTCCTTCTCCAACAAGGCAAGAGGGGGAAGTCCTACTCCCGGTGGGAGTAGGACTCCTCCAGGTGCACCCCTAGGGGGCCGGCTGCACCTCCCCCTCCCTCCTTTATATACGGGGGCAGGGGCACCTCTAGACACACAAGTTGATCTTCGTGATCGTTCCTTAGCCGTGTGCGGTGCCCCCCTCCACCATATTCCACATCGGTCATATCGTTGCGGTGCTTAGGCGAAGCCCTGCGTCGGTAGAACATCATCATCGTCACCACGCCGTCGTGCTGACGGAACTCATCCCCGACACCCTGGTGGATCGGAGTCCGGGGATCGTCATCGAGCTGAACGTGTGCTGAACTCGGAGGTGCCGTGTGTTCGGTGCTTGGATCGGTCGGATCGTGAAGACGTACGACTACATCAACCGCATTGTCATAACACTTCCGCTTTCGGTCTACGAGGGTACATGGACACACTCTCCCCTCTCGTTGCTATGCATCACCATGATCTTGCGTGTGCGTAGGAATTTTTTTGAAATTACTACGTTCCCCAACAATTGGAGTATCTGGTGACATTAGGGTTTTGGTTGATTTGTGTCTTAAGGTGTTATTTTACTATGAACTCTAGGGATTTTGGGGCACTTATAGGAATAGCCCAATGGATTGATCGGAAAGAATAACTTTGAGGTGGTTTCGTACCCTACAATAATGTCTTCGTTTGTTCTTCGCTATTAGTGACTTTGGAGTGACTCTTTGTTGCATGTTGAGGGATAGTTATACGATCCAATTATGTTATTATTGTTGAGAGAACTTGCACTAGTGAAAGTACGAACCCTAGGCCTTGTTTTGGAGCATTGCAATACCGTTTGTGCTCACTTTCATCATTAGTTACCTTGCTGTTTTTATTGTTTCAGATTACAAAAACCTATATCTACCATCCATATTTCACTTGTATCACCATCTCTTCGCCGAACTAGTGCACTTATACAATTTACCATTGTATTGGGTGTGTTGGGGACACAAGAGACTCTTTGTTATTTGGTTGCGGGGTTGTTTGATTGAGACCATCTTCATCCGATGCCTCCCACGGATTGATAAACCTTAGGTAATTCACTTGAGGGAAATTTAGTACTGTCCTACAAACCTCTGCACTTGGAGGCTGAACAACGTCTACAAGAAGAAGGTTGTGTATTAGACATCAAGCTCTTTTCTAGCACTGTTGCCGGGGAGGTTAGTGCTTGAAGGTATATCTTTAGATCTTGCAATCGAATCTTTTAGTTTCTTGTTTTATCACTAGTTTTGTTTACAAAAGAAAACTACAAAAAAATGGAATTGAGGTTGCCTCATATGCTTCATCTTTTTAATGTCTTTCATGAAAATGATGGAAAGGAAAATTGTGCCCAAGTGCTAGAAGAAGAATGCATTAAAATGTTTGGCACTAAATCTTTGAATGATGAGCATGATTGCAATGTTGTTAGTATGAACTCTTTGAATATCCATAGTACTAATGATGATTGCACTAGTCATGATGAAAATGTCTCTTATATACATGTCAACTTTTGTGGAGTGCATAGAGTTTGCAAGTACACACCAAATAGGAAGATAGATTTTGCAAGAGGCATAAGTATTTAGAAACTAAATGGTTGCAAGAGAGGCTAGATGTTTGTGCTGAAAATTTAAAATTTCTTTGCCATCCTTGTGAACTTTTCAATGAACGTGATCATATAAATCTCCAATGCAAATTGTTTCATGATCGAACCGTGTCCAAAATTGTGATGACTTGATTTCCCGTGTGCATCATAATGAACTTAGTTTGCTTTTGGGTTATGAAGAAATAAAATGTATCACTAAGGATATTCCAGAATTTGTCCTTGATAAAGTTCTTGATTTTGATCTAGAGGAAATTTATATGTATTGTGCGGTGAATTGCATTGAAAATCCTTATATTTCCAATTACGTAAAGACAAGAAAACAAATAGAAGATGAAGAGAATACTAATGAAAGGGAGGAGATTTCCCAATATCCTCCTATTCTTTCTTATGATGAATCAGGTAACGAGGAGGAGCTTTCTATTCAACCAATCTCATTAATAAGGAGCTTCAAAAAGAGGATTAAACCCACACATGATGCGAAGAAGAAAAAGAAAAGACAGAGAATCAAAGGTAAAAAGGTATCCCTTCCAAATGACGTTGCTCCTATTACTCATTGTGATGATGATAATTGCTATACTATTTATGCTATCCATACTATTAATGATGAGAGTGATTATGCTTATGATATGAAAAGTCCCAAGCTTGGGGATGCTATGTTTGCTGAGAATGACATGTTTGAGAATTTATTTGCTGAAATTAATGTTTGTCCCAAGCTTGGGGATGCTATGTTTAATGAAGATGATATTTTTAGTCTCCCAAGTTTGGATGAGCAAATTTATTTTGATGATAGCATGCCTACTATTTATGATGATTATATTGATGAAAGTGGGTTTGGAAGAGTGTCAACTTTAGGAAGTAATGATCCCACTATTTTGGAGGGTGTTGAATCTTATTGTGATAATTATGTAAGTGGATTTGGAGAGGTCATGACTTTATTTAGTGATGAATCCACTATTTCAGAAGAGGTTTCAATTGATTATGATGAGAACAAAGTTGCTCCTTATGCTGATTATTGTGCTGATACTTATGCTATAAAAAGTAGTGATGATTATACTTATAAAACTTGTCATGATTATGATTACCCTTTTTCTGAATATTACTATTTTAATGTGGAAACAATTTATAGTATTCGAGATTCTTATGATACTCCCACTATTCCGAATGAGAAGAATTTCGCTTATGTGGAGAGTAATAAAATTTATATGCTTGGGGATCATGAAAGGAATGCTTTATGTGATGGTTATATTGTTGAATTCATTCATGATGCTACTGAAAATTACTATGAGGGAGGAACATATGCTTGTAGGAATTGCAATAATATCAAATTTCCTCTCTATGTGTTGAAAATCTTGAAGTTATGCTTGTTTTGCTTTCCTATGCTAGTTGATTCTTGTTCCCATCAGTTGTTTGCTCACAAAATCCCTATGCATAGGAAGTGGGTTAGACTTAAATGTGCTAGTCATATGCTTCATGATGCTGCTGTTATGTTTCAATTCTTATCTTTTATGTGAGCATCATTAAAATCATCATGCCTAGCTAAAAATGCATTAAAGAAAAGCGCTTGTTGGGAGACAACCCAATATTTACCCCTACTGTTTTTAACAGAAACTTTTGCGCTCACGAGAATAGCTGTCATTTTTTACAGAACAGTGATTTTAAGTTGATTCTTTTTGCAAAAGATTAATATACAAATTCATCACGTCCACCAATTTATTTCAGAATTTTTGCAATTACATAAGTATTCGAGAGTTACAGATTACTACAGACTGTTCTGTTTCTGACAGATTCTGTTTTCTATGTGTTGTTTGCTTATTTTGATGAATCTATGAGTAGTATCGGAGGGTATGAACCATGGAGAAGTTCGAATACAGTAGATATAACACCAATATGAATTTAGAATGAGTTCACAACAGTACCTAAGTGGTGATTTATTTTCTTATATTGATGGAGCTTACGAGTTTTAAAGCAATTGCCATATTTTATGAAATCTGGCAAATGGATGTCAAAACTGCATTCCTTAATGGATTTTTAAAGAAGAGTTGTATATGATGCAACCAGAAGGTTTTGTTAATACTAAAGGTGCTAACAAAATGTGCAAGCTCCAACGATCAATCAATGGACTGGTGCAAGCATCTCGGAGTTGGAATATACGCTTTGATAAGTTGATCAAAGCATATGGTTTTATACAGACTTTTGGAAAGGCTTGTATTTACAATAAAGTGAGTGGGAGCACTACAGCCTTTCTAATAAATATATGTGAGTGACATATTGTTGATCAGAGATGATGTAAAAAATTTCTGGAAAGCATAAACAAGTGTGTGAAAGGAGTTCTTTAAAAGAAAGACATCAGTAAAGCTACTTACATGTTGAGCATCAAGATCTATTGAGATAGAAAAAGACGCTTGATAAGATTTTCAATGAGTACATACCTTGACAAGATTTTGAAGTAGTTCAAAACGAAACAGTCAAAGAAAGAGTTCTTGCCTGTGTTGCAAAGGTATGAAATTGAGTAAGACTCAAATCCCGACCACGGCAGAAAATAGAAAGAGAATGAAAAGTCATTCCCTATGCCTCAGTCATAGGTTCTATAAAGTATGCTATGCTGTGTACCAGACCTATTGTATACCTTGCTCTGAGTTTGGCAAAGGAATACAATTTTGATCTAATAGTAGATCATTGGACAGCAGTCAAGAATATCCTTAGTGAGGACTAAGGAGATGTTTCTCGATCATGGAGGTGATAAAAGAGTTCGTCGTAAAAATTACATCGATGCAAACTTTTACACTGATCCAGAAGACTCTAAGTCTCAATCTGGATACATATTGAAAGTGGGAGCAATAAGCTAGAGTAGCTCCGTGCAGAGCATTGTAGACATATAATATTTGCAAAATACGTACGACTCTGAATATGACAGACTCGTTGATTTCGTGAAGAAAAATGTAGGTACGATTGGAAATGATTCTCAGTTCCTGAAGCAAGCAGAATTTCTTTTAATCTGAGATATAACTGAATTATTAAGTGAAACTGAAATGGCATACTTTAAGACAACATGTGTATATTTATTATGGGTCATTTGGGACCACCTTCTTCTAAATATGACTACACTACTATTGATTATTGGGGAGGCCTTTGTAGCACTGATTACATAGGATATTATAACTAGTGTGAGTATGCAATGACTTATCTACTTGATGCTATTACAAGGGCACAACAACAGATTCAGTCAAATATTCATGTCATATCTTTGTATGGCTGTCACTTCTTTATATGGGTAATTTTTCATGTGCATCTCTGATACATCTCCAACGTATCTATAATTTTTGATGTATTCATGCCATGTTTATAATATTTCTACATGATTTTGGTATGATTTGGTTAGAACAAACCCGAACTGACGCTGTTTTCAGCAGAACTACCGTGGTGTTGTTTTCGTGCAGAAATAAAATTTCTAGAATGCGCTGAAAATCAACGGAGATTTTTTTGGAAAATCTAAAAAATATTGGAACAAAAATTTATCAGAGGGGAGTCCCATGGGCCCACAAGGATGGAGGGCGCGCCCACCCCCCTGGGGCGCGCCCCTGTGCCTCGTGGACTCTCCGTGGGGCCCCCTGACTTGTTCTCGACGCCAACCTCTCCTATAAATCCCCAAACCTCTAGAAAATAACCGAGATTGGGAGTTCCGCCGCTGCAAGCCTCTGTAGCCACCAAAAACCAATCGGGACCCTGTTCTGGCACCCTGTCGGAGGGGGGATCCATCACCGGTGGCCATATTCATCATCCCAACACTCTCCATGACGAGGAGGGAGTAGTTCACCCTCGGGGCTGAGGGTATGTACCAGTAGCTATGTGTTTGATCTCTCTCTCTCTCGCTCTCTCTCGTGTTGTTGATATGGCACGATCTTGATGTACCATGAGCTTTGCTATTATAGTTGGATCTTATGATGTTTCTCCCCCTCTACTCTCTTTTAATTGATTGAGTTTTCCGTTTGAAGTTATCTTATCGGATTGAGTCTTTAAGGATTTGAGAACACTTGATGTATGTCTTGCGTGGGATACCCGTGGTGACAATGGGGTATTCTATTGATCCACTTGATGTATGTTTTGGTGATCAACTTGCAGGTTCCGTGACCTTGGGAATCTATGCATAGGGGTTGGCACACGTTTTCGTCTTGATTCTCTGGTAGAAACTTTGGGGCACTCTTTGAAGTTCTTTGTGTTGGTTGAATAGATGAATCTGAGATTGTGTGATGCATATCATATAATAATACCCGCGGATACTTGTGGTGAAATTGGTGAAGGAAATATGCCCTAGAGGCAATAATAAAGTTATTATTTATTTCCTTATATCATGATAAATGTTTATTATTCCTGCTAGAATTGTATTAACCGGAAACATAATACATGTGTGAATACATAGACAAACATAATGTCACTAGTATGCCTCTACTTGACTAGCTCATTAATCAAAGATGGTTATGTTTCCTAAACATAGACATGTGTTGTCATTTGATTAAAGAGATCACATCATTAGGAGAATGATGTGATTGACTTGACCCATTCCGTTAGCCTAGCACTTGATCGTTTAGTATGTTGCTATTGCTTTCTTCATGACTTATACAAAGTTCCTACAACTATGAGATTATGCAACTCCCGTTTACCGGAGGAACACTTTGTGTGCTACCAAACGTCACAACTTAACTGGGTGATTGTAAAGGAGCTCTACAGGTGTCTCCAAAGGTAGATGTTGAGTTGGCGTATTTCGAGATTAGGTTTTGTCACTCCGATTGTCGGAGAGGTATCTCTGGGCCCTCTCGGTAATGCACATCACTATAAGCCTTGCAAGCAATGTGACCAATGAGTTGGTTACAGAATGATACATTACGTAATGAGTAAAGAGACTTGCCGGTAACGAGATTGAACTAGGTATTGGATATCGACAATCGAATCTCGGGCAAGTAACATAGCGATGACAAAGGGAACAACGTATGTTGTTATGCGGTTTGACCGATAAAGATCTTCGTAGAATATGTAGGAGCCAATATGAGCATCCAGGTTCCGCTATTGGTTATTGACCGTAAATAGTTCTAGGTCATGTCTACATAGTTCTCGAACCCGTAGGGTCCGCACGGTTAACGTTACTATGACAGTTTTATTATGAGTTTATAAGTTTTGATGTACCGAAGGTTGTTAGGAGTCCCGGATGTGATCACGGACATGACGAGGAGTCTCAAAATGGTCGAGACATAAATATTGATATATTGGAAGCCTATATTTGGATATTGGAATCGTTTCGGGTGAAATCGGGATTTTACCGGAGTACCGGGGGGTTACCGGAACCCCCCCGGGGGGTTAATGGGCCTACATGGGCCATAAGGGAGAAGAGGAGGGCCGGCCAGGGCAGGCCGCGCCCCCTCCCCCCTAATCCAAATAGGACAAGGAAGGGGGGGTGGCGCCCCTTGAGGGAGTTCCGGACTAGGGGGTGTCCGGATAGCCGAACTATCATCATCGGCCGGACTCCAAGACTATGAAGATAGAAGATTGAAGACTTCGTCCCGTGTCCGGATGGGACTTTCCTTGGTGTGGAAGGCAAGCTTGGAGATACGTTTATGTAGATCTCCTACCATTGTAACCGACTCTGTGTAACCCTAGCCCTCTCCGGTGTCTATATAAACCAGATGGCTTTAGTCCATAGGACGAACAACAATCATACCATAGGCTAGCTTCTAGGGTTTAGCCTCCTTGATCTCGTGGTAGATCCACTCTTGTAACACACATCATCAATATTAATCAAGCAGGACGTAGGGTTTTACCTCCATCAAGAGGGCCCGAACCTGGGTAAAACATCGTGTCCCTTGTCTCCTGTTACCATCCGCTTAGACGCACAGCTCGGGACCCCCTACCCGAGATCTGCCGGTTTTGACACCGACATTGGTGCTTTCATTGAGAGTTCCTCTGTGTCGTCACCGATAGGCTCGATGGCTTCTTCAATCGTCATCAAACGACGCAGTCCAGGGTGAGACTTTTCTCCCTGGACAGATCTTCATATTCGGCGGCTTTGCACTGCGGGCCAAATCGCTTGGCCATCTGGAGCAGATCGAAAGCTACGCCCCTGGCCATCAGGTCAGATTTGGAAGTTTAAACTTCACGGCGGACATCCGCAGGGACTTGATCTTCGATGGATTGGAGCCATAGCCGAGCGTGCCGCACTGTCACGGCGAACATGATTTAGCTCTGTAGCCGGACATTACCCTGGAGGCCGCACTCGAACCCGCTCCGATCTTCAATTCGGGGCCGGCTACGCAGGCCGAGGATGGATGGCTGGACACCGCCTCGGGAACCGCAACCTCTACGGCGATAGAGCCGAACAATGACCTTGTCCCTCATGAAGTTTGTGACTCCGAGGTGCCGGACTCCTTGCCGGACTCCGAACCTCCCGCGCCCCCTCCGGTCGAATCCGATTGGGCGCCGATCATGGAGTTCACCGCAGCGGACATCTTTCAACACTCACCTTTTGGTGACATCTTGAGTTCGCTAAAGTATCTCTCGTTATCAGGAGAGCCCTGGTCGGACTGCGGTCAGGACGGTTGGGATGCGAACGACGAAGAAATTCAAAGCCCACCCACCACCCACCTCGTAGCCGCTGTCGACGATCTAACTGACATGCTAGACTACGACTCCGAAGACATCGACGGTATGGACGAGGATGTCGGAGACGACCAAGAACCAGCGCCTACTGGGCACTGGAAAGCCACCTCATCATATGACATATACATGGTGGATATCCCAAAGGATGGGAACATCGAAGAAACAGCGGGGGATGACCCCTCCAAGAAGCAGCCCAAGCGCCGGCGTCAGCGGCGCCACTCTAAATCCCGCCACAGCAAGAATGAAGACTCCCGCACCTGAGATAATAATACACCGGATAGTGCCGAAGATAACCCACTCCAGCAAGATGCAGCGCAGGAGGACGGAGACGCCAGCCCTCATGAGAGAGCGGCAGAAGAAGAGGTAGAGGATTATATGCCTCCCTCCAGAGACGAGGCAAGCCTCGACGACGATGAATTCGTCGTGCCTGAGGATCCCGTCGAACAAGAGCGTTTTAAACACAGGCTTATGGCCACGGCGAACAGCCTCAAGAAAAAGCAGCAACAGCTTAGAGCTGATCAAGATCTGCTAGCCGACAGATGGACTGAAGTCCTCGCGGTCGAAGAGCATGAGCTCGAACGCCCCTCCAAAGGCTACCCTAAGAGCAAGTTGCTCCCCTGATTAGACGAGGAAGCATATGAACCCGCATCACCAGGAGACAATACGGCTGACCGACCACCCCATGGTCGAGACAGAGAGGCCTTTAGGCCCTTCACTAGACCCGTACCCCGGCATCGCACGAAAAGCGCAAGGCCACAGGGGAACGCTCCGGACTTGCGAGATATATTGGAGGATAAGGCAAGACAATCAAGATCGATCTATGGATCGCGTGGGCGCCCCACGGTACGTGATGACAGCCGTCGCGCCGGACACAGTAAGTCCGGCTGGGTCAAACAAAACAGGCAAAGTTCTTCTGAGCTCCGTCGTGATATTGCCCAGTACAGAGGCGCCGCACACCCACTATGCTTCACAGATGAAGTAATGGATCATCAAATCCCCGAAGGGTTTAAATCCATGAATATCGAATCTTAGGATGGCACAACAGACCCCGCGGTTTGGACCAAAGACTATCTTCTTCACATCCACATGGCCCGCGGTGACGATCGTCACGCCATAAAATATCTCCCCCTCAAGCTTAAAGTACCAGCCCGGCATTGGCTTAACAGCTTGCCAGCAGAGTCAATTGGGAGTTGGGAAGACTTGGAAGCCGCATTCCTCGATAACTTCCAAGGCACATATGTGCGACCACCAGACGCTGACGACCTAAGCCACATAATTCAGCAGCCAGACGAATCGGCCAGACAATTCTGGACACGGTTCTTAATAAAGAAAAACCAAATCGTCAATTGTCCAGATGCGGAGGCCCTCACGGCCTTCAAGCATAACATCCGCGACGAGTGGCTTGCCCGGCACCTGGGACAGGAAAAGCCGAAATCCATGGCAGCCCTCAGATCTCTGATGACCCGCTTTTGCGCGGGTGAGGATAGCTGGCTAGCACGCAGCAACAACCTCAGCAAACATTCTGGCAGTCCGGATTTCAAGGACCGAAATGGCAGGCCGCGTCGTAACAAAAACAAGCGCCGCATCAACGGTGACAATACTGAGGATACGACAGTCAATGCCGGATTCAGAGGCTCTAAACCCGATTAGCAGAAAAAGCCATTCAAAAGAACTACTCTGCGTCCGTCCAATTTGGACCGAATACTCGATCGCTTGTGCCAGATACACGGCACCCTCGAAAAGCCAGCTAACCACACCAATAGGGACTGTTGGTATTCAAGCAGGCGGGCAAGTTAATTGCCGAAAACAATGACAAGGGGCTGCATAGCGACAACGAGGAAGAGACCCGACCGCCGAACAATAGAGGACAGAAGGGTTTCCCCCCACAGGTGCGGATGGTGAACATGATATACGCAACGCACATACCCAAAAGGGAGCGGAAGTGTGCACTCAGGGATGTATACGCGATGGAGCCAGTCGCCCCGAAGTTCAACCCATGGTCCTCCTGTCCGATCACTTTCGACTGAAGGGACCACCCCACCAGCATCCACCATGGCGGATTCGACGCATTGGTCTTAGACCCAATCGTCGATGGATTTCACCTCACCAGAGTCCTGATGGACGGCGACAGCAGCCTGAACCTGCTCTATCAGGATACAGTGTGCAAAATGGGCATAGACCCCTCAAGGATCAAACCTACCAAGACGACCTTTAAAGGCGTCATACCAGGTGTAGAAGCCAATTGTACAGGCTCAGTTACACTGGAAGTGGTCTTCGGATCCCCGGATAACTTCCGAAGCGAGGAGTTAATCTTCGACATAGTCCCGTTCCGCAGCGGCTATCATGCTTTGCTCGGACGTACCGCGTTTGCAAAGTTCAACGCGGTGCCGCACTACGCATACCTCAAGCTCAAGATGCCAGGCCCTCGAGGAGTCATCACGGTCAATGGAAACACTGAACGTTCTCTCCGAACGGAGGAACATACAGCGGCTCTCGCAGCAGAAGTACAAAGCAGCCTCTTAAGGCAATTCTCGAGTCCGGCCATTAAACGGCCGGACACAGCTAAGCGCGCCCGGAGTAACCTACAACAAGACCACCTAGCACATTCCGAGCACGCGTAGCAGTGCGGCCCCAACCCCAACCCTTGCAAAACGTCAAAGCAAGTCCTTCGCGTACACCATTACGCTCTGAAGATACCATGGGCATGGGGAGAGTGGCACGACCACGATAAGCCCAGACTACGGCTCAACCACACCAGGGGCTCTCAAGTGTGTCGTTCTTTTTTTACCTTTTATTTTTTACCCACAGGACTCCATTCGTCAGAGGCCTTGTCCGGCAGTAGACCTGCCGAACTCACGATGCAACAGCCAGGGAAGGATAAAAGCTACAACGAAAATACAGGTGGTCTCCATTACGAGCATTTTTATACACCAATCCGCAGCCTACCCCTGGAGGGGGACATGTTTAATAGTCCCATCCCTTGCTTATCGCACTATTTGTATCGTTCTGCATTCATAGCAGCACTTATTGAATAAAACAATGCAGTACCTTTTTGCTTATAATTGCATTTTCTTTTTATACATATGTTCATTTATGGCATCCGTACACTTTGGTACGGCTACAATACACCAGGGGCTTATGCTTCCCGCATCATGGTGTGATAAGTCCAAACACTTTCACAAGTGCGGCACCCCGAACTTATAGCACTATATGCATCGGCTCCGAATCATGTCTTGGGTCAATAGTTGGGTTTGCCCGGCTCCCATGTTTTGGTACCTTACGTTCCGTTGTATCAGCTAAGGTAGCACTGGGAGAACCACTGCGATTGCGCCCCAGTTGAGCTGGGTTAACGCCTCGGTGGAGAAAGCTAAAACTGACCGTCATGATGAGGCAAGAGCCGGTCGCTGTTTGGAAAGGTTTTTTGCGAGTCCTTAAAGACTTACGCCGCTTAGAGCGAGGAGCCGGATCTTGTCCGGCCCAGGCGTGGATAGTGCCCCAAATTCGGCCTTCCGAAGACTAGAGGCTTCGCCGAAATTTAAAATTATAGAATTCTATGGCTAAGTGAGAGTGTTCAAGCATTATAAGTCCGGTTGCCTTGTTCTTGTGTTGAGCGCCTCCCTAGATGGACCCAAAAATGGGAACAAGAGTGCTCAAGTTTATCCCGAACACCCCAGCACTCGTGGCATGGGGGCTGAAGCCGACGGCTTGCCATCTCTCAGATTTGATAAACAGTCACGCAGAAGGTAATATTTTAAATTAACAAGTGTTGCTTAGCGCATATGAACTAAGTTTTCAGCGCATAGGATAACAAAATGCGAGTCTACTAAAAAATTACATCTTTGGAGCACTCCCCCGCAATAGTGCGGGCGCCCTTCAGCACGCTCTTATAATACATCTCGGGCGTGCGATGCTCCTTGCCCTCTGGTGGTGGGTCCGTCACAAGCTTCTGGGCATCCATCTTGCCCCAGTGCACCTTTGCGCGGGCAAGGGCCCGACGGGCACCCTCAATATAGGCGGAGTGCTTGATGACTTCAACCTACGGGCACGCATCCACCAGCCGCCCCACCAGGCCGAAGTAGCTCCCAGGCATGGCCTCCTTAGGCCACAGCCGAACTATGAGGCCCTTCATGGCCTCTTCGGCCGCCTTGTGGAGCTCGACCAGCTGCTTCAGCTGGTCGCTAAGGGGCACCGGATGTTCGGCATCAGCATACTGAGACCAGAAGACCTTCTCCGTCGAGCTCCCCTCCTCGGCCCGGTAGAATGCGGCAGCGTCGGACACGCTGCGAGGAAGATCTGCGAACGCCCCTGGAGAGCTCCGAATACGGGTAAGCAACAGGTAATTAACACTCACATGATTACTTTGCATGAAAAATGCCTTACCCGTTGCTATTTTCTTCACCGCCTCAATCTGCTGTAGGGCCTTGTAGGCTTCGGCCTTAGCGGCTTTGGCACTCTCACGAGCCGTTGCAAGCTCAGACTCTCGAGTCTTCGAGTCACGCTCCAGGCTCTCATGTTTTTTCACGATATCCTGGACCTCTTGCTGTACTTCCGCCACCCGCGCCTCCTGCCTCTCTCGCTCGGTGCGCTCCGCGGCCGCAGTGCGTTCGGCCGCGGCCACCGCCTCTTTCAGGGTCGCCACCTTGTTAGTGGCCCCTGCAATACCCACGTTATCCTTGTCATTCTTTTGCAACCAAAATCCTTTTCTGTAAGGTACAATTTTAATAAGGTATTACTCACCTTCCTTGTCCTCGAGCTGCTTCTTGGCACGGCCGAGCTCGTTCTCGGACCGCTCGAGGTTCTCATTCAAAGTATTGACCTCTGCAGTCAGTGCGGTAGAGGTTAGCAGCGCAGCCTGCAATCCCATGTTGACATATTTATTATGGCTCCTGCGTATATCTTTTTAGATCCTCAGTCCGGCTTTTCTTTCCGAACACCGAATCGAGCATCAGGGGCTACTGTCTATGCGGAACCATTTTATACATATTGAAATTCTTACCTCAAAGCCTGTTAGAAGGCTGCTGCAGGCTTCGGTCAGCCCGCTCTTGGTGAGCTGCACCTTCTGAATCACCGCACTCATAACAGTGCGGTGTTCCTCTTCGATGGAGGCGCCACTAAGCGCCTCCAGCAAATTATTCGGCGCCTCCGGTTGGACGGAGGTTGCCGGCGTCACGGTCTTGCCCTTCTTGCAAAGGGGTCGCCCGCCGGACTCCGGAGCCACTGTGGGTTCCGGGGCCGAGTCCGGTGCAAAGTCCGGGAGGTTGTCCTGCAACACCTCCGAGGCCCTCTCCTCCTAGTGGGTCCCTTCCTGGGATCCCACCTCGGCATCATCCGCGTCACGGGGGGTGGAGGCAGCCGGAAGAGAATCCATATCCGATGCACATAAGGACCCGCTCGATGAAGCGGGAAGATCATCCTTAGGCGGACTGCAGGGTTGTATGCGGCATTAGAAAGACATTATGTGACGAAAAATATAAACCTTGAAGTTATTCGGGAGTCCGGATACTTACGATCTAGCCTGACGCTTGGCCCTTGGAGGCCAGTCCTCGTCGTCGTCACTGGCGCTGGCGGAGCAGTCCAGGGGGAGAGTTTTTCCCTTCTTGGACCCTCCGGCCTCCCTTGTAGGAGAGGCCTTCCTTTTCTTCCCTCCCCCCGCTGGGGGAGAGGCTTTCTTCTTCTCCTCCTCGCCTTGGTGGGAGGAGTCAGCCTCAGATTCATCATCCGATAGCACCTGAAAACGGGAACTCCTCCGAGTCCCCGTGGCCTTCTTCTTGGCCTTCTTCTCCGGCACCACATGGGGCGCCGGAGCCAGCAGCCCCGTTAAACGGGCGTCCGCTGGGTCCTCTGGCAAAGGAGCCGAACAGATAGTCTGTTCGGCCTTCGCCAGCCAGCCCTGTCAAAGGAAAGGGAGTTTAGATCCCGCATAGAGTCAAACTATGGATAACAAGCGTCCCGTAAAGGACAATATCACTTACCTCGTCAGCTGGACGCTGCGAGCTGAATCCGCGATCTTCGGTAGCGGATGCGGGAGCCTCGGCGCCCTTGAACAGCACCTTCCAGACATCTTCGTACGTAGTGTCGAAGAGCCCACTCAGGGTATGGTGCTGTGCCGGATCGAACTCCCACATGTTAAAGCCCCGTCGTTGGCACGGGAGAATCCGGCGGATGAGCATGACCTGGACTACGTTGACTAGCTTGAGCTTCTTGTCCACCAGCTTCTGGATACAGGCTTGGAGTCCAGTCACCTCCTTCGAATTCCCCCAGATCCAGCCACTCTCTTTCCAGGAGGTGAGCTGTGTAGGGATGCCGCGTCTGAATTCGGGGGCCGCTGCCCAATCAGGGTCACGTGGCTCGGTGATGTAGAACCACCCCGATTGCCACCCCTTAATGGTTTCCACGAAGGTGCCCTCCAGCCACGTAACGTGGGACATCCTGCCCACCATGGCGCCTCCGCACTCCGCTTGGCTGCCCTTCACAACCTTCGGCTTGACACTGAAGGTCTTGAGCCACAAGCCGAAGTGGGGCTGGATGCAGAGGAAGGCCTCACACATGACGATAAACGCTGAGATGTTGAGGATAAAATTCGGGGCCAGATCATGGAAATCTAGGCCGTAGTAGAACATGAGCCCCCGGACAAAAGGATGAAGTGGGAAGCCCAGTCCACGGAGGAAATGGGGAAGGAATACTACCCTCTCATAAGGCCTGGGGGTGGGGATGAGCTCTCCCTCGTCGGGGAGCCGATGCGCGATGTCGCTGGACAAGTATCCGGCACTGCGCAGCTTCTAGATATGCCCCTCCGTGACGGAGGAGGCCATCCACTTGCCTCCCGCTCCGGACATATTTGGAGAAGGTTGAGGTGAGATGTGCGGACTTGGGCGCTGGAGCTCGAGTTCGCGGAGATGGATAAGCCAAGGAAGGAGAAGGCGCAGGTAAAAGGGTTGGATCTTTATCCCCTTATATGGGCGGACGAAAACATGTGTCCCCACCGGCCTGGTAAAACTCGCTTATCTCCCAAGCATCACAATCAATGGCGCCGTTGGGTTACCCACGTCCGTATTGATGGGAATCCCGGAATAAGGGGAACACGATCTCTGCTTCGACAAGACGTGCCAAGGAAACCGCCTCGCTAAACATGCTGAGGTGGAACAATAAAAACAATTTGAAGGCTTGGTACTGGTGTGACGTTACGCCATAAAATACGTCAGCAGATTGAACTTGTGTAATATTATTCTCTCTACGGTTGTACGCGGAATTTATTTTTGCAGAGCCGGACACTATCCTGGTGTTCACAATCTTCTATAAATTATTCGGAGGAAGAACCCGCCTTGCAATGCCGAAGACAACATGCGCGCCGGACTCGTCGTCATTGAAGCCTAGTTCAGGGGCTACTGAGGGAGTTCCGGACTAGGGGGTGTCCGGATAGCCGAACTATCATCATCGGCCGGACTCCAAGACTATGAAGATAGAAGATTGAAGACTTCGTCCCGTGTCCGGATGGGACTTTCCTTGGCGTGGAAGGCAAGCTTGGCGATATGGATATGTAGATCTCCTACCATTGTAACCGACTCTGTGTAACCCTAGCCCTCTCCGGTGTCTATATAAACCAGATGGCTTTAGTCCATAGGACGAACAACAATCATACCATAGACTAGCTTCTAGGGTTTAGCCTCCTTGATCTCGTGGTAGATCCACTCTTGTAACACACATCATCAATATTAATCAAGCAGGACGTAGGGTTTTACCTCCATCAAGAGGGCCCGAACCTGGGTAAAACATCGTGTCCCTTGTCTCCTGTTACCATCCGCCTAGACGCACAGTTCGGAACCCCTACCCATGATCCGTCGGTTTTGACACCGACACCCCCTTTCCTCTTTCGCCCTTCCCCCTTCCTTCTCCAACAAGGCAAGAGGGGGAAGTCCTACTCCCGGTGGGAGTAGGACTCCTCCAGGCGCACCCCTAGGGGGGCGGCTGCACCTCCCCCTCCCTCCTTTATATACGGGGGCAGGGGGCACCTCTAGACACACAAGTTGATCTTCGTGATCGTTCCTTAGCCGTGTGCGGTGCCCCCCTCCACCATATTCCACCTCAGTCATATCGTTGCGGTGCTTAGGCGAAGCCCTGCGTCGGTAGAACATCATCATCGTCACCACGCCGTCGTGCTGACAGAACTCATCCCCGACACCCTGCTGGATCGGAGTCCAGGGATCGTCATCGAGCTGAACGTGTGCTGAACTCGGAGGTGTCGTACGTTCGGTGCTTGGATCGGTCGGATCGTGAAGACGTACGACTACATCAACCGCGTTGTCATAACGCTTCCGCTTTCGGTCTACGAGGGTACATGGACACACTCTCTCCTGTCGTTGCTATGCATCACCATGATTTTGCGTGTGCGTAGGATTTTTTTTGAAATTACTACGTTCCCCAACAATTGGAGTATCTGGTGACATTAGGGTTTTGGTTGATTTGTGTCTTAAGGTGTTATTTTACTATGAACTCTAGGGCTTTTGGGGCACTTATAGGAATAGCCCAATGGATTGATCGGAAAGAATAACTTTGAGGTGGTTTCGTACCCTACAATAATGTCTTCGTTTGTTCTTCGCTATTAGTGACTTTGGAGTGACTCTTTGTTGCATGTTGAGGGATAGTTATATGATCCAATTATGTTATTATTGTTGAGAGAACTTGCACTAGTGAAAGTACGAACCCTAGGCCTTGTTTCGAAGCATTGCAATACCATTTGTGCTCACTTTCATCATTAGTTACCTTGCTGTTTTTATTGTTTCAGATTACAAAAACCTATATCTACCATCCATATTTCACTTGTATCACCATCTCTTTGCCGAACTAGTGCACTTATACAATTTACCATTGTATTGGGTGTGTTGGGGACACAAGAGACTCTTTGTTATTTGGTTGCGGGGTTGTTTGATTGAGACCATCTTCATCCTACGCCTCCCACGGATTGATAAACCTTAGGTCATTCACTTGAGGGAAATTTAGTACTGTCCTACAAACCTCTGCACTTGGAGGCCCAACAACGTCTACAAGAAGAAGGTCGTGTATTAGACATCAAGCTCTTTTCTGGCACCGTTGCCGGGGAGGTTAGTGCTTGAAGGTATATCTTTAGATCTTGCAATCGAATCTTTTAGTTTCTTGTTTTATCACTAGTTTAGTTTACAAAAGAAAACTACAAAAAAATGGAATTGAGGTTGCCTCATATGCTTCATCTTTTTAATGTCTTTCATGAAAATGATGGAAAGGAAAATTGTGCCCAAGTGCTAGAAGAAGAATGCATTAAAATGTTTGGCACTAAATCTTTGAATGATGAGCATGATTGCAATGTTGTTAGTATGAACTCTTTGAATATCCATAGTACTAATGATGATTGCACTAGTCATGATGAAAATGTCTCTTATATGCATGTCAACTTTTGTGGAGTGCATAGAGTTTGCAAGTACACACCAAATAGGGAAGATAGATTTTGCAAGAGGCAT
The DNA here is from genome assembly GCF_002162155.2 of Triticum dicoccoides. Taxonomy (NCBI): domain Eukaryota; kingdom Viridiplantae; phylum Streptophyta; class Magnoliopsida; order Poales; family Poaceae; genus Triticum; species Triticum dicoccoides. Next base: position 25,023,833 of record NC_041383.1, read on the forward strand.
AAGTATTTAGAAACTAAATGGTTGCAAGAGAGGCTAGATGTTTGTGCTGAAAATTTAAAATTTCTTTGCCATCCTTGTGAACTTTGCAATGAACGTGATCATTTAAATCTCCAATGCAAATTGTTTCATGATCGAACCGTGTCCAAAAATTGTGATGACTTGATTTCCCTTGTGCATCATAATGAACTTAGTTTGCTTTTGGGTTATGAAGAAATAAAATGTATGACTAAGGATATTCCAGAATTTGTCCTTGATAAAGTTCTTGATTTTGATCTAGAGGAAATTTATATGTATTGTGCGGTGAATTGCATTGAAAATCCTCATATTTCCAATTACGTAAAGACAAGAAAACAAATAGAAGATGAAGAGAATACTAATGAAAGGGAAGAGATTTCCCAATATCCTGCTATTCTTTCTTATGATGAATCAGGTAACGAGGAGGAGCTTTCTATTCAACCAATCTCATTAATAAGGAGCTCCAAAAAGAGTATTAAACCCACACATGATGCGAAGAAGAAAAAGAAAAGATGGAGAATCAAAGGTAAAAAGGTATCCCTTCCAAATGACGTTGCTCCTATTACTCATTGTGATGATGATAATTGCTATACTATTTATGCTATCCATACTATTAATGATGAGAGTGATTATGCTTATGATATGAAAAGTCCCAAGCTTGGGGATGCTATGTTTGCTGAGAATGACATGTTTGAGAATTTATTTGCTGAAATTAATGTTTGTCCCAAGCTTGGAGATGCTATGTTTAATGAAGATGATATTTTTAGTCTCCCAAGTTTGGATGAGCAAATTTATTTTGATGATAGCATGCCTACTATTTATGATGATTATATTGATGAAAGTGGGTTTGGAAGAGTGTCAACTTTAGGAAGTAATGATCCCACTATTTTGGAGGGTGTTGAATCTTATTGTGATAATTATGAAAGTGGATTTGGAGAGGTCATGACTTTATTTAGTGATGAATCCACTATTTCAGAAGAGGTTTCAATTGATTATGATGAGAACAAAGTTGATCCTTATGCTGATTATTGTGCTGATACTTATGCTATAAAAAGTAGTGATGATTATATTTATAAAACTTGTCATGATTATGATTACCATTTTTCTGAACATTACTATTTTAATGTGGAAACAATTTATAGTATTCGAGATTCTTATGATACTCCCACCATTCCGAATGAGAAGAATTTCGCTTATGTGGAGAGTAATAAAATTTATATGCTTGGGGATCATGAAAGGAATGCTTTATGTGATGGTTATATTGTTCAATTCATTCATGATGCTACTGAAAATTACTATGAGGGAGGAACATATGCTTGTAGGAATTGCAATAATATCAAATTTCCTCTCTATGTGTTGAAAATCTTGAAGTTATGCTTGTTTTGCTTTCCTATGCTAGTTGATTCTTGTTCCCATCAGTTGTTTGCTCACAAAATCCCTATGCATAGGAAGTGGGTTAGACTTAAATGTGCTAGTCGTATGCTTCATGATGCTGCTGTTATGTTTCAATTCTTATCTTTTATGTGAGCATCATTAAAATCATCATGCCTAGCTAAAAATGCATTAAAGAAAAGCGCTTGTTGGGAGACAACCCAATATTTACGCCTACTGTTTTTGTGTGTTCTCATTATTAATCTACTGTAGCAATCATGTTTTATAGCTTATGTTTCAATAAAGTGCCAAGTAAAGCCTTCGGAAAGACTTGGGTGAAATTTAATGCGATCTTTCTGTAAAAAAACAGAAACTTTTGCGCTCACGAGAATAGCTATCATTTTTTACAGAAGAGTGATTTTAAGTTGATTATTTTTGCAAAAGATTAATATACAAATTCATCACGTCCACCAATTTATTTCAGAATTTTTTCAATTACAGAAGTATTCGAGAGTTACAGATTACTACAGACTGTTCTGTTTCTGACAGATTCTGTTTTCTATGTGTTGTTTGCTTATTTTGATGAATCTATGAGTAGTATCGGAGGGTATGAACCATGGAGAAGTTGGAATATAGTATATATAACACCAATATGAATTTAGAATGAGTTCACAACAGTACCTAAGTGGTGATTTATTTTCTTATATTGATGGAGCTTAGGAGTTTTCTGTCAAGTTTTGTGTTGTGAAGTTTTCATGTTTTGGGTAGAGATTCGATGGACTATGGATTATGGAGTGGCAAGAGCCTAAACTTGGGGATGCCCAAGGCACCCAAAGGTAATATTCAAGGACAACCAAGAGCCTAAGCTTGGGGATGCCCCGGATGGCATCCCCTCTTTCATCTTCGTTCATCGGTAACTTTACTTGGAGCTATATTTTTATTCACCACATGATATGTGTTCTGCTTGGTGCGTCATTTTGATTTATTTTGTTTTTCTTGCTGTTTGAATAAAATATTAAGATCTGAAGTTATTAAATGTTAGAGAGTCTTCACATAGTTGCATAATTATTCGACTACTCATTGATCTTCACGTATATCTTTTGGAGTAGTTTGTCGTTTGCTCTAGTGCTTCACTTATATCTTTTAGAGCATGACGGTGGTCTTATTTTGAAGAAATAGATGAACTCTCATGCTTCACTTATATTAATGCTTCACTTAAATTAATTTCAGAGTCTTTTAGAACAGCATGGTAATTTTCTTGGGTTATTAAACTAGTCCTAATATGATGGGCATCCAAGGGCGATATAATAAAAACTTTCATATAAAGTGCATTGAATACTATGAGAAGTTTGATTCTTTACGATTGTTTTGAGATATGAAGATGGTGATATTAGAGTCATGCTGATGGAGTAGTTGTGAATTTGAGAGATACTTGTGCTAAAGTTTGTGATTCCCGTAGCATGCATGTATGGTGAACCATTATGTGATGAAGTTGGAGCATGATTTATTTTTTGATTGTCTTCCTTATGTGTGGAGTCGGGATCGCGCGATGGTTAACTCCTACCAACCCTTCCCCTAGGAGCATGCGTGTAGTACTTTGTTTTGATGACTTGTAGATTTTTGCAATAAGTATGTGAGTTCTTTATGACTAATGTTTGAGTCCATGGATTATACACACTCTCACCCTTCCACCATTGCTAGCCTCTCTAGTACCGCGCAACTTTCGCCGGTACCATACACCCACCATATACCTTCCTCAAAACAGCCACCATACCTACCTATTATGGCATTTCCATAGCCATTCCGAGATATATTGTCATGCAACTTTCCACCGTTCCATTTATTATGACACGCTTCATCATTGTCATATTGCTTTGCATGATCATGTAGTTGACATTGTAATTGGTGCAAAGCCACCATTCATAATTCTTTCATACATGTCACTCTTGAATCATTGCGCATCCCGGTATAGTGCCGGAGGCATTCATATAGAGTCATATTTTGTTCTAAGTATCGAGTTGTAATTCTTGAGTTGTAAGTAAATAAAAGTGTGATGATCTTCATTATTAGAGCATTGTCCCAGTGTGGAAAGGATGATGGAGACTATGATTCCCCCACAAGTCGGGATGAGACTCCGGACGAAAAAAATAAAAATAAAATAGGCCAATAAAAAAGAGAGAAGGCCCAAATAAAAAAAAATAAAAAACCAAAAAATGAGAGAAAAAGAGAGAAGGGGCAATGTTACTATCCCTTTTCCACACTTGTGCTTCAAAGTAGCACCATGATCTTCATGATAGAGAGTCTCCTATGTTGACATTTTCATATACTAGTGGGAATTTTTCATTATAGAACTTGGCTTGTATATTCCAATGATGGGGTTCCTCAAAGTGCCCTAGGTCTTCATGAGCAAGCAAGTTGGATACACACCCACTTTGTTTCTTTTTGAGCTTTCATACACTTATAGCTCTAGTGCATCCGTTGCATGGCAATCCCTACTCACTCACATTGATATATATTGATGGGCATCTCCATAGCCCATTGATACGCCTAGTTGATGTGAGACTATCTTCTCCTTTTTGTCTTCTCCACAACCACCATTCTATTCCACCCATAGTGCTATATCCATGGCTCATGCTCATGTATTGCGTGAAGATTGAAAAAGTTTGAGAATTCTAAAGTATGAAACAATTGCTTGGCTGAAACCGGGGTTGTGGATGATTTAAATATTTTGTGTGATGAAGATAGAGCATAGCCGCCAGACTATATGATTTTGTAGGGATAACTTTCTTTGGCCAATGTTATTTTGAGAAGACATGATAGCTTTGTTAGTATGCTTGAAGTATTATCATTTTTATGTCAATATTAAACTTTTGTTTTGAATTTATGGATCTGAATATTCTTGCCACAATAAAGAAGATTACATTGATAAATATGTTAGGTAGCATTCCACATCAATTTTTTTTATCATTTACCTACTCGAGGACGAGCAGGAATTAAGCTTGGGGATGTTGATATGTCTCCAACGTATCTATAATTTTTGATGTATTCATGCCATATTTATAATATTTCTACATGATTTTGGTATGATTTTGGTTAGAACTAACCCTGACTAACGCTGTTTTCAGCAGAACTACCGTGGTGCTGTTTTTGTGCAGAAATAAAAGTTCTCGGAATGCGCTGAAAATCAACGGAGATTTTTTTGGAAAATATAAAAAATACTGGAATGAAAAGTTATCGGAGGGGAGTCCCGTGGAGCCCACGAGGGTGGAGGGCGCCCCCACCCCCGGGGCGCGCCCCTATGCCTCGTGGACTCTTCGTGGGGCCCCCTGACTTGTTCTCGATGCCAACCTCTCCTATAAATCCCCAAACCTCCAAAAAATAACCGAGATCGGGAGTTCCGCCGCCACAAGCCTCTGTAGCCACCAAAAACCAATCGGGGCACTGTTCCGGCACACTGCCGGAGGGGGGGTCCATCATCGGTGGCCATCTTCATGATCCCGACGCTCTCCATGACAAGGAGGGGGTAGTTCACCCTCGGGGATGGGGGTATGTACCAGTAGCTATGTGTTTGATCTCTCTCTCTCTCTCTCTCTCTCTCGTGTTCTTGATATGGCACAATCTTGATGTACCATGAGCTTTGCTATTATAGTTGGATCTTATGATGTTTCTCCCCGTCTACTCTCTTGTAATGGATTGAGTTTTCCGTTTGAAGTTATCTTATCGGATTGAGACTTTAAGGATTTGAGAACACTTAATGTATGTCTTGCGTGGGATACCCGTGGTGACAATGGGGTATTCTATTGATCCACTTGATGTATGTTATGGTGATCAACTTGCGGGTTTCGTGACCTTGGGAATCTATGCATATATAGGGGTTAGCACACGTTTTCGTCTTGATTCTCTGGTAGAAACTTTGGGGCACTCTTTGAAGTTCTTTGTGTTGGTTGATAGATGAATCTGAGATTGTGTGATGCATATCGTATAATCATACCCGCGGATACTTGTGGTGACATTGGAGTATCTACTTGACATTAGGGTTTTGGTTGATTTGTGTCTCAAGGTGTTATTTTACTACGAACTCTAGGGTTGTTTGTGACACTTATAGGAATAGCCCAATGGATTGATCGGAAAGAATAACTTTGAGGTTGTTTCGTACCCTACAATAATCTCTTTGTTTGTTCACCGCTATTAGTGACTTTGGAGTGACTCTTTGTTGCATGTTATGGGATAGTTATATGATCCAATTATGTTATTATTGTTGAGAGAACTTGCACTAGTGAAAGTATGAACCCTAGGCCTTGTTTCGAAGCATTGCAATACCGTTTGTGCTCACTTTTCTCATTAGTTACCTTGCTGTTTTTATATTTTAAGATTACAAAAACCTATATCTACCATCCATATTGCACTTGTATCACCATCTTCTCACCGAACTAGTGCACCTATACAATTTACCATTGTATTGGGTGTGTTGGGGACACAAGATACTCTTTGTTATTTGGTTGCAGGGTTGTTTGAGAGAGACCATCTTCATCCTATGCCTCCCACGGATTGATAAACCTTAGGTCATCCACTTGAGGGAAATTTGCTACTGTCCTACAAACCTCTGCACTTGGAGGCCCAACAACATCTACAAGAAGATGGTTGTGTAGTAGACATCAATCTCAATTAGGTTAAGAAATGTTTGATGATTCTATAATTATATATATTTTCATGCAGATATTCTATCTTGACAATCATTACCAACTTGTACCAAAGACACATTCCAAACTGCCAAGGATTATTGACTATGATAAGCGGCAGATAAATCTTATGATTTCAGCTTGTAAGGAAACAAGAGATGGACTCATGACATATGATGCATGCACGGTATGTATATTCTTCTTCAATTAGTTGGCCAACATAAAAGTTCTTATAACTAGATTGCTCTATTTTTAACCATATCAAGATTGGAAGCCCTAAACTTGTATGTTATGGAAGGAGTGTAACTGAGAGGAACCCAGATAATTTGGTTGTAGAAAACTCTGAAATGAGAATGGTTTCACAACAATCATTAAACAACAATGGAAATATCAAAATGGCTGAAGTATTTAGAAAGAATCTCAATGATAATTTGGCTGAAGTATCAATGCAATTTTGTTTACCTTCAACAAATCCACAGCGTATCTCAAATGGAAAGTTTAATGATCATATAAGAGATACTTATCCACAAATGATGCAAACAAGGGGAAGAATCTCAAGGGCGAGTCCTTGTGGGAAAGGAAGTGCTAAAATTATGATAGTTGGCGACACTTTGTTGTGGATTGTCTTTAAATATGCTTAGTTAATAATACACTAGAAACCATTATCAAGATATTAAGCTGACATTCAACATTAGTGATTTGTACCATTGTATATAGTTGATGATATGAAATTTACACAAATATATACATATGCATTGTGTAATTTATGAAATTATCAAAAAGTAATTGGATGATAGCTTTTGCTACAACAAAGAATTTAAATTTTAGACAAAATAATTATTTTAGTGAACTGATTAGAACTAACTACAGAGAACAACACAATTAATATTTAAGAATATCGCTATTTGATTCCATAAAAAACCATTATGTGGGCAACTATATCAACTAAATAACAAAAACTATACTCAATAATAGTTTGATACAATAAAAATACATTTAAATAAGTACAAGAATTTAGTATAAAAAATTAATCTTTTTGTTCGCCCCAGTCTCAAGTATGCTTGAAGATCTGTTAAGAATTAACCTTGACATAGACCATTGGAAAAATGTTATTTAGTAGAACTGTGTTTTCAAATTGCTTGCTTGCCTTAGTTTTTTATTTTGATAGTAATCCACAGCTTTATTAAGTCGGAATAAGAAATTATGTACTTTCTAAGAAATGCCTATGCTTAATAGGGTCTCTCATACTTCTAAGAAATAGAGACCACCAAAGTGATTACTAGTGGCATGTATTCCTAAAATTGGCTTTGAAGTATGTTACATATTCTGTTATATAGTATTTTTGTTGATTCTGTACTTCAGTTGTAGCTTGTGCTAAATTGTATGCATGAGCTACCATGAGAAGCTACCTTTTTGTTTAAAAATAGTTCTATTTTGTTAGCAGTTGAAGTAAAGCAGTTTCATATTCTAGCTACATGAAATTTCCTCCATCATTGCCTTCCATATTTTTAGTAACACAGTAATAATTTATTTTGGTAGCACTAACGTGGGGGTATCGTTGAAACATGATGCTTCATCCCAAAGGAACATTGAAAATGTAAATGAACAAAAGGTCATGGATTTGATTCGCCATGTACTTGGTTCTGAGATGAAGTTCAACACTACTGAATAGCAAAGGTAGTCGTCTTATCTGTTTGTTATAGCTAGCAGTTGTACGGGAGCATTGCAATCAGTAGATGGATCGATCATACTAGCATGTTTGTTCTAGCAGACTTGGTAGCACCGACAGGCCTGGGTGATTAGTACTAAATTAAAACATAGTGGGTCTGTCAACAATACTCGTTGTATTTCTCTTTTTTTTGTGCTTACATCATTTTTGGTCCAGTTTCTCCCAAGTAGTCAAACGAATGCCCATGCCAATGTGCTTCAGCCAAACCAGCCATATGGAACAACAATGGCTTTTCACATAAGCTAGATTAGCAGGCCTATTGCCTCAACCAAACACACATTCTCCCTTCGCTCTGTTGTGGCAGCCAACCCCTATTCTACTTGTGTGTGTATCAGACCTAGAGCTGAAAACCCGAATCGGAAGACAGTGATGACCGAAGACTAGCTCGGGGTCGTCCCGCATCAAGAGATCCTAAGCCCTCGAAGTATTTGGTTGTTCCCCAATACCCCACACTTATTGACTTTTATCCTGCTCATGGTGTGCCGGGGCAGCCTAGCTTTCGCATGAGAATGTTCTGTTTTCCTAGTGCACCATCTATCTACATTCTAAGGCTTCTTGGAAAGAACCACAACAATTTCCATGAGTTCATCGCTTTTCTTTCGATTGCTGTGTTGGGGAACGCGGTAATTTCAAAAAAAAATCCTACGATCACGGAAGATCTATCTATGTGATGCATAGCAACGAGAGGGGGGAGTGTGTCCACGTACCCTCGTAGACCAAAAACGGAAGCGTTTAGTTAACGCGGTTTATATAGTCGAACGTCTTCGCGATCCAACCGATCCAAGCACCAAACGTATGGCACCTCCGCGTTCAGCACACGTTCAGTTCGGGGATGTCCCTCGTACTCTTGATCCAGTTGAGGCCGAGGGAGAGTTTCGTCAGCATGACGCCGTGGTGACGGTGATGATGAAGTTACCGGCGCAGGGCTTCGCCTAAGCACTACGACGATATGACCGAGGTGTGTAACTGTGGAGGCGGGCACCACACACGGCTAAACAATGTCAACTTGTGTGTCTATGGGGTGCCCCCCTCCCCCGTATATAAAGGAGTGGAGGAGGGGAGAGGTCCGGCCCTCTGTGGCGCGCCCTGGAGGAGTCCTACTCCCACCGGGAGTAGGATTCCCCCCTCCCTTCCCTAGTTGAACTAGGAGAGGAAGCAATGGGGAGGAAGGAGGAAGGAAAGGGGGGGCAGGCCACACCCAATTCAGATTGGGCTTGGGAGGGGTGCCCCCTCCTAGGCTCCCTTCTCCTCTCCCCTACTTGTCCCAATAAGGCCCATATACTTCCCGGGGGGGTCCTGTAACCTCCCGGTACTCCGGTATATGCCCGAACTCACCCGCAACCATCCTGATGTCCAAACATAGGCTTCCAATATATCGATCTTTATGTCTCGACCATTTCGAGACTCCTCGTCATGTCCATGATCACATCCGAGACTCCGAACTACCTTCGATACATCAAAACACATAAACACATAATAGCAACCGTCATCGAACGTTAAGCGTGCGGACCCTACGGGTTCAAGAACTATGTAGACATGACCGAGACACGTCTACGGTCAATAACCAATAGCGGAACCTAGATGCTCATATTGGTTCCTACATATTCTACGAAGATCTTTATCGGTCAAACCGCATAACAACATACGTTGTTCCCTTTGTCATCGGTATTTTACTTGCCCGAGATTTGATCGCCGGTATCTCAATACCTAGTTCAATCTCGTTACCGGCAAGTCTCTTTAATCGTTCTGTAATACTTCATCCCGCAACTAACTCATTAGTCACAATGCTTGCAAGGCTTATAGTGATGAGTATTACCGAGAGGGCCCAGAGGCACCTCTCCGAAACACGGAGTGACAAATCCTAATCTCGATCTATGCCAACCGAACAAACACCTTCGGAGACACCTGTAGAGCACCTTTATAATCACCCTTTTACGTTGTGATGTTTGGTAGCACACAAAGTGTTCCTCCGGTATTCGGGAGTTGCATAATCTCATAGTCTGAGTGTGACGCCCGGATAATCAAGCTACAGTAGTCCTCTACTAATGATGACACATCACCTGTGTCACTGTAATTAATCTCGGGTTGATTCGAAACCGTTTTGAATTTAAATCCTAAATCAATCAAACGACAAAAGTTTTCAAAATATTAAACTAAAATGTTCGGGCTGTGCCAAAAATGGCATAGGTAATTATAGTACAGAAAACACATTTTTATAAAATGCCTAAATACTTTTGAATGAAATAAAACAGAAAAGGAAATAAACAAAAAGAAAAGGTAAAAAA
>NC_041383.1:25035019-25041186 GCF_002162155.2 Triticum dicoccoides
ACGTTTTTTTAAAAGGGAATTAAAAAAATAAAATAAAATAAATATAATTAATAAAAATAAAAATGATTTAATAAAATTAATTATTAATTAATTAATTAAGTTAATTAATCCGGTTTAATTAACTAGTTAAGTTTAATTAAATTGTAATTAGATTAACCTAAACCCTAATTAACCTAATTAGAGGATGACAGGTGGGTCCCCCCCGGACCCACTTGTCAGGTTGACCAAGTCAACTCTGTTGACTGCTGATGTCAGCATGACATCATGCTGATGTCATTAATCTGTTTTCCGAAGTAATTAGATAATTAATTAAATTCCAGAAATTAATAAAATCTTTAGAAAATCATATCTTTTAATCCGTAACTCGGATTAAAATATTTTCAACATGAAAGTTGCTCAGAACGACGGGACGAATCCGGATACGCAGTCCGTTCGTCCGCCACACACCCCTAACCTATCGAACCCGCAACTTTCCCCCTCCGGCTCCTCTGCCCGAAAACACGAAACACCGGGGATATTTTCCCGGATGTTTCCCCCCTTAACCGGCATCACCTCATACCACGTCAGGTCACGCCTAGCATCGTTACTTGTCATGTCATGCATCGATATGCATCTGTTTACATGGTATTCATTGTTTCTTCCCCCTCTTCTCTCCGGTAGACTACGAGACCGACACTGCTGCTGCCCAGTTCGACTACGGAGTTGACGACCTCTCTCTCTTGCCAGAGCAACCAGGCAAGCCCCCCCTTGATCACCAGATATCGCCTATTCTACTCTATACTGCTTGCATTAGAGTAGTGTAGCATGTTACTGCTTTCTGTTATACCTATCCTGATGCATAGCCTGTCCTTGTTACTACTGTTGTTACCTTTACCTGCAATCCTATATGCTTAGTATAGGATGCTAGCATTTTCATCTGTGGCCCTCCATTCTTGTCCGTCTGCTGTGCTATACTATCGGGCCGTGATCACTCGGGAGGTGATCACGGGTATATACTATATACGTTATACATGATACATGTGGTGACCAAAGATGGGTCGGCTGGTGGAGCACCCGCGAGTGGATCTTTGTGGCGGGGCGACAGGGCAGGTTGAGACCGCCTAGGAGAGAGGTGGGCCTGGCCCTGTTCGGCGTTCGCGGATATTTAACACGCTTAACGAGATCTTGGTATTTGATCTGAGTTGGCTACGATCCTATACGCACTAACCAACTACGTGGGAAAGATATGGGCACTCGGCGTCGTGGTATCAGCCGAAGCACTTCGTGACGAAAGCGACTGAGTGGCGCGCGCCGGATTGGAACGTAAGCCTGCTCTTGTATTAAAGGGGCTAGTTCTGCTTTCGGCCGTGTACGCGACGTGCAGGTGTGCTATGGGCGATGGGCCCAGACCCCTGTGCGCTTAGGTTTAGACCGGCGTGCTGGCCTCTCTGTTGAGCCTAGGTGGGGCTGCGACGTGTTGATCTTTCGCGGCCGGGCATGACCCGGGAAAGTGTGTCCGGCCAAATGGGATCAAGCGTGTTGGGTAAGTTGGTGCACCCCTGCAGGGAAGTTAATCTATTCAAATAGCCGTGATCTTCGGTAACAGGACGACTTGGAGTTGTACCTTGACCTTATGACAACTAGAACCGGATACTTAATAAAACACACCCTTCTAAGTGCCAGATACAACCGGTGGTCACTCTCCCTCAGGGATATGAGGAGGGGATCGCCGGGTAGGATTATTGCTATGTGATGTTACTTGGAGGACTTCAACCTACCCTCTTCTACCTGTTGCAAGACGGAGGTGACCAGAAGCGTAGTCTTCGATAAGACTAGCTATCCCCCTCTTATTCTGGCATTCTGCAGTTCAGTCCACTGATATGGCCCTTTACACATATATCCATGCATATGTAGTGTAGATCCTTGCTTGCGAGTACTTTGGATGAGTACTCACGGTTGCTTTCTCCCCCTTTTTCCCCCTTTCCTTTCTTTCTGGTTGTCGCAACCAGATTCTGGAGCCCTGGAGCCAGACGCCACCGTCGACAATGACTCCTACTACACCGGAGGTGCCTATTACTACGTGCAGCCCGCTGACGACGCCCAGGAGTAGTTTAGGAGGATCCCAGGCAGGAGGCCTGCGTCTCTTTCGATCTGTATCCCAGTTTGTGCTAGCCTTCTTAAGGCAAACTTGTTTAACTTATGTCTGTACTCAGATATTGTTGCTTCCGCTGACTCGTCTATGATCGAGCACTTGTATTCGAGCCCTCGAGGCCCCTGGCTTGTATTATGATGCTTGTATGACTTATTTATGTTTTAGAGTTGTGTTGTGATATCTTCCTGTGAGTCCTTGATCTTGATCGTACACATTGCGTGCATGATTATTGTATGATTAAATCAGGGGTGTCACAAGTTGGTATCAAAGCCGACTGCCTGTAGGAATCCCCCTTCCACACTCCTTGGGCGAAGTTGAGTCTAGACTTTACAAAACTTTTACTAACATGGCTGTGTGTCTTACGGGCACACGTCGCCATTGGGTGGTATTAGGATCTTTTATTCCTCGACCTATACTCTGGGACTCTGACATCTCTTCTATTCGGGTTAAATGAATTTTACTAAATCTAACATTAGGATCTCGTTATCATTTTCACCCGGAGAGCCCCTTATTACTGATGATCGTCTGCTGCACCAGAAGACCCTGAAGATACTCTCCGCTGTTAACCCGAGAACTTGTGTTCATCGCGTTTGCAATTCACCTTCCACCGCAAACCCTTATGGATAACTACTTGCATTTGTTATTCTTAAATTCATCCCCAGTAGTCTTGTTATTACAAGATACCCTGAAAAACTCGTCGTGGTTTCGATAATCCCTTGAGCTTACTGCCTTGCTGTTCTTGTCACTTGAATACCCCTACAGTTAATTCTCGCATTTATCGAGTATCCGCCCATCCCCCAGTTGTTCATGTGTTACACAAAAGTCTTCGAAATACCACCCGATATTCCGAAAATCCTCAGCAACCTATTGCTCTGGAATTTCTTGTTTGCTTTCATTATGATTAATCCCATAAGTATAGAAATCTTATTGACATTCCTTGTCATTATCATTTTGAGTCTGTTGACTCAATATGTTGCGAATACACGCAATCATCATTGATCCTTATAAATTACCTTTCTGGCTGAGCTTCCATTCTTTTAACTGGAATTGGTTCTCGACCAATCCAATTGTCTTTGATTGTACCCTAAGGCTATTCAACTTGTCCACCCCTAATCAGAGCATTGCTTCTGATCCCTTGATTTGGAAATCATAATTCCTTTGCATTTGACAATTGAGTTAGTCAGTTGTTTCTATAATCTGCTCCCTCTAGTTGAGTATCGATGCTCACGTCAAATCCCTTGTGGACCACCAGATCCTTTGTTGGATTTTATCTGACAACGCCCTTCATATTCAATAAACTTGTGAGCCTTTTCTCGGATACATAATGCCTTTGGTAAATTGTATCGTCTGCTTTCTCAACCATGCTCTGCCTTCGAGCTTGAGTTAATTACTTCTAAAGATTTTGGTATATGATTCTAAGATGCCCCGATGGGTTGAACCTATGCCTTCCTTAATATGTGTGAACTCGAAAGTTTTCACGAGTCGTACTCTTCTGGTATTTTGCCAGATAAAATTTCAACGCTATAACTTCATCGAAAGCGAGAAGTGAATGAAAGGGTATGCATTGGAGAAGTGGGAGTCGACCTTGAACCTTGTGTTCATGCCCATGGACGCGATATATATCCTATCATGAAAGCTTCTTGTAACAATAACTATTTCCTTGATAACTAACCTATGGTATCTGTGAATTGATCCCTTGCAACCGTGGTTCCGACCATGATTGTTCTTCTTTGATCTCATTTCTCGGACAAGTTAAAACAATTGTCTTCTATGGATCAATACACCAGTCCAACCTTTACTTTGATCTTGTGTCGAGTATTACCCCCCTGGTATCTCGAGATTATCATGGAACTGCATAACTTTTTATGAGTTCTTCATCAAGTGCTACCTTCCCACTGATTCCAATTTTTCGCGGGCTCTGTGTTACTGAACACTCAAAGACACCGATAACTGAACCGAGTCCGCTCTACGGTTCAACAACTCTTCAGTAAGCTTCTATAAGTACGAGTTTGTACCCGATCACGCCATTCCTAGCCTGTTTGGCTATATCATTGTCGTGACGATTCTAACGGTGCTACCTTGTCCTTATTCTCGGAGCACCAATTTTCGACGATGAACTAACCTTACGTCGATTTTCCTCATCATACCCTTTCACCTTAAACAACAAGCTTGAGTTCGAGTTTGTGTCGTAACTGTGGTTCCAATAACCTCTTGCTTCATCATTCCTTTGACTTGATGTCGTCGCTGATTGACTACATCTGCATGAAATCTCTCGACAATTGTGTCGTGATCATCATCAACCTTATGAGCTCTTCCAGGAATTCAATTGAATTCATGATGGGTAATACCATCCTTGCCCCTCGATGATTCCTGTTCTCATCGACCACTTTATTGCCTTCCGTTCAACACAACTTGTTCGTGTTTTGTGTAAACCTTGAGATCACTGCTACCCAGCAGTTGATCTTCCTTACCTCGGAAGTATTACCATCTCTTTTTGTCAAGAATGTGGTGAGAATTTCACCACCTCTTAATAATTCTTGATATCATAATACTTCTTGCCATCTTCGTTCATTCCTTGGTCCCCGTATTGTTTTCAACCGAAATACCGACAATGGAGCTATGACGTGTGAATTCAAAACTTCTAGCAACCCTATTGCTTTGAAGTGAATGGGCGATAGTTCATTCTAAGTCCTTCGCTAATTGAATCACCATTCTGACATTGCTCGTGCAACCCAACCCATATTTCGGGCGCACCTTTCAACCAATGTTTAATTGTGTACGTTTTCCTCGAGCATACTTCCTTATATCATTTGATCTGACAAATGTTATCTCCTTGTTCACTTAATGGTGGAAATCCATCTTTTGGGAATCTCGGTGAATAGTCGTTGAGTTCACCAGACACCTCCTTGTCCTCTCCTTGGGTTAATGATGAACTCTTGTTAACGGAAGTCACTTCATAGTTCATTTCCCGAGAATCTTACAGTGTCATCCCGTCAATTGGTGTTGCACCTTTCTTCTCAGGCATCCTGAGCCTGAGGTATCCTGACACCAATCATACCTGAATCTCCGTCAGATATGATGGTTAGGACAACTTTCCAAGAGTTATGATATTGATCCTTTGATGACCCGGTAACATGATGTCATGCCTAGCACCCCCCCCCCCGGCTGGAGGACCTATCATTATAGATTCCTTTTCAGCAAGGTTATCCATTCACCCATGAGGAAATTGTAAGACTTATTCTACAAGTTATTCCTGATGGATCCTTCGTGTTTCCAGAGTCTGATCTTCACATGAAGACCATGTCAATGCTATCTCGAAGCATGTCTATGGTACTCCAATTTTCAACAAGAACATTTGAAGCCCAATGTTAAATGTTTCCTGCCCAATTATCCAAACACCGCTGTATGGGTAATATCATGAAATTTCTCTCCCCAACCTAAGGAGTTTTCTACGTAATATCCTGTCATGGATATCATGCTCTGCTTGTCCTTGGGAAGGATATACCCCTGATATACGTGTTTAAGCACATTTTCCTTCCCGTTGTTTTGTTCAAACTTTCTTGTAAACCACTTAACCGAGCAGTGGTAATCCCCTGCTTAGGTAAACACCTCGGTGTACCTTCCTGTCTGGTGTAACCCTGTTTCTACTGTTGATGACTTCCGGTAACCACCGATGGACGAGAACTTTGCCTATTGGTCCGCCTCGATGCAACAAGCAGGAAAATGGTTCTCTTCGTCCCTCGCCCTTGGTACCAACGTTGTTGCCGACATAACTGACATGGTACTCTCTTACATGCCTTGCTATCATGACCGTGAAAGATGTCACTGCTCCTATTAAAAAAAACCACATGGTGGGCCCATAACCCACCGTTCCACAGGATCGAAACCTGACTGTCCTGTACACCCCCCTATTCCCAAGGTTATTCCTCGCGCGTGGACTCGTATGTAATTCACGGGCCACTGTCCTAGTGATCTATTCTGGTATCAGACGCAATACTTACTCTCGCTACTCTGATCCCCTTTCTCACTCTGGTTC
>NC_041383.1:25042077-25117419 GCF_002162155.2 Triticum dicoccoides
GCCCCATAACGTTTTTTTAAAGGGAATTAAAAAAATAAAATAAAATAAATATAATTAATAAAAATAAAAATGATTTAATAAAATTAATTATTAATTAATTAATTAATTAATTAAGTTAATTAATATGGTTTAATTAACTAGTTAAGTTTAATTAAACTGTAATTAGATTAACCTAAACCCTAATTAACCTAATTAGAGGATGACAGGTGGGTCCCCCCCTGGACCCACATGTCAGGTTGACCAAGTCAACTCTGTTAACTGCTGATGTCGGTATGACATCATGCTGATGTCATTAATCTGTTTTCCGAATTAATTAGATAATTAATTAAATTCCAGAAATTAATAAAATCTTTAGAAAATCATATCTTTTAATCCATAACTCGGATTAAAATATTTTCAACATGAAAGTTGCTCAGAACGACGGGACGAATCCGGATACGCAGTCCGTTCGTCCGCCACACACCCCTAACCTATCGAACCCGCAACTTTCCCCCTCCGGCACCTCTGCCCGAAAACACGAAACACCGGGGATATTTTCCCGGATGTTTCCCCCCTTAACCGGCATCACCTCATACCACGTCAGGTCACGCCTAGCATCGTTACTTGTCATGTCATGCATCGATATGCATCTGTTTACATGGTATTCATTGTTTCTTCCCCCTCTTCTCTCCGGTAGACTACGAGACCGACACTGCTGCTGCCCAGTTCGACTACGGAGTTGACGACCTCTCTCTCTTGCCAGAGCAACCAGGCAAGCCCCCCCCCCTTGATCACCAGATATCGCCTATTCTACTCTATACTACTTGCATTAGAGTAGTGTAGCATGTTACTGCTTTCTGTTATACCTATCCTGATGCATAGCATGTCCTTGTTACTACTGTTGTTACCTTTACCTGCAATCCTATATGCTTAGTATAGGATGCTAGCATTTTCATCTGTGGCCCTACATTCTTGTCCGTCTGCTGTGCTATACTATCGGGCCGTGATCACTCGGGAGGTGATCACGGGTATATACTATATACGTTATACATGATACATGTGGTGACCAAAGACGGGTCGGTTGGTGGAGCACCCGCGAGTGGATCTTTGTGGCGGAGCGACACGGCAGGTTGAGACCGCCTAGGAGAGAGGTGGGCCTGGCCCTGTTCGGCGTTCGCGGATATTTAACACGCTTAACGAGATCTTGGTATTTGATCTGAGTTGGCTACGAGCCTATACGCACTAACCAACTACGTGGGAAAGATATGGGCACTCGGCGTCGTGGTATCAGCCGAAGCACTTCGTGACGCCAGCGACTGAGTGGCGCGCGCCGGTGGTCACTCTCCCTCAGGGATATGAGGAGGGGATCGTCGGGTAGGATTATTGCTATGTGATGTTACTTGAAGGACTTCAACCTACCCTCTTCTACCTGTTGCAAGACGGAGGTGACCAGAAGCGTAGTCTTCGATAAGACTAGCTATCCCCCTCTTATTCTGGCATTCTGCAGTTCAGTCCACTGATATGGCCCTTTACACATATATCCATGCATATGTAGTGTAGATCCTTGCTTGCGAGTACTTTGGATGAGTACTCACGGTTGCTTTCTCCCCTCTTTTTTCCCCCTTTCCTTTCTTTCTGGTTGTCGCAACCAGATTCTGGAGCCCTGGAGCCAGACGCCACCGTCGACGATGACTCCTACTACACCGGAGGTGCCTATTACTACGTGCAGCCCGCTGACGACGCCCAGGAGTAGTTTAGGAGGATCCCAGGCAGGAGGCATGCGTCTCTTTCGATCTGTATCCCAGTTTGTGCTAGCCTTCTTAAGGCAAACTTGTTTAACTTATGTCTGTACTCAGATATTGTTGCTTCCGCTGACTCGTTTATGATCGAGCACTTGTATTCGAGCCCTCGAGGCCCCTGGCTTGTATTATGATGCTTGTATGACTTATTTATGTTTTAGAGTTGTGTTGTGATATCTTCCCGTGAGTCCTTGATCTTGATCGTACACATTGCGTGCATGATTAGTGTACGATTAAATCGGGGGCGTCACACTGAGGAACTTGCATAAGTCATGAAGAAAGCAATAGCAATGAAAGTAACACGATCATAATGCTAAGCTAACGGATGGGTCATGTCCATCACATCATTCTTCTAATGATGTGATCCCGTTCATCAAATCACAACACCTGTCTATGGTGAGGAAACTTAACCATCTTTAATTAACGAGCTAGTCAAGTAGAGGCATACTAGGGACTATATGTTTTGTCTATGTATTCACACATGTACTAAGTTTCCAGTTAATACATTTCTAGCATGAATAATAAACATTTATTATGAATTAAGAAAATAAATACTAACTTTATTATTGCCTCTAGGGCATATTTCCTTCATGCTGGCACCATCCTCCCAGGCTTTGCTATCCATTGGGCTTGAAGGTGCCCGTTTAGCAATCTTTGCACCTGCCCCTTTTCCAGTTTCCAC
This sequence comes from Triticum dicoccoides, assembly GCF_002162155.2. Lineage (NCBI taxonomy): Eukaryota > Viridiplantae > Streptophyta > Magnoliopsida > Poales > Poaceae > Triticum > Triticum dicoccoides. The sequence goes on from NC_041383.1 coordinate 25,044,538, forward strand.
GGAACTCCAAGCCTCCACCTTTTTCTGTAATCTGCTTCTGCGAGCCGCCTGTCTCCATTTTTTTATTTTAGTTGAAAAACAGATGAATCATTATCCTCCTTTGCATTTTGGCCGGCATGCATATTTATTTTTTGATCCGCTGCGGACTTAGAATTTACAGTTTTGTTTCTTCCCTCCTTTGGTTTCAGCTTGGTGCTCCAGTGCTCCTGCATTATTTTCAGGGGACTCTTGACCTCTTTTTCCTCCTTTTTATTCAGGTTTTCCTTTCCGCTATGTATTTTTCCTCCATGAATGACCCCAACTGCTGTTACATCAACCGCCCCGCCGCTACACCTGTGCAGACGGACCATACACATAAGCTTGCGTGCTCCAATTAAATATGAGGTACTTTCGTTTCAAAGAACTAATCCTAATGTTTATGATGCTGCTTAAATCCGATATGTTTTATTGCTCAGGAGCGAAGGGCGCATGATAAACAGAGGCGGCTACTAGCATTGGAGCATAATCAAGCATGGTTACAAAGGCGAGGAATGACGACGGGACTTTAAGGCCTTGTACAATGCTGCAAGGTGCTTAGGGGGTGCTTAAAAATTAAATCAGCTTTTCCTTAAACATGGGTGCTTATTTGTATAAGATAGACGCTTAAGTGCGATAATATATCCTGTACACCGATCCAATCTGTGCACCCAAAGCACCAGTAGGTTCAGGGCCATTAGATGATAAAGTAATAGACCAGATTTTGGTCAAACGTAGTCTATACCTTTTATGCAGAGACAACCTTGCAATATGTACAAATTAATCCGCACTCCACAGCACACACTACAATAAAAAATAAATCTGTGTGTTTTACTTTTTTGCTTCAAAAAAAGGTGTCATATATTTTAAACTAAATGTCTGATTCGGAACCATTTTGACTACCTTCCTTACTTGATGAGATCTTTGAATCAAAATCAATATTCAGTATATTTTTCAAAATCAATATTTTTTCCTTTGAAATTTAACTCGAAACTTGAGTGGAACATTTACATGTTTCGTAATTTTTCTGTGAGGAATATCTGCACTTGTCTCACACGTGTGTCCTACATGCATATTCTTCTAGTACATAAAATTCCGAGTCAAGCTTCAAAGAAGCAAAAAATAATAATTTTTGAAACATATTCAACACTGATCTTATTTCAAAGGTTTCGTCGAGACAAAATTATAGTAAAAAAGGATCTTAAATCGGACATCCGGTTCAAAATATATGAACAGTTTTGTGTTTGGGCAAAAAGTTAGACGTACAGATTTATTTTTGATTGTAGTGTGTGCTATAGAGTGAGGATTATTTTGTACAAACTGTGAGGTTGTTTCTGCAAAAAGGAATAGTCTAACTTTTGACCAAGATATCTGATCCATTACTTTTCCATCTAAGGGTCCTGAATCTACTGGTGCATTGGGTGCACAGATTGGATTGGTGCACAGGATACATTCTCGCTTAAGTGCACCCCTCTAAGCACCTCTTAGAAAAACTTAGTTTATTTTACTAAGAACCTCTCTAAGCACCTTGCATTATTTCCAGGGGTACTGAGAGGACATCCGTACTGTTGTTACACCAACTTGGCCTGCCGCTACAAATTAAATGTGCAAATTCCAGAAAAACATGGATCATACACTGAAGCACGCACACTCCAATTAAATTATGAGGTATTTTTGTTTATAATATGTAGTTCTAGTGTTTGTTCACAAGAATATGATGTTGCCTAAATCAAATATGTTTGTAGTGCATAGGAATGAAGAGCCTATGATAAACAAAAGAGACTACGTACTAGCATTGGAGCATGATCTAGCATAGAAGAGGTGTTTAATTAAGCGCCTGTCTCTACAAATAAGAACTGATACTTCAAGGAAAACTTATTTATTTTTTTAAGCACCTCCTCTAATCGATGTGCATTGTACAAGGCCTACTATAATGACGACGGAACGTTTGTTAAGGCCAGTGTAATGCAAGGTGCTTTGTAAAATAAATCGAATTTTTTTGAAGCACTAGTGCTCATCTATATAGGAGAGTGCCTAATTAAGTGTCTGCCCTCTACAAATAAGCACGGGAGCTTAAAAAAATCTAATTTATTTTTCTAAGCATCTTGCGTTGTATCAGACCTAAGTGGAGATTTCGAAACTATAATGACACATCAAGACATGGATGAAAAATAAATATTGACACTAAATACTTCCATCCATAGCTTCCATACGTGTTGCATCACCTTCCTTTTGGGCTAGATGCATGTAATTTGAAATATATGATAATAGCTAGTCTTCACAGTTTGTGTTTGTGGAGGAAACCGACCTAGTGCGGGATTCTGCTCCCTCCCATGGTTGGCCGAAGTTTCCCCTGTCCTTTCAGAAATACCATTTCTAAAATATCGTTTAGACTCGGGTTTTGTTCAGTTATAAAAGTTTGTCGTAGCCGTAACCCTGCGTGCCAAGTTGTGTCCAAGGACCAGCTTACAGAATCTCAACCTTTTGTTTACTTTTGGCAAGAGCTCACATCATGTTGTGATTGGAAAATTTGAAGGTGCTTCATATGTACTCACTACTACTCCCTGTGTTCACCAATATAGGACGACTTAGATTGACCATACAAGTCTTTAAAACGTCTCACATTATGAACGAAGAGAATATTTTACACGCAAGCCCAATATAGGACGATTTAGACTGGCCATTGGCTAATATCCAGCGTTGAACAGTGGAGCGTAAAGAACGCTAGACATTTTTCAGAGAGCAACTAATTCACGAGCGTTCCTTCGGAAGCCTCGCAATGATCAGCGCCACTTGGCGTGCTCTCAGCGATTCGCCACATGTCGCGCTCTGGGTGCTCCCTTCGGATTTTGTTTTTCTTTATTTTTTCGCACGCGTTTTCGGCTTTTTAAACGGGTTTTTTCGGGGGTTTTGATGTTTTGGTTTTCCACCTGTCTTCCCTAGCTTTTCGACAAAAAAAATTCAAAAAAAAATTGCGCAAAAGAACTCGTTTTCTTTTTTTCCCCTTTCGCGAGAGTCACGGTTTTGTTTCCGCGAGAGGCACGGTTGTGCTTTCACGAGAGGCACGGCCGTGCCTCTTGGAAACGAAAAAAAACGCGTTTTCTGTTTTTTTTTTCCTTTCGCGAGAGTCACGGTTTTGGCCGTGCCTCTTGGAAATGGAAAAAATGTGTCCCTGTTTTTTTTCTTTCACGAGAGTCACGGTTTTGCTTTCATGAGAGACACGGTTGTGCTTTCGCGAGAGTCACTGCCGTGCCTCCTCAGAAATGAAAAAACGCGTTTTCTGTTTTTTTTTCTTTTGCGAGAGTCGCGGTTTTGCTTCCGCGAGAGGCACGGTTGTGATTTCGTCAGAGGCACGGATGTGCCTCTTTTGGAAAGGGAAAAACCCGTGCTCCCAGTTCGGTTTTTTCGTCTGGTTTCTTGTGAAAAAAAGTTCATCAAAACCTATCAACATGGAATCTAGTTTTGAAGGTCTTGAAGCGAGGAATCCAACAGCGAAAGCGGTTCGAGATTTGGACGCACGGTTTAAGAGATAAAACGTTGTGAATAAACGGATCTAAGAAAAAAGGGAAAACTCACAGGTTGCGACAAGTGGTGCACATGCAGCGCGTCACTTGTCGCAACACGGGGAATTGGAATGATCTTCGCAGCAAGTAATCCTTAACTAGTGATTTCTGATTTTTCATGGTCTTGGGGCGTGTTTGGTTGCCTGCATGAGGCCCAACCAGACCCGCGCGGAAAGAATCTGGCCTGTTTGGTTGCCTGTATACGTTCTTGGGCCTACATCGCACGAAACTTAAAGCATCTCTGGGCCTGCCTCGCTGGAAACGCTCGGCAGTTTCTCGCGAGCCAGGCCGAGGCGAGTGCAATCGAGCAGGCCCTTATGAGTGGAGATGGGAGGGATGCGAGGTGATTACATGAGGTCTTTTTCAACCTCCAGTAAGCTTCTCTCTAATATCCTCTCTTCCTTGTCCCTCTGATCTACACAACGATGCTTCGATTTGAGGTAAGCTCTACACGAAAAAGATGCACCTCGATGCTACGGTTCCATTAAGGCGATCGGTTCGTAGTTTTGTCGGCTGGAAAGTTCTTTATTTCGTGTTCCCGTTTGGAGCTATTCTGGACGAATTTTGTCAGATTCGCTGCGCATGATCGATCGTTTGAAATTTACTTTGACTAGCAGCCTTATCTCGCAGTTCTACACAACATTCGTGTTGTAAGTTTATGGTTTCGACAATCGTAGCTTCGCTTCTCTTTGAACAGCAGTCTACCGCACTGACGCTGCCATGTCGAGCTCCTCTGTCCTCTGCTCAGAGCCCTCCCCCTTGATCTCCTTGCCCACGTCCTACTACACTAGAGTCGTTTCCGGCGTCGCTCATCTCGGCCTACTCTCTGTCGTCCTCCTACTGCACTGACGTAGCAATGGCGCTCACACTGTAGTTCGCCAGGCCGCCGACGGGGGCGATCATCTTGGCCTCCTCTATCTCGCCCTACTACACTGGAGTCGTTTCCAGCATGGATCATCTCAGTCTCCTCTCTCGTCACTGCACTAACGGTACTATGGCGCGAGCAGTACATTCTCCTCCGCTGTCGACTGTCTTTGCGGAGCACTGCAACTAGTTCGTCAACGGTGTCGCTCGTCATGCCGCCGACGGGGTCGCTCGCCCACGACTCCATGCTCATCATGTCGGACATGGCGCCACAACCACTATCCACCGCAGTCGCCATGGTCCAGCGCACACTTTATTTCTTCTCCTCCTTCCTCTCCTAGCTCTTAACCCTGTGTGCTAAGTGCAAGTGCTAGCTCTTAATCATACCCCATGCGGGCAACCAAGCAGCGTGTAGTTGTATGCGCTGAGATAATGCAGGCAACCAAACAACGTGCTAAAGTTGATCCCCTAATGTAGGAAGTCCACACGCATGCAACCAAATAACTTGCAGATGTCGCATATGAGGTTGTTTTTTCAGACCCATGCTGAGTGGAAAAATGTATGCAACGCGGGTACTGTAGCCGACGGCAACCAAACACGTCCTTGGTTCTTTGCATGCTCCACACATGCAACTGTACTACTTGGATAGCAAAGACAGCAAAATCGTCAGCGTTGGAGGATGACTGACACGGTGAATGCTACGGGGGTCTCCAAATTATTACTGTGGAAGTCTTCCCCTAGGGTTTCCCCCGGGGTCTACCTCTTCATTTGGCGGCGCCGCCGAAGTCCACAAAATTCCCACGTAAAATCCGGCCGGATTGCTTAGCTTTTGCTGGTGATCGGCTCATCCTGAGGCAATCGTCCTGATACAACGGTAGCATGGAGGTAGGAGATGGAGATCGCGGAGCAGGGGGGTCGAAGGAATCGCTGGCGGAGGATTTAGGGCGGAAGTCTTTGGGGGCTGGAGAGGATCAATTCCCGTCGGCATCGGCGGCGAGGGAGGCCGCCGGAGGGGTGGAGGAAGTGAGGGGCATGGAGGAGGATCGGGTGGAAGGGGATGGGGATCACCACGGCCCAGATCCGAATATGGAGGATGCGTTTGAAGGCCTAAACTTACATGGTGAGGAGGAGGAAGACCTAGATCTTTCAGGGGAGGCTGATGAGTTAATCAGGGATATGAGATGGCTGTCTCTCTTTAGGGTTCATACCCTACGCCCGTTCAGTCACGCGGCCCTGTTAAACTCCATGAGGAATGCTTGGGCGTGTGCTCAAGGTGTGACGTTCAATATCAAGGGACCTAATTTGTTCTTGGCGCAATGTCATTGTTTGGGAGACTGGAAGAGGGTTATGGAAGGAGGACCGTGGCAGTTTAGGAGAGATCCGGTGGTTTTGGTTGAATATGATGGGTTTACTAATGTCTCTGATTACTCGTTGGACATGTATCCAATATGGGCAAGGATCAAGGGCCTCCCAGACGGGCTAACGAGGAAGAAAGAACTGGCTGATAAGGTGGCAAAGAAGGTAGGGGAGCCTTCGTTTACGGTGATGGTCAATGAAGGCAAGATCAATCCCTCGAGCTACTTGAGGGTCAGGGTGTTTGTTAATGTTAATAAACCTTTGGTGAGATTTGTGCCAATCACTTTGAAGGAGAGGAAGAAATACCCAGTTTACTACGAAAAGCTGCCTGATTTCTGTTTCTTTTGTGGATGTATGGGTCACGTGGTTGAGGAATGTGGCGATGGGATACATGATCCGTCGTCATGTGAATGGGGTGACTATTTGCATTGGAGTGGAGAACCAATAAACAGTGGTGTAAGAGGAGGTCGAGGTGCTTGGTCTGATTTGCGTAGAGGACATATTGCCTCAGGGAGGGAGTTCGGGGTGGTAGAAGAGGAGGCGGAGGCAGAGGTGAAAGAGGAGGGAGAAGCTTTGGGGCTGGAGGTAGGGGCGCTGGAGTGCATCCGAGTCAAGTTGAAGGAGTTGTTGAGGAGGGCGAGCAATTCGGGTTGGAACAGGAACGCTCGGCTCGTAAAAGACTCGTCAGATATGATGGTACTATTAACCTACGTGGGCAGCTAGTCCCTAATTTTGGGGGAAGGTGGCTGATATAGTGCTCCTTATTGAGAATGGCGCAGGGATTAGGAGCCCGAGCCCGACTGCGGCTGGGTCCACACCGGGCAAGAACCCCATAATGAAGAGGTTGCGACACAGTGGGAGTAGGGAGGAGATGGTTGGCGAAGTGGACATGGGTACATCTTATGAGGCGGCCTCCGAAAGGGAGGACCACCGGGCCCAATGAATTGCTTAAGCTGGAACTGCCGGGGAGGGGGGAATTCCCGGACAGTTCGTGAGCTGATGACCTTATGTAGGTCACATTCCCCCATGTTTGTGTTCCTGTGTGAAACGAGATAGAAGGAAGCGAAGATGAAGAGGTTGAGAGGTCGGCTGGGCCTGAAGGGTTTTTGTGGCGTTGATTGTTCTGGCATGAGTGGTGGCTTGGCAGTATATTGGCATGAAAATTGTGTGGTGGAAGTGCTAGACAAAGACGATCGTCACGTCGATGCTCTAGTTCGGGTGCAGGAAGGGGCGGAGCAATGTAGAATTATGTTCATATGGAGAACCGCGGGTAGAGAATCGGCATCTCATGTGGGCAAAATTACAGAATTTAAAATCTGTAAATGTTCTTCCGTGGTTGGTTATCGGGGATTTTAACAAAGCAATGTGGGATTTTGAACACTTTTCAGCTACACCAAGGCTGGAGCCGCAAATGATATCATTCAGGGATATGCTTGAAGTTTGTGGCTTGGTAGACTTGGGTTTTTCGGGGGTCCCTTTCACCTATGACAACAAAAGAAGCGGCATGAACAATGTTAGGGTGAGGCTTCATAGGGAAGTGGCAACAAATGAGTGGAGAAATCTATTCTCTTTTGCCTCCGTGCATCATATTCTTAGTCTGTGTTCGGACCATGTGGCAGTACTTCTCAAAGGCGAGGCGAACTCAGGACCGGCTGGGCCTAAACAATGCTGGTACAAGATCTTCTGGGAGCGGGACTCGACGCTGCCGGAGGTCATCAAGAAGGCTTGAGAATCTGTTGGAAACGTCCAAACTTTGGAACAGTTGCGAGAGGCGCTAACCAAGATCATGGTGTCGCTAGGGTCTTGGTGTAGAAAGTTCAGAAATGTAACAAAGGAATTGGCTAAGTCCCGGTCACAGCTAGAGGAGCTCATGCATATGAATGCGGACAAGCTTGACAAAACGTCTTATTCAATGGGGAGATGGTCAACTTGCCCAACCCGGAAGGGGGGTATTAGTGAAAGCTGTTGCACAGGCACTGCCAACTTATATCATTGGGGTGTTCAAATTGCCATTTTCAGTATGTGATGATCTTACAAGAATGGTCAGAAACTTTTATTGGAGTTCGGAAAAAGGGAAGAGGAAGGTCCATTGGAGAGGGTGGGACCATCTCATGCAGCCAAAGGATAGAGGAGGTGCAGGTTTTCGAGATTTTCGTTTGTTTAACCAGGCTCTTTTGGCTCGGCAGGCGTGCAGATTGATCTCTAGGCCGGACAGCTTATGTGCACAAGTTCTGAAAGCAAGATACTATCCAGATGGTAAGCTGGAGGATACAATTTTCACCGGAAATGCATCCTCTTCCTGGCAGGCAACAAGTCACGGTTTGGATTTGTTAAAAAAGGGTTTGGTTTGGCGTGTGGGCAATGTCAGAAGCATACGAGTTTGGGCGACAACTAGATCCCGAGGCCTTACTCATATAAGCCCATCTCATTGCAAGGCAGATGTCATGTGTGTTATGTCTCTGGTTTCCTGAATGAGAATGGTTCCTGGAAGGGGTAGTTACTATCGCAGTACTTTCTTGCCGCGGACGTCGACGAAATTCTAAAGATTAGAGCATCTCCGAGGCAGGCCGAAGATGTTATTGCATGGGGTCCCAACAAGCTAGGAGTGTTTACAGTAAAAAGTGCTTATATGCTGGCGTTTGATGAAGCACATAGAGATATGGCGACCTCATCTAGCTCTCCTCCAGATGGGAGTAGAGCATGCTGGTCGTACATATGGAAAAGTGTGGCGCCTCCTAATGTCAAGAACTTTGCTTGGCGAGTAGCGACTGATGGGCTTCCCACTTGGCGGAACAAGCATAAAATTGGACTAGAAGTGTCTAGCATCTGTCCGGTTTGCGGTGTTGAGGAGGAAGATAATTTTCACCCCTTTGTGCGTTGCCAGTTTGGGCGAGACTTGTATCAAGAGATGGCCAAGGTATGGAGGTTACCCAGTATTGATAATCTGATAAATACGGGGAAGGAGTGGCTGCTAAATGCCCTATCACAATTGAGTGAAATTGAGCGAAGCATGATGCTTATGACCTTTTGGCGGAGCTGGTTTGTCCGGACTGAGATAACACATCAAAAGCCAGCCCCACCTTTGGAGGTTTCGGTTCGTTTCTTGCAAAGCTACCTAGAGCCTCTGGTGGCGATCAAACTGAACTCGAACATGGACCCAATTAAGGGCAAGTCCGTTGTGGTCTTCGATTCTTCGCCTACACCGGGCAGAGCTGCACCCCCTGAGCTCAGATGGTCTAGACCAAGCACGGACTGGGTTAAACTAAATACAGACGGGTCCTATGATTCTTTTGGAGCAACGGGGGCTGGAATGATCCTCCGGGATTCGAATGGGGACATTATATTCTCAGCCTGCAGAGTTTTGTATTCTTGCAGAGATGCTCTGGAAGCGGAGTTATGTGCATGCATGGAGGGGCTTTCTATATCTATTCAGAGGTCAAATCTTCCTATTGCAATTAAGATGGACTCTTCGGAGGCGGTGGCCATAATCACTTGTGCTGGCAAGGGTCGATCCGTTTATGCTTCCCTTATTAATGAGATTAGGTATCTTGTTAGTCTTCGATCTACTTGTATTACCCACGTTTCGCGAGTACAAAATAAAGCTAGTGATTGTCTAGCTGCCTTCGGGAGAGTGGAGGGTAGAACTCTGACCTGGATTGGGCCAGGTCCTCCGGAGGTGGTAGAGAATGCTAAAGATGATTGTAAAGACTTAATTATTGAGTAATACAAGTATTTCCCCCGCAAAAAAAAAAATACTACGGGGGTGTGAGGCAGGAGTAATACTTGCCGTGCCCGTGCGTGGTCACATCAGCCGGCTGGCGGTGGCATCGCCTCGCCGCTTCCTTTCGCACCGGCTAACCGACATGGGGCACGTGATTTTACCATCAAGACTGATCAAGTCTATATTACAGTCTCAAACTACCACCAACGTCCTGAAAGTATGAAATCGTCTATTTTACAACCTTGAACTATCAAAATTGGACAAGAAACAACTCTGGACCCATTTTGACTGGTCAATGGTCCAGTCAGCCGCCACGTCACCCATGTTCCAAAAAATTAAAGCGCCCAGAATTCTTTGAAACAATTCTAGAAATTCTTTTTTTTGCGGGAGAATTCTAGAAATTCAAAACTACTCTTATATTCAATCTCGGAAAGATTCAACAAGTTTTGCCGAAAATTTAAAAAATAATGGGATGAAATTTGAATTCAAAGTCATATTGTGTCCGGCCTGGCCTGTTGAACACCTACGCACGTCAGCAACACTCAGACGAGCCATCAATTTCTTCTCCTCCTTTTTGTTTATGGCAACGGTATACCTTTTCCATGTCCTTCCTAATTTCCCCATATGAGTCGGTGCTACATTTATTCTACCTCTTCGTCACTTCCAAAAAAACACATATTCATTTTGGCCTTTGATGATGCATTCGTCTGTCATCATACAAACTTCTTTTGTTTGCGGAGAACTGAACTTCTAGTTGAGAATCCTCGCAAAAAAAAAAGAACTTCTAGTTGAGAAGGAAGCACATCCTGCCATTGCCAAGTAAGAGTAGTAGTGGGTTTTCAAACAAAGTCATCAAAAACAGGTGTCAAGAAAAAGTGTGCACAGTTAGGATCAGCAAAGCAACGCATGCCCAACTCTCACAAAATGTCCCTCTTTTCGTCAATGCTTAATTACCCGATTGTTTGGATTCGGTTGTGTCGCGCTGATGGATGTTTCGATGGACACGCTAATTTCTCTCCCTTACAACGCACATACATATGTGTACATGCAGCAAGTATAGATGAGACAGGGATGCTGCCCACCATCATTCTACGTCCACAAAATTACATGTTGATGGAGGGCGGGGCTCGCAAAAGCGATGTGGTTGAATGCGATGATTAAGCTTATCACTTTGGAATTGATCACGTTCATTGTGAATAGATGTACAAGTAACCACCATCAGGAATGGTGTCAAACACTTCAAAACAGATGGATGGCTTGGTCCATTTAAGAGTTTGTTTTCCTCCTGTTGTTAGTTATTACTCAAAACTACTGTATGGGTCTCTCTCTCTCTCTCTCTCTCTCTCTCTCTCTCTCTCTCTCTCTCTCTCAAAATTCCCATAAATTAACTGAATGAGAAAATCTTGTAATTGTTTTTTGAATTTCATGGACTTTTTCACAGAAAATGGAGTAATGAGGTTTTGGCTCTACTCACACAACACGTAACATTTTCCGTCCGTTCCTAGCCTGAGCAGTTGTGCACAAACATTTGACACATATGATTAACACCCCCTCCCTCCCTCATTAGTGACTCCCTGCCAACGTAGAATCCATTCTTCAAGAAGAAGAAGAAGAAGAAGAAGAAGAAGTACTACTGAGCCTAACTTGCGACATATTTACAAATGCTCAATTTATACTCTAGTAGATTCTTAGAATATGCTTACCTAATAATGCACTAGAAACTATTATTAATATAGAGATATTTGTCATGATATAAGTTAATGATATGGAAACAAACACGAATACATATGCACTGTATAATTTATGCAATTGCTAAAAAGTAATTCAAAGATAACTTTTGTTACAACATAAAATTTAAATTTCATCGAACCATTTTTAGTGAAATACATTAGAACAGATTAAAGAAAATAGCACAATGAATATTTAACAACATCATTATTTGGTTTCACGAGAAAAAAAAACTATTGTATGGTTAACTATGTCAACTAAATAACAAAAATTACAATCCCTGCGTTCCTAAATATAAGTCTTTGTAGAGATTCCACTATAGACTACATACGAAGCAAAATGAGTGAACATATACTCTAAAGTGTGTCTATATACATCTGAATATAGTCTCTATAGTGAATCTCTAAAAGGACTTATATTTAGGGACGTAGGGATTACTCATTAATGTTGTAATATAATAAAAATATTTAAATAAGTACAAAATTTTGGTATAATTGGCATGGTTTCAACTCAAAGGTTTCAGAGGTGATTATTACCCAACATGGTTTCAACCTTCATATTTGAAGAGTTTAATGCAACTTCAGTTCATAGGAGTTTATGTTGTCACAGTATTTTAGCCTAACAATAAAGCATTATAATCCATTATTGATATGTATATTTCTCAGTGCCCTAGAGTGTCATCTCTTGAAGACATTTATAGCGAGATAGTCTCGCAACAATCAAAGCTATTGTCATTGAAAACAATGAAACACGGTCATCTCTGCGAGGTGAAAAAATTGGCGAGCACTGTGGTTTATTAGAAGAACTGAAGCTAATCAAATGTTCACTGGAGTGGATTAGTTAATCTTGAAAATTTGATACACATTTCCTTTATAAAGTTGAGCTCCATCAGATCTATTCCAGCGGAGATGTGGTCTGGTAACTTGTCAGAATTAGAGACACTTAAGATCTCTAACTGTCCTGACCTGATATCCATAGGTGCATCAGAACCAATTGAGTATATTGAAAATGCTTTTGTCGAATCTTGTGCAAAGTTGATGGGATTGATGCAACCTCTTGAAAGAGGTCGACGTCCTCCTAAGTCAGCTTGACAAGTATGGTTATTTCCTTTTTTCTGCTTGCTCACAACCATCTCATGTGAATTCTGATGCTTGTGATTACATATGTTTTGTTTTGGTTGCTGAATTGTCCCTGCCTGGAACTGTGAGACTCATTCAACGATCTGAAGGCCATCCTAGCTGGATCCTCTACAACCTGAGTTGTTGGACCCTTATCCATGTTGGATGTTGAATTCCTTGCCAGAAGTCTTGGTTGTTGTTTGATGTGGAGATCACTTGCTACCGGCACAGAAGCTCTCGTCCTGAAAACTTGTTTCCTCGCCTGCACTCATTGGAGGTTTTTTGCCTTAGTTATCTGCTTGTTATGTTAGTCCAACACGTTGTTGTGGCTGTGGTGCCATGTGAAGTGTTTCCCCTGGCACTTTGCCAGTTGGGTGCTATATTTCTGTTAGTGATTGTTGATGACTGTGTGCTGACATGTCTACTTGTACCCATGCAATGACAATAGATATATGCTACTAGTAGTAGTTAAGATGTGAGTTGTTTGGGTTGGTAGTCCATGGTGTCATCTGCTAAAGATACGTTAGTGTTAAACATGCACTTGTCTGACGGCTATTGCAATAAAGCCTTTCTCATAATTGCGACATGTTTCCCCTGAATCAGCTGTCGTTTCTGTCTGTCGGTACAAATTAGCTCGTGTTTTTTTCTTTTCTTTGACACTCAAATTAACTCCGTGATGTGACCATGATTGAAACGTACTCTTTTTTGAGTCACTGTTTTTCCTATTATTATGGAGGTCGTTGTGGTTGCTGCCCAGTTTATGTGGACTGATGACTAAAACGTCACAAGTTTCAGATTCGAAGCTTGGCGTCGGCAAAGCAGTTTACAGTGGAAGAAGGCATGAATGGATGCTTTGATCTCTTCCCTGACCTTTTATACTATTTGTTGGGGATATAACTACTGGGTATGAACCGCCCAGGAGGGGTCGGGTCATACCACTGGCGATAACCCATGAAGGGGGCGGGTCATAACAAGTCCGCTGACGGCCCAAGACCCAGAGGCGACTTAAGGCCCAGAAGGATGAACCGCCATGAGGATAAACTTGTATTATAAGGCAGGCTTAGTTAGTCACTGAGCCGTACACGTTGTCTATGAGCCGGTCTGGACTCTGTAAGCCGCCGGGCGTTAATCTGTGCATATAAAGGGATGACTCGGCGGTGAGTTAGGACAGGAAAGGAAGAGATCGAGAACTAGGTCAAGCGTATTCGCTCCCTGGTAATCGAAGCCCAAGCAATAACCACCCTACACTGGATTAGGCTGTTACCTCCACCGCGAGGGGCCAAACCAGTATAAACTCTCTGTGTCCCTTGTCCCGTTTAACCCCTTCAAGCTAACTATGTTGCGATGGCTCCACACCTAAGTCCTTATACTAGGACATCTGACGTGATAATTCCACGACAGTTGGCGCCCACCATGGGGCCAGCGCATGGTGGTTTCGAGTTCTTGAAGGGCAGCTTCGCAGGGCTCAAGGAGTACGTGTGGGCCGAATGACCAAGAGTTGTCGCGGCAAGCTCTACATCGATGACGAGGGCTGGGGCCCTGAGGCCGAATCAATCGAGTATGGATACCAGGTCCCCTTTGGCGGAATTCACGTCTTCATCGGCAAGATCGGTGAGTCAGAAGCTCAGCCGGACATCTGCACCGACATCGTCGAGTCGGCTCGGCGCGCGCGACCCGCCAAGGCTAAAGCCGCCCGAAAGCATGTTTTTGTCGATTTCGTTCATGGAGCGGAACTAGAAGGAGGATCTGAATCTGGTGGTGAGACGGCTATTTACTCAGGCGACGAGTCTTCTGCTGGTGAGACCAATTCCATCTACCAGGTTCAGGATGGCGGGCTTGGGGGCTGTTCCGATGGTGACAGTATTCCGGACCACTACGAGCCGCCACACCAGGTCACAGTCTTCATGGCCGGTACATAGCCAGCGCAGGACTCTACGACTGCAGCAGCAATGATCTCCGGGTCGGCAGCGACGGCTTCCGGGGCAGGAGGCCCTATGCGCCCGTCGGCTCAAGTTTTGTCTGATTTATTGGATGCTTTGACAACATTGTTAACAGTGGAGGTTAACCCGGCAAATCAAGCTCAGCATAACACGGAGGTTACAAAATTGCGTGATGAGATAGCACAAGCCAAGAAGGAATTGAATGTAGAGAACACCCGGATGGCAACGGAGCGAGTCGCCTTACAAAGGGAGGCGCAACGGCTTCGGGCAGAGAGCTTCCGCTTAAGCTTGGACATGGATGCATCAAACGTTGTTTTCAACAGAAGGCATGTGAGCCGGCTGCCCCCGACTTACGATGTGAGGAATCTTTTCAACACACCTGGGGCAGGACCCAGTAACCCGCCCGGTGTGAGTCGGACCGCTGAGGCGCCAGTGGCAAGAGAACCGGTTCAGCCACGGGCTACCGATCCTCCACGTTTGAATGTAACCCCTCCTCGGCACGTTCCAACACCTCCGGGGCATTTTTCCAACCCCTTTGATAACATGATAGCCACGGCAACACGGCTAGCGGCTCTCCCAGCCCAGGATGAGTCACCAGTGGCAATGGAAATATGGAGAGCCGGAGAGCTTCTTCAGACGGCTGTGGTACAACAGGCGGCTTATTCGTACAGTCGTGATCGTATCGACTCAACACCTCGTCCAAGCAAGAGTTACAGCAGGCACATTGACGAACCGGCCATATCAAACAGTGAGCGGCACCGCAATCAGCGTCGCAGACCTGACCCGCCGCGTGTCGGCAATGATGCTTAGATTTTTGGTAGACCATGGCAGAGCGCGGCATGAGGCGGAGCTGGCGGCTCAGTTGGCGGTTCAATTCGTGGCTCAGCAGCAATGGCCGGTTTATCCTTCAGCGTCTGTGGAGGCACGAGCGACCTCTAGAACCTTGGGTGTGCCGTGTTTAGTGCCAGCTCTACGCAACGAGCGCTTGCCCAAAGATTTCATGGGCCCCGAAAGGTGCCCAATTACACGCGGATCAGCCCCCAGAGGCTTGGATTGAGAGTTATGAGATGGCCATGGAGATGCTGGATGTCGAGGATGCTGCATGTGCTAAGTATTTCACCATGATGTTGGTGAAGGAAATATGCCCTAGAGGCAATAATAAAGTTATTATTTATTTCCTCATATCATGATAAATGTTTATTATTCATGCTAGAATTGTATTACCCGGAAACATAATACATGTGTGAATACATAGACAAATATAGTGTCACTAGTATGCCTCTACTTGACTAGCTCGTAAATCAAAGATGGTTAAGTTTCCTAACCATAGACATGAGTTGTCATTTGATTAACAGGATCACATCATTAGGAGAATGATGTGATTGACTTGACCCATTCCGTTAGCTTAGCACTTGATCGTTTAGTATGTTGCTATTGCTTTCTTCATGACTTATACATGTTCCTATGACTATGAGATTATGTAACTCCCGTTTACCGGAGGAACACTTTGTGTGCTACCAAACGTCACAACGTAACTAGGTGATTATAAAGGTGCTCTACAGGTGTCTCCAAAGGTACTTGTTGAGTTGACGTATTTCGAGATTAGGATTTGTCACTCTGATTGTCGGAGAGGTATCTTTGGGCCCTCTCGGTAATGCACATCACTATAAGCTTTGCAAGCAATGTACCTAATGAGTTAGTTACGAGATGATGCATTACGTAATGAGTAAAGAGACTTGCCGGTAACGAGATTGAACTAGGTATTGGATACCGACGATCGAATCTCGGGCAAGTAACATACCGATGACAAAGGGAACAACATATGTTGCTATGCAGTTTGACCGATAATGATCTTCGTAGAATATGTAGGAGCCAATATGAGCATCCAGGTTCCGCTATTGGTTATTGACCGGAAATGAGTCTCGGTCATGTCTACATAGTTCTCGAACCTGTAGGGTCTGCACGCTTAAGGTTTCATTGACAGTTTTATTATGAGTTTATAAGTTTTGATGTACCGAAGGTTGTTCGGAGTCCCGCATATGATCACGGACTTGACGAGGAGTCTCGAAATGGTCGATACGTAAAGATCGATATATTGGACGACTATATTTGGACACCGGAAAGGTTCCGGGTGAGATTGGGACTATACCAGAGCTCCGGGAGGTTATCGGAACCCCCCCGGTAGGTATATGGGCCTGATTGGGCCTTAGTGGAAAGGAGGGAGAAGGATCAAAGGAGGGGGCGCACCCCCCCCCCCCCAAGCCCAATCCAAATTGGGAGGGGGGGCGGCCCCCCTTTCCTTCTTCCCTCCCACCTCTTCCTTCCCTCTCCCTCTCCTAATAGGAAAGGGGGGAGTCCTACTCCCGATCGGGGTTGGACTCCCTCCTAGGGCGCGCCACCCTCCCTTGGCCGACCCCCTCCTCCACTCCTTTATATACGGGGGAGGGGGGCACCCCATAGACAACAACAATTGATCATTGATCTCTTAGCCGTGTGTGGTGCCCCCCTCCACCATAGTTCTCCTCGATAATATTGTAGCAGTGCTTAGGCGAAGCCCTGCGACAGTAGAACATCAAGATCGTCACCACACCATCGTGCTGACGAAACTCTTCCCCGACATTCTGCTGGATCGGAGTACGGGGAACGTCATCAAGCTGAACGTGTGCAAGAACTCGGATGTGCCGTAGTTTCGGTGCTTGATCGGTCGGGCCATGAAGACGTACGACTACATCAACCGCGTTGTGCTAATGCTTCCGCTTTCGGCCTACGAGGGTACATGGACACACTCTCCCCTCTCGTTGCTATGCATCACCCTGATCTTGTGTGTGCGTAGGAAATTTTTTGAAATTACTACGTTCCCCAACAGTGGCATCCGAGCCTAGGTTTTATGCGTTGATGTTATATGCACGAGTAGAACACAAGTGAGTTGTGGGCGATACAAGTCATACTTCTTACCAGCATGTCATACTTTGGTTCAGCGGTATTGTTGGATGAAGCGGCCCGGACCGACATTACGCGTACGCTTACGCGAGACTGGTTTTACCGCCGTGCTTTGCACACAGGTGACTAGCGGGTGTCTGTTTCTCCATCTTTAGTTGAACCGAGTGTGGCTACGCCCGGTCCTTGCGAAGGTTAAAACAGCACTAACTTGATGAACTATCGTTGTGGTTTTGATGCGTAGGTAAGAACGGTTCTTGCTAAGCCCGTAGCAGCCACGTAAAACTTGCAACAACAAAGTAGAGGACGTCTAACTTGTTTTTGCAGGGCATGTTGTGATGTGATATGGTCAAGACGTGATGCTATATTTATTGTATGAGATGATCATGTTTTGTAACTGAAGTTATCGGCAACTGGCAGGAGCCATATGGTTGTCGCTTTATTGTATGAAATGCAATCGCCCTGTAATTGCTTTATTTTATCACTAAGCGGTAGCGATAGTCGTAGAAGCTATAGTTGGCGAGACGACAATGATGCTACGATGGATATCAAGGTGTCACGCCGGTGACGATGGTGATCATGACGGTGCTTTGGAGATGGAGATCACAAGCACAAGATGATGATGGCCATATCATATCACTTATATTGATTGCATGTGATGTTTATCTTTTATGCATCTTATCTTGCTTTGATTGACGATAGCATTATAAGATGATCTCTCACTAAATTTCAAGATAAAAGTGTTCTCCCTGAGTATGCACCGTTGCCAAAGTTCGTCGTGCCCAGACACCACGTGATGATCGGGTGTGATAAGCTCTACGTCCATCTACAACGGGTGCAAGCCAGTTTTGCACAGCAGAATACTCAGGTTAAACTTGACGAGCCTAGCATATGCAGATATGGCCTCGGAACACTGAGACGGAAAGGTCGAGCGTGAATCATATAGTAGATATGATCAACATAGTGATGTTCACCATTGAAAACTACTCCATTTCACGTGATGATCGGTTATGGTTTAGTTGATTTGGATCACGTGATCACTTAGATGTTTAGAGAGATGTCTATCTAAGTGGGAGTTCTTAAGTAATATGATTAATTGAACTTAAATTTATCATGAACTTAGTACCTGATAGTATTTTGCTTGTCTATGTTTGTTGTAGATAGATGGCTCGTGCTGTTGTTCCGTTGAATTTTAATGCATTCCTTGAGAAAGCAAAGTTGAAAGATGATGGTAGCAATTACACGGACTGGGTCCATAACTTGAGGATTATCCTCATTGCTGCACAGAAGAATTACGTCCTGGAAGCACCGCTGGGTGCCAAACCTGCTGCAGGAGCAACACCAGATGTTGTGAACGTCTGGCAGAGCAAAGCTGATGACTACTCGATAGTTCAGTGTGCCATGCTTTACGGCTTAGAACCGGGACTTCAACGGCGTTTTGAACGTCATGGAGCATATGAGATGTTCCAGGAGTTGAAGTTAATATTTCAAGCAAATGCCCGGATTGAGAGATATGAAGTCTCCAATAAGTTCTATAGCTGCAAGATGGAGGAGAATAGTTCTGTCAGTGAGCATATACTCAGAATGTCTGGGTATAACAATCACTTGATTCAACTGGGAGTTAATCTTCTGGATGATAGCGTCATTGACAGAATTCTTCAATCACTGCCACCAAGCTACAAGAGCTTCGTGATGAACTATAATATGGAAGGGATGGAAAAGACAATTCTCGAGCTCTTCGCAATGCTAAAAGCTGCAGAGGTAGAAATCAAGAAGAAGCATCAAGTGTTGATGGTCAATAAGACCATCAGTTTCAAGAAAAAGGGCAAAGGGAAAAAGAAGGGGAACTTCAAGAAGAACAGCAAACAAGTTGCTGCTCAGGAGAAGAAACCCAAGTCTGGACCTAAGCCTGAGACTAAGTGCTTCTACTGCAAGCAGACTGGTCACTGGAAGCGGAACCGCCCCAAGTATTTGGCGGATAAGAAGGATGGCAAGGTGAACAAAGGTATATGTGATATACATGTTATTGATGTGTACCTTACCAGAGCTCGCAGTAGCACCTGGGTATTTGATACTGGTTCTGTTGCTAATATTTGCAACTCGAAACAGGGACTACGGATTAAGCGGACACTGGCTAAGGACGAGGTGACGATGCGCGTGGGAAATGGTTCCAAAGTCGATGTGATCGCCGTCGGCACGCTACCTCTACATCTACCTTCGGGATTAGTTTTAGACCTAAATAATTGTTATTTGGTGCCAGCGTTGAGCATGAACATTATATCTGGATCTTGTTTGATGCGAGATGGTTATTCATTTAAATCTGAGAATAATGGTTGTTCTATTTATATGAGTAATATCTTTTATGGTCATGCACCTTTAAAGATTGGTCTATTTTTGATGAATCTCGATAGTAGTGATACACATATTCATAATGTTGAAGCCAAAAGATGCAGAGTTGATAATGATAGTGCAACTTATATGTGGCACTACCATTTAGGTCATATTGGTGTAAAGAGCATGAAGAAACTCCATACTGATGGAATTTTAGAATCACTTGATTATGAATCACTTGGTACTTGCGAACCATGCCTCATGGGCAAGATGACTAAAACGCCATTCTCCGGTACTATGGAGAGAGCAACTGATTTGTTGGAAATCATACATACTGATGTATGTGGTCCAATGAATGTTGAGGCTCGTGGCGGATATCGTTATTTTCTCACCTTCACAGATGATTTGAGCAGATATTGGTATATCTACTTAATGAAACATAAGTCTGAAACATTTGAAAAGTTCAAAGAATTTCAGAGTGAAGTTGAAAATCATTGTAACAAGAAAATAAAGTTTCTACGATCTGATCGTGGAGGAGAATATTTGAGTTACGAGTTTGGTTTACATTTGAAGCAATGCGGAATAGTTTCGCAACTCATGCCACCCGGAACACCACAGCGTAATGGTGTGTCTGAACATCGTAATCGTACTTTACTAGATATGGCGCGATCTATGATGTCTCTTACTGATTTACCGCTACCGTTTTGTGGTTATGCTTTAGACACGGCCGCATTCACGTTAAATAGGGCACCATCAAATCCGTTGAGACGACGCCTTATGAACTGTGGTTTGGCAAGAAACCAAATTTGTCGTTTCTTAAAGTTTGGGGCTGCGATGCTTATGTGAAAAAGCTTCAACCTGATAAGCTCGAACCCAAATCGGAGAAATGTGTCTTCATAGGATACCCAAAGGAAACTGTTGGGTACACCTTCTATCACAGATCCAAAGGCAAGACATTTGTTGCAAAGAGTGGATCCTTTCTAGAGAAGGAGTTTCTCTCAAAAGAAGTGAGTGAGAGGAAAGTAGAACTTGATAAGGTAACTGTACCTGTTCCTTTATTGGAAAATAGTTCATCACAGAAACCAGTTCCTGTGACGACTACACCAATAAGTGAGGAAGCTAATGATGATGATCATGAAACTTCAGAACAAGTTACTACAGAACCTCGTAGGTCAACCAGAGTAAGATCCGCGCCAGAGTTGTACGGTAATCCTATTTTGGAGGTCAAGTTACTTGACCATGGCTAACCTACAAACTATGAGGAAGCGATGATGAGCCCAGATTCCGCAAAATGGCTTGAAGCCATGAAATTTGAGATGGGATCCATGTATGAGAACAAAGTGTGGACTTTGGTTGACTTGCCCGATGATCGGCAAGCCATCGAGAATAAATGGATTTTTAAGAAGAAGACTGACGCTGATGGTAATGTTACTGTCTACAAAGCTCGACTTGTTGCAAAAGGTTTTCGACAAATTCAAGGGGTTGGCTACGATGAGACTTTCTCACCCGTAATGATGCTTAAGTCTGTCCGAATCATGTTAGCCATTGCCGCATTTTATGATTATGAAATTGGCAAATGGATGTCAAAACCGCATTCCTGAATGGATTTCTGGAAGAAGAATTGTATATGATGCAACCAAAAGGTTTTGTCGGTCCAAAGGATGCTAACAAAGTGTGCAAGCTCCAGCGATCCATTTATGGACTGGTGCAAGCCTCTCGGAGTTGGAATAAACGCTTTGATAGTGTGATCAAAGCATATGGTTTTATACAGACTTTTGGAGAAGCCTGTATTTACAAGAAAGTGAGCGGGAGCTCTGTAGCATTTCTAATATTATATGTGGACGACATATTATTGATTGGAAATGATATAGAATTTCTGGATAGCATAAAAGGATACTTGAATAAAAGTTTTTTCAATGGAAGACCTCGGTGAAGCTGCTTACATATTAGGCATCAAGATCTATAGAGGTAGATCAAGACGCTTAATTGGACTTTCACAAAGCACATACCTTGATAAAGTTTTGAAAAAATTCAAAATGGATCAGGCAAAGAAAGGGTTCTTGCCTGTAATACAAGGTGTGAAATTGAGTCAGACTCAATGCCCGACCACTGCAGAAGATAGAGAGAAAATGAAAGAAGTCCTATGCTTCAGCCATAGGCTCTATCATGTATGCAATGCTGTGTACCAGACCTAATGTGTGCCTTGCTATTAGTTTAGCAGGAGGTACCAAAGTAATCCAGGAGTGGATCACTGGACAGCGGTCAAGAACATCCTGAAATACCTGAAAAGGACTAAGGATATGTTTCTCGTTTATGGAGGTGACAAAGAGCTAGTCGCAAATGGTTACGTCGATGCAAGCTTTGACACTGATCCGGATGATTCTAAATCGCAAACCGGATACGTGTTTATATTAAATTGTGGAGCTATCAGTTGGTGCAGTTCTAAACAAAGCGTCGTAGCGGGATCTACATGTGAAGTGGAGTACATAGCTGCTTCTGAAGCAGCAAATGAAGGAGTTTGGATGAAGGAGTTCATATCCGATCTAGGTGTCGTACCTAGTGCATCGGGTCCAATGAAAATCTTTTGTGACAATACTGGTGCAATTGCCTTGGCAAAGGAATCCAGATTTCACAAGAGAACCAAGCACATCAAGAGACGCTTCAATTCCATCCGGGACCAAGTCCAGGTGGGAGACATAGAGATTTGCAAGATACATACGGATTTGAATGTAGCAGACCCGTTGACTAAGCCTCTTCCACGAGCAAAACATGATCAACACCAAGACTCCATGGGTGTTAGAATCATTACTGTGTAATCTAGATTATTGACTCTAGTGCAAGTGGGAGACTGAAGGAAATATGCCCTAGAGGCAATAATAAAGTTATTATTTATTTCCTCGTATCATGATAAATGTTTATTATTCATGCTAGAATTGTATTACCCGGAAACATAATACATGTGTGAATACATAGACAAACATAGTGTCACTAGTATGCCTCTACTTGACTAGCTCGTAAATCAAAGATGGTTAAGTTTCCTAACCATAGACATGAGTTGTCATTTGATTAACGGGATCACATCATTAGGAGAATGATGTGATTGACTTGACCCATTCCTTTAGCTTAGCACTTGATCATTTAGTATGTTGCTATTGCTTTCTTCATGACTTATACATGTTCCCATGACTATGAGATTATGTAACTCCCGTTTACCGGAGGAACACTTTGTGTGCTACCAAACGTCATAACGTAACTGGGTGATTTAGATTCTTGCATTCAAGGTGAAGGGGAGTCAACAACCCATTGGGTGCGCCGGATCTCGTCAATCATACATTCATCAGATAGTATCAATGTCGGTTCTGCAGTCTTGATGTCAGAGAAGAATTGTCATTTCCTCCCTCTTAAGCTGAAGCTGGGGCGACTTAAGCGCCACTGCAATGATATGGGGGAGTTCATGGTGGCTCTCGTCAAATACACCAACTCTGACAGTACCAAGGATCCCGAATCTGATGATGATAAGACGGGGAAGGGAAAGAAGGGTGGCAATACAAAAGGGCAGCAGCATAACTCGGCAGTTCAAACCGGTAACAGTAAGCGTAAGGCTGATGGCAGTTTTGATTTTGTGGCTAACACCAATGCGCAGAATAATAATCCGCGTCACAAGGGAAAGCCGCCCCAAGGATCAAAACTCAACCTTGAAACAATGCTGAATCAACCTTGTCCAAAGCACGGCACACGTGATAAGCCGTCTGGTCATATGTGGAGGGATTGTTACATCATGAAGGAGTTCAGGAATGCCAATTTTTTCAATCATGGTCCACATGGCGGCTCAGGATCCAGCTCTCACGGGCCTGGCTTTGGTGGTAGCGGTTCAAGCTCCGGCTTTCAGGGTCAAGGCAATCAAGGTGGTTTTCATCAACAGTCTAACCAAGGAAACCAGCAGCAGTCTGGTTATCAGAGTAATCCGAAGCAGCTGAATGGTGGTCAGTATCATGTGTTCACTACAAGTCTGTGCAAGAGAAATCAGAAAATCCATAAGCGGACGGTGAACTATGTTGAACCGGTGGTGCCCCGATACTTAAGGTGGTCTGAGCAGTCTATTACGTGGAGCAGAGAAGATCACCCGCCCTGGCTCGATAATATGGGTCAACTAGCATTGGTGGTTGCTCCACAGGTAGGAGGATATAAACTTACAAAGGTGCTCATGGATGGAGGCAGCAGTATCAACATCCTTTATTATGAGACTTTTTGTCGTATGAATTTGACTGACAAGGATCTTAGGCCGTCCTCTACTGTCTTTCATGGGGTGGTGCCTAGTAAGTCAGCGTACCCTATGGGTAGGATAACACTAGAAGTGGCTTTTGGAGATGACAATGATTCCAGAGCTGAGAAATTAACCTTTGAGGTGGTGAAAATTAAGAGCCCATACCATGCTTTGTTTGGGCGGCCGGCTTACGCCAAGTTTATGGCGCGGCCGCGTTATGTTTATTTGCAGCTTAAGATGCCGGGTCATAAGGGCACCATCATGGTGCATGGCAATAGAAAAATCGCTCTCGATTGTGAAGAGGGTGATGCTGCTTATGTTGAGTCGGCTTGCGCCACTGAAGAGTTGAAGTTTTATAAAGACAATGTTGACCCGGCGGATATGACACCTTTGAAGAAGCCAACGACGGAGAATGAGCCCTTAATGAAGTTTAAGTCGACAGATGATACTAAGTTGGTTGACTTTGTCCCTGGCCATTCTTCAAAGCAATTCAGTATCAGTGCGAATATGGATCCGAAATAGGAAAGCGCGCTCATCGAGTTCATCCGTGAGAACCGGGACATCTTTGCATGGAAGCCTTCTGATATGCCAGGTGTACCGAGGGAACTCGCTGAGCACACTCTTAATGTGGATCCTAAGTTTAAACCGGTCAAACAGTTTCTTTGCCGGTTCAATGAGGAAAGGCGCAAGGCAATCGGTGAAGAAGTGGCCCGGCTCTTGGCAGCAGGGTTCATTGTTGAAGTTTTTCATCCTGAATGGCTGGCTAACCCAGTGCTAGTACTTAGAAAAATGGCACTTGGCGTATGTGTGTGGATTATACAGACCTTAACAAGGCATGTCCAGCTGATCCCTTTGATCTCCCTCGTATTGATCGGATTATTGATGCTACGGTGGGTTGTGAGCGCTTGAGTTTTTTGGATGCCTACTCTGGTTATCATCAGATCAAAATGGCAGTTAAGGACCATGAGAAGATAGCCTCCATCACTCCCTTTGGAGCCTTCTGCTATGTGTCTATGCCTTTTGGGCTCAAGAGTGCCCAGGCGACTTACCAGCGGTGTGTCCAGAATTGCCTTCATGGCCAGATTGGGCGTAATGTTCATGCTTATGTGGATGATATTGTTGTGAAATCCAGAAAGAAGGAGACGTTGATTGAGGATCTGAAGGAAAACTTTGACAACCTCCGGGTCTACAAGATGATGCTTAACCCGGCCAAGTGTGTATTTGGTGTGCTAGCAGGCAAGTTATTGGGTTTCTTGGTATCTGAGAGAGGCATTGAAGCTAACCCGGAGAAGATTAAGGCTATCACCTCTTTGGCTAAGCCAGCGTGTATCAATGATGTCCAGCGTCTGGCGGGTCGTATGGCAACTTTGAGCCGGTTTATAAGTCGCCTGGGAGAGAAGGCCATCCCTCTGTATCAGATGATGAAGAAGACAGATGATTTTGTCTGGAGCGATGCTGCTAATGAGGCGTTCGAGGCACTTAAGAAGCAACTGGCTGAGCCGTTGATACGTCTCCAATGTATCTACTTTTCCAAACACTTTTGCCCTTGTTTTGGACTCTAACTTGCATGATTTGAATGAAACTAACCCGGACTGACGCTGTTTTCAGCAGAACTGCCATGATGTTGTTTTATGTGTAGAAAGCAAAAGTTCTCGGAATGTCCTGAAAATCCACGGAGGCACTTTTTGGAAAAATAAAATATACTAGCGAAAGAATCAAGACCAGGGGGCCCACACCCTGTCCACGAGGGTGGGGGCGTGCCCCCTCCCCCTGGGCGCGCCCCCTGTCTTGTGGGCCCCCTAAGGCTCCGCCGACCTCAACTTCAACTCCATATATCCCATCTCGCGGAGAAAAAAATCAGAGAGAAAGTTTCATCACGCTTTACGATACGGAGCCGCCGCCAAGCCCTAATCTCTCTCGGGAGGGCTGATCTGGAGTCCGTTCAGGGCTCCGGAGAGGGGGATTCGTCGTCGTTGTCATCATCAACCATCCTCCATCACCAATTTCATGATGCTCATCGTCGTGCGTGAGTAATTCCATCATAGGCTTGCTGGACGGTGATGGGTTGGATGAGATTTACCATGTAATCAAGTTAGTTTTGTTAGGGTTTGATCCATAGTATCCACTATGTTCTGAGATTGATGTTGCTATGACTTTGCTATGCTTAATGCTTGTCACTAGGGCCTGAGTGCCATGATTTCAGATCTGAACCTTCATGAATATATGTGTGTTCTTGATCCTATCTTGCAAGTCTATAGTCACCTATTATGTGTTATGATCTGACAACCCCGAAGTGACAATAATCGGGATACTTCTCGGTGATGACCGTAGTTTGAGGAGTTCATGCATTCACTATGTGTTAATGCTTTGTTCCGGTTCTCTATTAACAGGAGGCCTTAATATCCATTAGTTTCTGATAGGACCCCGCTGCCACGGGAGGGTAGGACAAAAGATGTCATGCAAGTTCTTTTCCATAAGCACGTATGACTATTTACGGAATACATGCCTACATTACATTGATGAACTGGAGCTAGTTCTGTGTCACCCTATGTTATAGCTATTACATGAGGAATCGCATCTGACATAATTATCCATCACTGATCCATTGCCTACGAGCTTTTCACATATTGTTCTTCGCTTATTTACTTTTCCGTTGCTATTGTTACAATCACTACAAAACCCAAAAACATTACTTTTGCTATCGTTACCTTTATTATCATACTACTTTGCTACTAAATACTTTGTTGCAGATACTAAGTTATCCAGGTGTCGTTGAATTGACAACTCAACTGCTAATACTCAAGAATATTCTTTGGCTCCCCTTGTGTCGAATCAATAAATTTGGGTTGAATACTTTACCCTCGAAAGCTGTTGCGATCCCCTACACTTGTGGGTTATCAAGACTAATTTCTGGCGCCGTTGCCGGGGAGCATAGTTCTATTCTCTGAGTCACTTGGGATTTATATCTGTTGATCACTATGAAGAACTTGAAAGACGACAGAACCAAGATTTTTCCCTCAACTACGAGGGGAGGTAAGGAACTGCCATCTAGCTCTGCACTAGATTCTCCTTCTGTTATTAGTAAGCTTGCGACACCTAAACCTACTACTGCTATGAATTCTGATATGTCGCATGTTATTGATGATGCCACTTCTACTATGCATGATACTTATGATGAAACTACTTCTGTGCGTGATACTACTTTGCCATTAGGTGAATTTCTTGAAGAACAACTTGCTAGGGTTAGAGGGAATGAAATTATTGAAGATGCTATTATTGATGATAGTGATGATGAAAATTCTCCCAATGATTATGAATTGCCTGTTGCTCCTGAGGGTTATGTTATGAATGAAGAAGCTGCTAGAGCTATCTTTGCTTGCAATGATAGATATGATCTTAAGAAATTATTAGCTAAATGGAAGCATCAGTCTCTTAATGCTAGAATGAAACCTGACCCTGCTTTTGCTACTTCACCTATTTGTGTTACTGATAAGGATTATGAATTCTCTATTGATCCTGAGATTATTACTTTAGTTGAATCTGATCCTTTTTATGGCCTTGAATCTGAAACTATTGTGGCACATCTTACCAAGTTGAATGATATAGCTACCCTGTTTACTCATGATGATAAGTCTCGCTATTATTATATCCTTAAGATATTTCCGTTCTCATTAAAGGGTGATGCTAAGACTTGGTATGATTCTCTTGCTCCTAGTTGTGTGCGTAGTCCCCAGGATATGATTTATTACTTCTCTGCTAAATATTTCCCTGGTCATAAGAAACAAGCTGCCTTGCGGGAAATATATAATTTTGTGCAAATCGAAGAAGAGAGTCTCCCACAAGCTTGGGGGAGGCTTCTCCGATTACTTAATGCTTTGCCTGATCATCCTCTCAAGAAAAATGAAATACTTGATATCTTTTATAATGGACTAACCAATGCTTCCAAGGACTACTTGGATAGTTGTGCTGGTTGTGTTTTCAGGGAAAGAACAGTCAACGAAGCTGAACTACTATTGAATAATATGTTGACTAATGAAAATAATTAGACTCTTCCTGAGCCAATTCCTGAGGCAATTCCTGAACCAATTGAGCCAACTCCTGAGCCTATTCCTAAACCCACTCCAAAGAAGAGAGGTGTTTTATTTCTCAGTCTCAAAGATATGCAAGAGGCAAAGAAATCAATGAAAGAAAAAGGTATTAAAGGTGAAGATGTTAAGAATTTACCTCCTATTGAAGAAATACATGGTCTTAATATACTACCTGTTGAAGAACCACATTGTCTTGATAACCCGACACAGGTAGTAAAGGTAAATTCTCTCTATAGATATGATAAAGTTGAAATCCCCTCTACTAAAAATCATAGCCCATGCTTAGATGAATTTGATGACTTTATGGCTAGACAATAAAGTTTTAATGCTTATGTTGGTAGAGAGTTAAAGAATAATGCTTTCGAGATAGGAAGCGTGAGCGATAATATGGCTAGAGTTAATGGTGAACTCAAACTCATTAGCAAATATGCTTCTATGGTTGCTACTCAAGCTGAGAAAGTACTTAAAGCTCAAAATGATTTGCTTGATGAATTAAATAATAAAAATGACTTTGCTGTTAGAGTGGCTACTAGAACTGGTAGAAAGACTCAGGAACCTTTGTATCCTGAAGGCCACCCTAAAAGAATCGAGCAAGATTCTCAGAGAAATAATTTAGAGGCACCTAGTTCTTCTAAAAAGAAGAAAAAGAAAAACGATAGAACTTTGCATGCTTCTAGTGGACCTACTGTAGACACACCTGAGAATCCCAATGATATTTCTATTTTTGATGCTGAAACACAATCAAGTGATGAACATGAACCTAGTGATAATGTTAATGATAATGTTCATGTTAATGCTCAAACTAGTAAAAACAATGATGTAGAGATTGCACCCGCTGTTGATCTTGATAACCCACAATCAAAGAATCAATGTTATGATAAGGGAGATTTTGTTGCTAGGAAGCACGGTAGAGAAAGAGAACCATGGGTTCAGAAACCCATGCCATTTCCCCCTAAACCATCCAAGACAAAGGATGATGAGGATTTTGAGAGCTTTGCTTAAATGATTAGACCTATCTTCTTACGTATGCGCTTAACTGATATGCTCAAAGTAAATCCTTATGCTAAGTATATGAAGGATATCATCACAAATAAAAGGAAGATACCGGAAGCTGAAATTTCCCCCATGCTTGCTAATTACACTTTTAAGGGTGGAATACCAAAGAAACTTGGAGATCCGGGGGTACCAACTATACCATGCTCCATTAAAAGAAATTATGTTAGAACTGCTTTATGTGATCTTGGAGCCGGTGTTAGTGTTATGCCTC
The DNA here is from genome assembly GCF_002162155.2 of Triticum dicoccoides. Taxonomy (NCBI): domain Eukaryota; kingdom Viridiplantae; phylum Streptophyta; class Magnoliopsida; order Poales; family Poaceae; genus Triticum; species Triticum dicoccoides. Next base: position 25,073,730 of record NC_041383.1, read on the forward strand.
TCTCTTTATATCGTAGACTTGAATTGAATAAGTTGACACCTACTGAAATATCTTTGCAAATGGCTGATAAATCAACTGCTATACCTGTCGGTATTTGTGAGGGTGTGCCTGTTGTGGTTGCAAATGTCACTATCTTAACGGACTTTGTCATTCTTGATATTCCCGAGGACGATAGTATGTCGATTATCCTTGGTAGACCTTTTTTGAATACTGCATGGGCTGTTATTGATTGCAACAAAGGCAATGTCACTTTTCATGTTAATGGTAATGAGCATACGGTACACTTTCCGAGGAAACAATCTCAAGTTCATAGCATCAATTCTATTGGAAAAATTCCAACTATCATTATTGGAGGTTTTGAATTTCCTCTCCCTACTGTCAAGAAAAAGTATAATATTCTTATTGTTGGGGATTTTCATATCCCCGTTGAGGTAACTTAGTGTTATTCGTAATTTCTCCGGTTCCGTGTTATTCGGAATGAGTTTGTTAACAAGACTTGATCAACCTTGTTAGTGGATTCATTTTGATGATCATGAGATGGATGAAACTAGAAGGCACAACCTTCTGTACCCTCTTTTTACTTTCTGTTATTTAGAATAAATAAAGCAAAATAGTATTATTTGTCTGTTTTCTTAATTATCCATGCAATAAAAAATATCCCGAAAATAAAAATGCTCCAAATGCCCTGCAAATTCAGTGTGATTTTTTATGTAATGTTTGAGGATTTTAGGCACTGAAATCACTACAAGAGGGGCAAGCACCAGGCCACGAGAGTGGAGGGCGCGCCCACCTACCCTGGGCACGCCCCCTGTCTCATGGGCCCCTGGTAGCCCACCTCCACTTATGCCAGCACCCACACACTCCATATTCTTTCCAAAAAATTCCCATCCAGCTCAAGCACGAGTTCTAGCTCGTTTTGCTGCAATTTTTGATCTCCTTGCTCAAAGCTCCATTCACAAAACTGCTTTGGGAGATTGTTGCTTGGTATGTGACTCCTACATTGGTCCAATTAGTTTTTGTTCTAGTGTTTTATTCATTGCAAATTTTTGCTGCATAGGTGACCATGTTCTTGAGCTTGCATGTTGAATTTATGAGGTCCCAAGCAATTCTAATGCATGATATAGGCTCTAGGCACTTGCAGGAGTAGTTGCTACCAATCTTGTTTAGTTTTATTCACTTCTATTTTGAAGTTACTAAAATTTCAGAAATTTTTCAGAAAAAGAATTATGTCTAGGAGACTGTACCAAGGTGGTTCCTCGGTAAAGAAATGACCCAGGATTGCTATACGTGAGCAAGATGTTTAATTATCGAGGGACGCGGATGTACGAGATTGTGAGTGGCCATCCGATGATTTTATGGTCGAAGCGGGTTTTAAGGAGGAATTTGATGCGTATGTGCGTAATGCTGAGCTGGAGGACTTCTTACAAGATAAGTGTCCTCAGTACTATCAATTGACTGATTCCTTTGTGCGGAGGTTTAAATATAACTGTACGCGTAATTCTCCTAGTGTCCTATTTGATATTTATGATACATCTTATACCATGGACCTAGAGGATTTTACAACTGCTTGCAAACTTCCGCAGTGGGGTAATATTAATGATCCTCACAAATCTGAATTTAGAGATTTCCTTGCTAGTATTACAGTGGGAGAATCCAGGGACATAGCACAAGCTACCATAGGGAGCATTCATTTTCCTGCTATACATTATTTTTCTCTCTTCACTGGTAGATGCATTAACGGTAAAGATGAAGCATGTCACATGTGTGTCCCTGATCTGTGTGTCCTCAAGAGTGCTGTGTTAGGTTATAAAGGTTATAACTTGGGGGCAATAGTTGCATGTAGGTTGCAGAATAATGGTAGAGCTGGAGATTTATTTGGAGGAATTTATGCAACCCGTGTGGCTAATTATCTTGTTATAGCCCCACGAGAGGGGGATATGATGATACCTCCTGCTTATTTAGATTATGACGCTATGGTCAATCATCATTTTCTTAGGAGGAATGAACAATTCCTCCATTATTGACTAATCTATGACAGACGCAATGTCGTCCATGTTACTCTTCCTGCTCCTCTCCTTTTTGATTATCAGGCAAAAGGAAGATATGTTGTTACCAGGGAGGAAGCAGCTGAACACGAGGGGAGAGCGGAGGCAGCTTGCCAACATGTCGCAGCTCAGGAGGCAGTTGCTGTTGCATCTCAGTACGACCCTAGCTACAATTACGGATATCAGCCAGGCGGTCCTTGGTATTAGACCAACTTAGGCCAAAAGCCTAAGCTTGGGGGAGTACGTATTTCTCACCGACTTTACATTCATGTTCACACACTAGTCGTCGGTGCTCATACTCTTTCATTGTATTATCCATGCTAGTTTCATTTTCTTTTTCGCTCTCTTCTTGTGTGTTTGATAAACCTTAAGAAAAAACCAAAAAAAAATAGTTAGTTTAATTTCCATGCTTGTAGTAGAATTAAAATGAAAACCCAAAAAGATTTCTAGTTCTTCTTCTTACTTGTTGGGAGCTTTCCCGTGTAAATAGTTTTATTTTCTTTTCTTTCCTTTGGGGGTCGAGAAGACCATATTGAAAATGTTGAGTGGCTCTCATATGCATGATTGTTTATTTAATTTAGAGCCCATATTACCCCGTCTTCTCTCCTGAGTTGAATGCTTGCAGATTCCAACTTAGTCCAATGCACGTGCACTATTATTATTATACACATCGTTCGGTTGTGCAAGTGAAAGGCAATAATGACGATATATGATGGACTTATTGAGATGAGAAAGATGGTATGAACTCGACCTCTCTTGTTTTTGTAAATATGATGAGTTCATCATTCCTGATTCAGCTTATTATAAAGTAAACATATTTGCAATGACATTTAGAGATTATAGTTGCTTGTGCCATGCTTGATTAGCTATGAGTTATAATGGTTTACCTTGCGTGCCAACATGCTATTAGAATGATTATGATGTGGTATGATGGGATGGTATCCTCATTTGAATGAATTGAGTGACTCGACTTGGCACATGTTCACGCATGTACTTGAAACAAATCAACATAGCCTTCACGATATTTATGTTCATGGTAGATTATATCCTACTCATGCTTGTACTCGGTGTGAATTAATGTTAATGCATGTTTTTTACTGTTGTCGCTGTCTCAGTTGGTTGCTTCCCAGTCTTTTGCTAGCCTTCACCTGTACTAAGCGGGAATACTGCTTGTGCATCCAACTCCTTAAATCCCAAAATTGTTCCATATGAGTCCACCATACCTTCCTATATGCGGTATTTACCTGCCGTTCCAAGTAAATTTGTATGTGCCAAACTCTAAACCTTCAAATGAAATTCTGTTTTGTATGCTCGAGCAGCTCGTGTTTCAACTAGGGCTGCCTATATCTTCCATGCTAGGTGGGTTATTCTCAAGAGGAGTAGACTCTGCTCCTCATTCACGAGAAAGTGCTGGTAACCGGGATGCCCAGTCCCATGATCCAAAAATATCAAAGCAAATCAAAATAATTAAACAAAACTCCCCCAAGGTTGTTGTTAGTTGGAGGCACTCGTTGTTTTGAGCAAGCCATGGATTGATGCTTGTTGGTGGTGGGGGAGTATAAACCTTTACCATTCTGTTTGGGAACTGCCTATAATGCATGTAGTATGGAAGATACAGCCATCTCATAGTTGTTGCGTTGACAGCAAAAGTATGCCGCTCAAAATGTTATTCAATCTCTATTTTAAAATCGAGCTCTGACACCTCTACAAATCCCTGCTTCCCTTTGCGAAGGGCCTATCTATTTACTTTTATGTTGAGTCATCACTCTTCTTATTAAAAAGCACCCGCTGGAGAGCACACCGTCATTTGCATTCATTACTATTGGTTTATATTGGGTATGACTTGACTGGATCTCTTTTACCATGAATTACAATGTTTAGTCAGTCCTTGATCTTTAAAGGTGCTCTGCATTTATGTTTTGCGGTCTCAGAAAGGGCTAGCGAGATACCATTTTGTTATATCATGTTATGATTGTTTTGAGAAAGTGTTGTCATCCAAGTTTTATTATTATGGCTCGCTAGCTGATTATGCTATTGATATGAGTAATTGTGAGACCTGGGTGTCATTATGTGTATGGTTAGTTCATAATATTTGTTGAAACCTGAATGATGGCTTTGCATGTTTACAACAACAAGAGCAAACAGAGTTTGTAAAAGTTTTCCTTTATCACTTTCAGTTTATAACCTGAATTGCTTGAGGACAAGCAAAGGTTTAAGTTTGGGGGAGTTGATACGTCTCCAACGTATCTACTTTTCCAAACACTTTTGCCCTTGTTTTAGACTCTAACTTGCATGATTTGAATGAAACTAACCCGGACTGACGTTGTTTTCAGTAGAACTGCCATGATGTTGTTTTATGTGTAGAAAGAAAAAGTTCTCAGAATGTCCTGAAAATCCACGGAGGCACTTTTTGGAAAAATAAAAAATACTGGCGAAAGAATCAAGACCAGGGGGCCCACACCCTATCCACGAGGGTGGGGGGCACGCCCCCTCCCCCTGGGTGCGCCCCCCTGTCTCATGGGCCCCCTGAGGCTCCGCCGACCTCAACTCCAACTCCATATATTCCGTCTCGCGGAGAAAAAATCAGAGAGAAAGTTTCATCGCATTTTACGATACGGAGCCACCGCCAAGCCCTAATCTCTCTCGGGAGGGCTGATCTGGAGTCCGTTCGGTGCTCCGGAGAGGGGTATTTGTCGCCGTCGTCATCATCAACCATCCTCCATCACCAATTTCATGATGCTCACCACCGTGCGTGAGTAATTCCATCGTAGGCTTGCTGGACAGTGATGGGTTGGATGAGATTTACCATGTAATCAAGTTAGTTTTGTTAGGGTTTGATCCCTAGTATCCACTATGTTCTGAGATTGATGTTGCTATGACTTTGCTATGCTTAATGCTTGCCACTAGGGCCCGAGTGCCATGATTTCAGATCTGAACCTATTATGTTTTCATGAATATATGTGTGTTCTTGATCCTATCTTGCAAGTCTATAGTCACCTATTATGTGTTATGATCCAACAACCCCGAAGTGACAATAATCGGGATACTTCTCGGTGATGACCGTAGTTTGAGGAGTTCATGTATTCACTATGTGTTAATGCTTTGTTCCGGTTCTCTATTAAAAGGAGGCCTTAATATCCCTTAGTTTCCTATAGGACCCCGCTGCCACGGGAGGGTAGGACAAAAGATGTCATGCAAGTTCTTTTCCATAAGCACGTATGACTATTTACGGAATACATGCCTACATTACATTGATGAACTGGAGCTAGTTCTGTGTCACCCTATGTTATAGCTATTACATGAGGAATCGCATCTGACATAATTATCCATCACTGATCCATTGCCCACGAGCTTTTCACATATTGTTCTTCGCTTATTTACTTTTTCGTTGCTATTGTTACAATCACTACAAAACCCAAAAACATTACTTTTGCTATCGTTACCTTTATTATCATACTACCTTGCTACTAAATACTTTGCTGCAGATACTAAGTTATCCAGGTGTGGTTGAATTGACAACTCAACTGCTAATACTCAAGAATATTCTTTGGCTCCCCTTGTGTCGAGTCAATAAATTTGGGTTGAATACTTTACCCTCAAAAGCTGTTGTGATCCCCTCAGTTGTGGGTTATCAGCCGCCGGTTCTTGCAGCTCCCATTGAGAAGGAGCCTTTGCTGTTATATGTGGCTGCAAACAACTGGGTTGTCAGTGTAGCAATTGTGGTTGAAAGGAAGGAGTCAGGCAAGGAGCACCAGGTTCAAAGGCCGGTTTATTATTTCAGTGAGGTGCTCATTGAGTCTAAGCAGAGATACCCACATTGGCAAAAGCTGGTTTATGGTGTGTTCATGGCTAGTCGTAAATTGAAGCAATATTTCCTTGGTCATCCCATCACTATGGTCAGCTCTGCCCCTTTGGGGGATATTATTCAAAATAGGGAAGCCACAGGTCGGGTAGCTAAGTGGGCCATTGAGCTTGGACCCCATGGTCTAAAGTGCGTGCCTTGGACGGCTATAAAATCTCAAGCACTTGTGGATTTCATCAATGATTGGACGAAGTTGCAGATGCCTGAGGATAAGCCGGATCATACATATTGGACTATTCACTTTGATGGATCCAGGCAGTTGGAAGGCTTGGGGGATGGAGTTATATTGACTTCCCCATGAGATGATAAATTTTATTATGTTTTAAGGTTGATGGTCCCTTGTACTAACAATGAAGCTGAATATGAAGCCTTACTCCATGGTCTTCGGATGGCTAAAGAGATGAATTTAAGCCAGGTAAGGTGTTTTGGCGACTCAGATCTGGTGGCTCAGCAAGTACCGAGGACCTGGGATTCCAAGGATCTCATGGCGGCTTATCGTCGAGAAGTAGATACTATTGTCGGTCACTTCAAAGGATATCATGTGGAGCATGTTGATCGAAGGAAAAATGAAGCAGCTGATGCGTTAAGCCGGCTGTGATCACAGCGTAAGCCGGTCCCGCCTAATGTTTTCCTCGATATTTTACATAACCCATCAGTGAAGTTGCCTACGGAGGAAGACTTGGTAGTTCCTGACCTGGAGGCACAATTGGTGGAGGTTCTTCGTGCTATCCCTGATTGGACTGTTCCATATTTGGCTTACATGACCCGGGGTGAATTACCTGAGGATGAAACTTTGGCTAGGCAGATAACCTAGCAGTCTAAGCCAATGACTATTGTCAAAGGTGAACTTCACAGATGCAGTGTTACACGGGTGTTCAAAGATGCGTTTCTCCTGAGGAGGGCCGTGAAATTCTAAGGGAGATTCATGAAGGAGATTGTGGTCATCATGCCGGCTCTAAGTCTCTTGTTGCTAAAGCTTTTCGTCATGGGTTTTATTGGCTGACGTCTCATGCTGATGCAGAAGATCTGTTCAGTAAATGTGATGCTTGTCAGAAATTCTCAAGACGTGCTCATGTGCCAGCTCAAGAATTGAGGATGATTCCAATTACTTGGTCGTTCGCGGTTTGGGGGCTGGATATGGTTGGGCCTTTCAAAAGGTCCAAGGATAAGAAGACCCACATCTTGGTGGCGGTTGACAAGTTTACAAAGTGGATTGAGGCTGAGCCGGTCAGCAAATGTGATGCAGCCACGGCGGTTCAATTCATTCAAAAGGTGATCTTTCGTTTTGGGTATCCTCATAGTATCATCACTGACAATGGTACTAATCTATCTAAGGGAGCAATGAAGGAATTCTGTGAATAGGAACATATCCGGCTTGATGTGTCATCAGTGGCTCACCCCCGGTCTAATGGCCAAGCTGAAGGAGCAAATCAGGAAATCTTGTGAGGTATTAAGCCCCGGATTATGGTTCCTTTGCAGAGGACACCGGGTTGTTGGGTGGAAGAGTTGCCATCAGTACTTTGGAGTATCAATACTACCCCCAACAGATCTACGGGTTACACGCCTTTCTTCATGGTTTATGGAGCTGAGGCGGTTCTCCCCAGTGACATACGTCACGATTCGCCTTGTGTGGCGGCTTATGTTGAAGCTGACAATGAGAAGGCACGTCGGGATGCTATTGACCTATTAGATGAGGAGTGTGACCTTGCGGCGGCTCGTTCGGCGATTTACCAGCAAGATCTGCGGTGTTATCATAGCTGCCAGGTTAAAACCAGAACCTTTCAAGAAGGCGACTTAGTGCTCCGGCTCATCCAGGATCAAACTAACATGCACAACTATCCCCACCTTGGGAAGGGCCCTGTGTGGTCAGCAAGAATCTAAACAACGGATCATACTACCTTATCGATGTCCGAGACCATAAGGACTCACGCACGTCGGAGGAGGAGACCCGCCGGCCGTGGAATATTGCTCATCTTCGGCCTTATTACACCCGAGCCACCGGCTCTTGTGATGTACATACATTATCGATGTATATATTATCATGAATATAATAAAGCCAGCATCCCTGATAATTCAGGGCCTCTGTCGTTTCATTTCTAAGATTATGAGGCTTTATTGTCACTTCATGTGATCACTTGGGGGCTTCTTGCTCATTGGGCATAGCTAAAGATTACCCTCTTGATCCGGCTTATACGCCATGATTGAAAGATACTTGGGGGCTTCCTTATGGAGCATAGCTCTGGTTCCGGTTTATAGACCTGAAGTAAAACTTGGGGGCCCACTAGCATAGCTATGACCCTTTAGGCTTGGACGCTTAGGTGTATTCACCAAAAAATTCGGGTTAGCCTGCTTTTGTAAGTTGGCCACTCTGCCCAAGTAATCCTGGAACGACCCGTTGTACTCTTGACAGTTATTCTTATAAAGACACTGAACTTGTCAAAGTTAAAATGATGATTGGTCATGTGAGGCCTGGCTTACAAGGTTTTGAATTAAGGTTTAACTCAGCGGTTGTGTGGCCCATGAAGGTACTTGGGTTTTAGGCTTGGCGGCCTATGAAAGCCTCGTTTTCTGGTTTGTCTTTCGTTTGAACATTTCTTGAAGTTTTGTTTCTTGTCACATATCAATACATGGTTTAAAACCAATTAGGGCCACGTTGCATGATGGTTCATGTATATCCTTATCCGGAGTATTATTAACCCGGCCTGGCTTTGGACTATAAGTCGCCATGATACAATGATCATATGCTTAGAGCTTTCCGCTCAAGTTTTGGGATGTTACCCCTTGCTGCATGCGGTGTTATAAACCGGCAGTGTAAATACAGTGAACAGGGCATTATATTTCTGTCTATGGGGCTATTGCCTTTACACATGACTTATGATAAGTCAGCAGGATGAACAAATATCACTGGGCACTTGTTATCTGTTTCTATACAGGGAAAAAACAACAAATCAGATCAGCATAGTTAATCATACCATAAAGCATAAAGGGACGAATTTTCCAATGATGGATCAATAACGTTATGCAAACAAAACATGCCCGATGGCACGATAGATCGGTACTTAACGAGCCTGTTACATGGCTCCGCGAGCCCAAATGGATAAATTGTTTTTTGACAGTTCCTCATGGTGCAAATCATGAACCGCCCAGCGGATCAGTTCTCCTGGCCTTGGCAGTTTGAAGCTTCTGGGTCATCCTGCATCGGTTCTTCTTCTTCCTCCACCGTCTGGAAGTCAGGCGATGACCAATTGATACCAGTCAAGGCTTCAAATTCAGCATCGTCGTCGATAAGCTTAGACGGATCAATGTCCAGGGCAAAAGTATGCTTACGGATTGGAGGGATCAGATCTGTAACTTTCTAAGCAGGCGTGGGCATCTTCTGATTTTCTGCAGTGTAAGCCGTTGAGTACTTGGACAGATCAGTTTCTTCCACAAGTAGACTCGCTAGAGGACGCACGCTTTTACACAGGCAGCAAAATCTTTCTTATCAAAAGGAGACCCGTCCTCTTTAAAACTGGGGCAGCCAGTGGCTAGCTCGGCCGAGTCTAATTCCGACCGCCACACCTTAGCCCGGCTTAAAGCCGTAAGGGCACCGGCTCTAGCAGCGGACCACTTGTTTTCTTCAATCCAGGTTGGTAAAACAGATAGGCTGCTTAACACATTACTGAGAAGAGACGGTGTTTGCTTGCTTGGGGAGATGGCGGCGATTGTGCACTGAGCTTCGGTATACAGTTGCTCTACCAAGGTATAAACCGCCTTGAGCTTTATTAGTGTTTCTTTCCCAAGGTTGCTGCTTTTGGGGCCTGCATGGGAGATTATGATTGAGTTAATGGCGGTTTATAACAAAAGAAATAAAATCCTTGAGATATAAAACGGTCTTACCAAAAATAGCAAAGGTCATTTGATTGATATGATGTTGTAAGCCGGTGAAATTGGTAGTGACCTCTTCCAATGAGGCTTCAGCTTTCTTAGCCCTTTTAACTAAAGCGGCCTTTTCTTCAACACGGACGGCTTTTTCTGTGTTAAAATCAGTCTTCAGCTTCTCATTTTCATCCAAGCTAAATTTGAACTTGGAGTCAGCCTTCCGGGTCTCAGCTTCTTGTGCTTCAAGCCGGGATTTCAAGTCAGTCAGCTGAGATTGAAATTGACTGGATGCTTCCTGAAAGAAGTCAAAACAAATATGAAAAGAGTTATGAAACAACATATATTTATAAGTCCCAAGCCCTTTGCACGCAATAGCAATTGGCACTTGGGGGCTAATGGGTGCAGAAAGTTTCTTTATAGAGTTGTATATATTTATAAGTCCCAAGTCCTCTGCAAGCAATAGCACTTGGCACTTGGGGGCTAATGGATGCAAAGTTCGTTTTATGAAGCAGTGATAGGTGACCTCAGTTCATTATTTATCCAAGTTGACCCGGTCAGCAAGGATGATTAACAGAGATTTCTTATCAATTGATAAGTCCTGGCTTAACTTAATAGTTTAAGCCGGCCCTTGGGGCTACATGATATCAAATTGATTTATATGAAGTGAAGAACTGGCTTAATTTAATAGTTTAAGCTGGCCCTTGGGGGTTACAGGATTTGACTCATAGTACAAAAGGATATCTAACAAGTCTACAGTATATTCTATCATATCATATTCAGTAGACTTGGGGGCTAAAGGAATGTATCTCATACGAGAGCAAGAATTAATACCACATGTTTCTGATGCATGTGCTTGACCATGTCAATTTCCAGATCACGGCTGTTGTGTACTTGATTCAAATAGCCGGAGAAGATTTCACTAATGCTCAGATGTGAGTAATTGGCCATGTAAAATTTGACCTTGCGCCTCTCAACCAGCTCTTCCTTGGCATAATGTTTAGCCAGATACAGGGTTTCCTGGTTCTTGAAAACCAGCGCCAATGATCACAACTTCCTCAGTATCCGGCTTGAGAGGTTTAGTTGGGCTTGGCGATTCAGCAATCTCCGGCTCAGCAACCACAGGATCAGCAGAGGTGCCACGGTTTTCTGGTGGCGGGCCATCAGCAGGATTATCCGGTTGTTGCACGGAGGTCTCTGAAATTGGTGCTTGTTTTTCAGGCTCACGAGGTTTGGGATATTCTGAGTGCTTGGTGGTTCTAGCCTTTTTGCTAGGCTTTGCTTTCCCACTACAAGAAGATTCAGAAAGTCAGTATGAATTTAGAAATGTTAAACACAGCTTTAAGATGGTACCCAGGGGCAGTCTTGAAAGGAGGAAGCTGAGTCTGCGAAGAGTCGCCGGACGAAGAGTGAGAGGTCCCCTGATAATTCAAATCAAAAATATAAAGTACTGGATGAGTAATATCTGGGTTAAATAAATAAGAGCCGGATTTTGAATACCTCATTCCGGCGTTTGCGTGGAGTTGGCGTGTTAGGCAACCCGGAGGAAAGTTCTCCGCCTCCACTGTTCCGGGTTCTGCGCCAGTTCTCATGCTGCTGTTGCTTCAAAATAAAGTTGGGATCCATGTGAGCTAAAGGGTTAGAAAACCTTACTTTCCGGATCACTCGCCGAATTTTCTGTCTTAGCAAGGGCTCTGAGTCAGAAGGAAATAATGGTTACCTCGTCATCAACCATTTGACTGCTCTCCGCGTCGTCCTGATGGTAATCAGTGTCAATAAGGTGGATGAAAAAGGAGCCAAGGGAATCATGGTCTACCTCTGACTCTTCAGATTCATCCACGTTAAATGTGTCAGAAGTGATGGATGTCTTTTTACTTCTCTTCATTGCTTTGGTCTTGGCTCTGGCCTTCTTGGCGGCTTTTTCATCGTATCTCTTATCCCAAAAGGCGGATCCAGCCTGGGAAAGTTTACAACAAAGACAGGATTTCCATATTCTACGAGCGGTGAGGTAAGAAAGTATGTAAACCGGACAAGTATACCTCCGGTGTCGGGTTAAGTACGCAGAAAGGATTCAGACCCACTTTGCTGCAGCTTTCCAACGTCTCATTGAGAAGAGTATTGGTCATGTCATTGATAGCCTTATCAGTCAAACGCTTTGAATTGTAATGCGGCGGGTCCTTGGTATCACCAGTGTATGTGCACATCAACCCGGGCCGGTGACTTAAGGGTATTATTCTCCAAGCTACCCAACACCGAACCGGATCGATTCCGGTTAAACCGTTGCCCAGCAATGCCCTCACCTTTGAAAAAGTAGGTGCAAGTTTTGCCCGTTCAGCCGTGCTAAGCCGGCCGGGAAGATGATGCTTTGGGTTGAGCCGTTGATCACGATAGCCTAGTAAGGGATTTTCATTAGTAGGAGAAGTGTCTTTGCAATAGAACCAGGTTTGATTCCAGTCTTTGGGATGGCTTGGAAGAGAAGCATAAGGGGAAAATGGCGTCTCTACGATGTTGAATTGAGATCCCTCCGAGTTCTTGGCTGGGACCGTCAGTAAATTCATTCTGGCGGTTCAAATAGAAGTATTCTCTGAAGAGGTCAACACTAGGTTCTTCTTAAAGGTATAATAGAAGACTTGGAAATCGCAAATGTTGGAAATAGAGTTGGGCCCGATATCTTGAGCGTGAAGTTGCATAAAATGCAGAACGTCACGGAAGAATTTTGACCCGGGCGGTGAAAAACCCCGGTTCATGTGATCAGTAAAGACAATAACCTCGCCGGCTTGCGGCTGAGGTTTGGCTTCCCCCGGATTAGGAGTACGCCAATGAATAACGTCTTTGGCTGGTTAGAAACCACTAGTCGTCAACCCGTGCTACTGCACGGGCTAGTACTATAGGACAGAAAATTTGCAGTATCATTCTCATTTCCAATAAGAATGATATATAATACTACATACATAAAGGTTAGACCAATGGAAAAAATTGGTTATAGTTTAGGAAAATAACTATATAGATATGAGCTAAACTATTTCATTGAACTGTAGTCGTGTTTTCCTATATAGTAAGATTTGTCTTTTATTCTCCCTTCCCAGTTTGAAAAGACAACCATTGTCAGTTTCAGATAGTCATATGTTACAACTACATGATTTCAAATATATTAAACTAACGGTCTGGGACACGCGATTTCACATATATTACGATATAAAATATTAAATTATAGACTGGGTTTTTATTTCGTAAGGCGGTTTCCCCTGTTAAGTCTTTTGAGCAGGCATTTACTCTCTGTTTTTCTTAAGTAGGATGTCCCCAAAGGTATTGCTATCTTTTTTTGTAATATGGTACTTGAGGAGTATTTATTGGACCTGTATTTTTATTTCCATATTTCAAGGGAACATGTATGTGATTGTTTCGTGGGATTTCATGTATGATTTTTCCGCAATTGCGTGATTTTCACATATTAAACTAACAGATTGGGTCATGTTAAAATTTGATGACTTCACCCGCAAAAAGAAATTGATGATTTCACATATTAAATTGATAGACTGGGACTTTATTTCATAACATGATTTCAAATACTAAATTTATTTCTTGAGCAATATTTACTCTTTTTTTATCTGATCGGATGTCCCTGAAGTATTACTCTCTTTTTTGTAACGTGGCACTGGAGTAGTATTTAGTGTACGCGTCTGTATTTCTACCAAGAGAACCTGTACGTGATTGTTTTGGGGGGATTGCGACGTGGACACTTTTTCTAAGGTGGCAATTGAGACATGGACTCTTTTTCTAACGTGCGGCTTCAGGTCTTTTTATTTGTATGCGTGTCTTTTTTATCTCATTTGTGATGGTGGAACGCGCATGTATTTAGTATTGCTATAAGAACTTGAACGTTAGGTTATATTTTTTTTTATTGAGTTGGAACATGCACGTGGGTGTTGAGACATGGACACTTTTTTTTTTTGAGCATCAGTACAGACATAGGCGCTCATATACACGCGCATACACTCACCCCTATGAACACAGACATGCACACCCTACCCCTATGAGCACCTCCGAGAGACTGAGCCGGCATATCATCTTGAGATTTACGAAGCCACCGTAGGCGCCTCGTCGTCGACGGGAACGTCTCCTCCCACTGAAAACGCATCGCCGGAAATCCTGAAATAAATCCAGGAATAATGCGAGCACCAGGATTTGAACCCTGGTGGGTTGGGGATATCACTGTCCACCTAACCAACTCAACCATAGGTTGGTTCGCGAGACATGGACACTTTGATGTACGTATTGGTTCAACATTTTTATCTACGTGCAATTTTTCCTTAAAAAATATTACAGGATTCCTAATAGATCTTGACCATTAAAAAAGGGAGGGTCATTTGGTTTTCTTTCCCATCTTACGTTGGTGTTTTTATGGACGGAGGCCTTTCGATTTTTTTTACATGTGGCTGTCCTTTTTTAATAGTAGATGATAACTTTCAAGGTGTGGGTAATCAACCTGGTCGTGTGGACTTGTTTCTCTTTTTTAGGTTGGACTTTCTATGGACGGAGGTTTGCCCTTTTTTTTGACATGAGGCTGTCCTTGTTTTTTTTAGGGAACATATGGAGGCGTTATTTGTTTGTATCCCACTAATGTTAGACGTGTCAGGTGCTCTTTTTGTGGTACAGGACCATCCGTGTTACGCAAATTTTCCATCTATCCTGATCGTAAATTCTACAATCCAATGGTGTAATTAATTTTGATGATGTGGATTAATGAGAGATCTTAAATGGTGCCTCCAATTAGTAAATATAAGAATCTTTACATAGTCTTCAAGCATTGATTCAGTAACAATGGATGGAACCCAGTTGCACGAGGTGACTGTCTTGGTCATGATTACGTGCATGACCTACAATAAAGTAATTCAGGATGTCATTAAATAGGCATATGTGTGGCGAGTTAGAAATTGTCGTTTCAACTGATATACAAAGATAGAACTACAGAGATTTAGTTCAGAACAAGCCAGCTTGGTTAAACCGGAGATGGACGGGTTATGGATTTAAGTGGATGATGGCGGCTTAAGCGGGGCCTAATGTAATATGGCGGGTCACGGTTTATGTCATAAGCCGCCATGACAGTTTTGGGGATTTAAATCTGTCAATTCAAATTTTTTGCTAAGGGGAAGACAAACAGATTTCGCAAGCTAGTGCTATAAATTTGGATCTGTGACAGTTCAGGAAAAGCAGTGAAAGGAAAACCTAAGGTGGCGGCAGTGAAAAAACCTGGATATGTTGATGTAGTTATTTACAAAGAGATGCTATTTTAATGGTAAAAATGGTGACAAAACTACGTCCGCACAAGATCTACAGCCTATCCAGATTGAAAGTTGTAAGAGCTGAAGAGGATAAGGAAGAACATCAAGAACACCGATGAACAGCGCAAACCCTAAAAGTAGATCTGAGAATAAAGAGGGAGGCGCGCTTACAGGTGATGAGGATCAGCGGTGGCGCACTGAAGCTCTCTGGTCTAGTCAGGTTGATGCGGCAGCCTGAGTTGGTGCAGCGGCTGGAGGTTGCGGCGGCAGAGTACGAGCGCTCGTGCGGCCGAGAGGAGGAGGAAGACAAAGAAGGAAGCAGGGGGAAATGAGAGAGACCCCCATCCCTATTTATAAGGGGGCGAGTACAAGGCATGCACGGGAATCGAGGAGGCCGAAATCATCGCATGTTTATAGGGATGCCTCGATTTTCGGGATGTTTATTAAGATAAGGATCATTTAAGATGCTTTCGGCCTAGTGCAGAGTTAAGGAGAAATGACGTCATGGCGGTTTAAGAGGATTCCAAGAGCTGACGTCACGGCGGGTTACAACAGGTGGTGCAGGTTTTACAAATCAGGTGTTGAAGATTGATATGAACAAGTTCAAATCAACCTGGGCCTAATGTTGAAGATATAACTACTGGGTATGAACTGCCCAGGAGGGGCTGGGTCATACCACTAGCGATAACCCATGAAGAGGGCGGGCCATAACATGTCCGCTGACGGCCCAAGACCCAGAGGCGACTTAAGGCCTAGAAGGATGAACCGCCATGAGGATAAACTTGTATTGTAATGCAGGCTTAGTTAGTCACCGAGCCGGACACGTTGTCTATGAGCCGGCCGAGACTCTGTAAGCCGTCGGGCGTTAACCTGTGTATATAAAGGGACGAGCCGGCGACTATTTAGGGCAGGAAAGAAAGAGATCGAGAACCAGGTCAAGCGTATTCGCTCCCTAGTAATCGAAGCCCAAGCAATAACCACCCTACACTGAATTAGGCTGTTACCTCCACCGTGAGGGGCTGAACCAGTATAAACTTTCTGTGTCCCTTGTCCCGTTTAACCCCTTCAAGCTAACTACGTTGCGATGGCTCTACACCTAAGTCCTTATGCTAGGACATCTGACGTGATAATTCTACGACACTATTGTCTTGTTTATTATTGTTGTTGTTGTTTTCTGTTGCTTACTCGATCGGGAGGGAAGAAGCATGGCTAAAAGATGATTTCCATCTGACACCGTGTTGATATCTGTAAACTCCCAGACGTTCTGTTGTCTGAACTACTACTGTTTTATTGTGCCAGTGGAGCTGAATCGCGTGAATATTGTTATGTATAGACAGAGGCAAATATATCTAGAGTACCTACCTACACTAAAAACAACAACAAGCATCCACGTGTTGACTGCTGACTAGATCCAATTGTTCGTTCCCCTTGGATTTCAACTAAGGACTGTCAGAGCAAACAAGTTGTTCTTGGACCTGGGTGATTGATGTTTAATCAAGTCAGGAGGACAGAATAAATGGAGTTTTAGCGTATACTTACCTTTCTTTAGACTACAAATACGTTCACGGTTGATTTTTCTTGGGTCCGTATCACATGCATCCTTCTATCACTTACAGCCGTGCTGACACGGATCAATTGGTCGTCGCCCACTCAAAAAAAATCGAGAATCATCAACCATGGTAAATCATGTTAGATCCAACACATTGCCATCGCAAGTTGGATCCCATTGAAAGAGATATTAAAAGAAAAGAAACGAGTTACATGTAACTTCTTGTTGGCCTACACCTACCTAATGAACCCAGGCAGGTTAGTTAACAGCTTTGGTTTGCGGCTGGCCGAACACGATCCCAAGCCCTCTTCTCATCGTCCTAGCCCATCATAAATCTTTTTGAAGATATTTTTTTTAGCCAGAAGACATCCAGTGGGCCAAAGAAGTGCCAGAGGGGAGCCACGAGGGGGGCACAACCCACGAGGGCACGCCTGGGGGGCCAGGCGCGCCCAGGTGGGTTGTGCCCACCTCGGTGGCCTCCCGCACCGCCTCTTCGCCCTATAAATCGTCAAATATTTCAAAATCCCCGAAGATAACGCTAGACCAGAAGATCTGCCGCCGCAAGCCTCTATAGCCACGAAAAACCAATCTAGACCCTGTTCCGGCACTCCGCCGGAGAGGGAAATCATCACCGGTGGCCATCTTCATCATCCTGGCGGCCACCATGATGAGGAGGGAGTAGTCCACCCTCGGGGCTGAGGGTTTGTACCAATAGCTATATGTTTAATCTCTCTCTCTTGTGTTTTTGAGATGTCACGATCTTGATGTATTGCGGGCTTTGTTAATATAGTTGGATCATATGGTGTTTCCCCCTCTCTATCTTGTTGTGAATTGAGTTTTCCCTTTGGGAGTTCAATTTATCGGATTGAATACTTTTATGGATTTGAGAACACTTGATGTATGTCTTACTATGAATACCCGTGGTGACAATGGGGTATCATATTGATTCATTTGATATATGTTTTGGCACTCAACTCGCGTATTCCGGAGGTGACATTGGGGTAATCTATGTATAGGAATTGATGCACGTTCTTGTCTTTGTTTCTCCGATAGAAATCTTGGGGCACTCTTTGAGGTTCTTTGTGTTGGATTGAGTATTATAAATCTGAAATTGTTTGAGACATATCGTATAATCAACTCACGGATACTCGCGGCGACATTGGAGTATCTAGGTGACATTAGAGTTGGTTGATGTGTATCATATGATGTTATTTTAGTATGAACTTTTGGTTAGATCGATCGGAAAGAATAGCTTGGTGTTATTTTAGTATGAACTCTAGGATAGATTCACCGGAAAGAATAGCTTTGAGGTGGTTTCATACCCTACAAGCAATTTCTTCTTATATTCTCCCCTAGATAGAAATCTTGAAGTGATTCTTCATCACACGTTGAGGGATGGTTACATGATCCAATTATATTAGCATTGTTGAGAGATTGCACTAGCGAAAGTACGGACCCTAGGCCTCATTTTCAATCATTGCAATATCGTTTGTGCTCCGTTTTATCAATTGCTACCTTGCTGTTTTTTATTGTCCTATTACAAAAACCAATATCTATTATCCATATTACACTTGTATCACCATCTCTTCACCGAACAAGTGCACCTATACAAATTACCATTGTATTTGGTGTGTTGGGGACACAAGAGACTTTTTGTTATTTGGTTGCAAGGTTGTTTGAGAGAGACCATCTTCATCCTACGCCTTCCACGGATTGATAAACCTTAGGTCATCCACTTGAGAGAAAAATGATACTGTCCTACAAAACTCTGTGCTTGGAGGCCCAACACGAGTCTACAAGAATAAAGTTGCGTAGTAGACATCATCAAGCAGCTCAGCTATTTTTGTAATCTGGTAGATTTTGTCAAAATTGTCTGAGATCGACAACTATTGCTTCCCGAATGTGTTCTTTGTTTTAAGTCGCACCTATACTCCCAGAAAGAGTTAGAGCATCTACAGCCGGACCTCTCAAGGCCGCCTCATACGCCCGAGTGGGCTACCCGATCATGTTTTTTGGACCCAGACGGACGCCACAAACGCCCGGACCGACTAAATATGGGGTGGACCGGGCACGCTTCACCAAGATCAATCTATGGAGTCATCTAGCAACGAGAGAGAGGAGTGCATCTACATACCCTTGTAGATCACGCGCGGAAGCGTTCAAGAGAACGGGGTTGAGGGAGTCGTACTCGTCGTGATCCAAATCACCGAAGATCCTAGTGCCGAACGGACGGCACCTCCGCGTTAAACACACGTACGGTTGGGGAAGACGTCTCCTCCTTCTTGATCCAGCAAGGGGGAGGGAGAGGTTGATGGAGATCCAGCAGCACGACGGCGTGGTGGTGGAAGTAGCGGCGATCTCGGCAGGGCTTCGCAAAGCTCAGCGAAAGGGAGAGGTGTTGCGGAGGGAGAGGGAGGCGCCAGGAGCAGGGGTGGGCAGCCATCCCTCCCCCCTATTTATATAGGGGCCCTGGGGGGGCGCCGGCCCCCTAGAGATTTAATCTCAAGGGGGGGGGCAAGGGGGGGGACTTGCCCCCCAAGCCAAGTGGGGCGCCCCCACCCCTAGGGTTTCCAACGGTGACCCTCGAAACTTTCCCGGTGACCGAAACTGGACTTCCTATATACAATTCTTCACCTCCGTACCATTCTGGAACTCCTCGTGACATCCGGGATCTCATCCGGGACTCTGAACAACTTTCGGGTTACCGCATACTAATATCTCTACAACCCTAGCGTCACCGAACCTTAAGTGTGTAGACCCTACGGGTTCGGGAGACACGCAGACATGACCGAGACGACTCTCCGGTCAATAACCAATAGCGGGATCTGGATACCCATGTTGGCTCCCACATGATCCTCGATGATCTCATCGGATGAACCATGATGTCGAGGATTCAAGTAATCCCGTATACAATTCCCTTTGTCAATCGGTACATTACTTGCCCGAGATTCGATCGTCGGTATCCCAATACCTCGTTCAATCTCGTTACCGGCAAGTCACTGTACTCGTACCGTAATGCATGATCCCGTGACCAAACACTTGGTCACATTGAGCTCATTATGATGATGCATTGCCGAGTGGGCCCAGAGATACCTCTCCGTCATACGGAGTGACAAATCCCAGTCTCGATCCGTGTCAACCCAACAGATACTTTTGGGGATACCTGTAGTATACCTTTATAGTCATCCAGTTACGTTGTGACGTTTGGTACACCCAAAGCACTCCTACGGCATCCGGGAGTTACACGATCTCATGGTCTAAGGAAATGATACTTGACATTGGAAAAGCTCTAGCAAACCAACTACACGATCTTGTGCTATGCTTAGGATTGGGTCTTGTCCATCACATCATTCTCCTAATGATGTGATCCCGTTATCAATGACATCCAATGTCCATAGTTAGGAAACCATGACTATCTGTTGATCAAGAGCTAGTCAACTAGAGGCTCACTAGGGACATGTTATGGTCTATGTATTCACACATGTATTATGATTTCCGGATAACACAATTATAGCATGAATAATAGACAATTATCATGAACAAGGAAATATAATAATAATCATTATATTATGGGACATTTACATATGTGTCCCTAACTCGAACCCACTACTCAGATTTGCCCCTAATTTTGAAGCATGCTCAAATTTACCCCTCCGTCATTAAGTCACTACTCATAAATGCCCTTCTGTACAGTACTGTAGCACTTTCCGTCCAATACTGTATCACTTTCCGTCTGCTACAGTACACATGGGCCTCTGACGTCAAAGGCCTTTGACTGGACGGAAGGGCATTTTTAGTAGTGATTTAACAGCAGAGGGGCAAATTTGAGCATGCTTTGAAATTAGGGGCAAATCTGAGTAGGTGGTTTGAGTTAGGGGCAGAAATGCATATGGCCCTTATATTATTGCCTCTAGGGCATATTTCCAACAGTCTCCCACTTGCACTAGAGTCAATAATCTAGTTACATTGTGATGAATCGAACACCCATAGAGTTCTGGTGTTGATCATGTTTTGCTCGCGGAAGAGGTTTAGTCAACGGATCTGCGACATTCAGATCCGTATGCACTTTGCAAATATCTATGTCTCCATCTTGAACATTTTCATGAATGGAGTTGAAGCGACGCTTGATGTGCCTGGTCTTCTTGTGAAACCTGGGCTCCTTGGCAAGGGCAATAGCTCCAGTGTTGTCACAGAAGAGAGTGATCGGCCCCGACGTATTGGGTATGACTCCTAGGTTGGTGATGAACTCCTTCATCCAGATTGCTTCATGTGCTGCCTCCGAGGCTGCCATGTACTTCACTTCACATGTAGATCTCGCCAAGACGCTTTGCTTGCAACTGCACCAGCTTACTGCCCCCCATTCAAAATATACACGTATCCGGTTTGTGACCTAGAGTTATCCAGATCTGTGTCGAAGCTAGCGTCGACGTAACCCTTTACGACGAGCTCTTTGTCACCTCCATAAACGAGAAACATATCCTTAGTCCTTTTCAGATACTTCAGGATATTCTTGACCGTTGTCCAGTGTTCCATGCCGGGATTACTTTGGTACCTTCCTACCAAACTTACGGCAAGGTTTACATCAGGTCTGGTACACAGCATGGCATACATGATAGACCCTATGGCCGAGGCATAGGGGACGACACTCATCTTTTCTCTATCTTCTGCCGTGGTCGGACATTGAGCCGAGCTCAATTTGACACCTTGCAACACAGGCAAGAACCCCTTCTTGGACGGATCCATATTGAACTTCTTCAATATCTTATCAAGGTATGTGCTTTGTGAAAGACCTATGAGGCGTCTCGATCTATCCCTATAGATCTTGATGCCTAATATGTAGGTAGCTTCTCCAAGGTCCTTCATTGAAAAACACTTATTCAAGTAGGCCTTAATGCTGTCCAAAAGTTCTATATCATTTCCCATCAAAAGTATGGCATCTACATATAATATGAGAAATGCTACAGAGCTCCCACTCACTTTCTTGTAAACGCAGACTTCTCCATAAGTGTGCATAAACCCAAACGCTTTGATCATCTCATCAAAGCGAATGTTCGAACTCCGAGATGCTTGCACCAGCCCATAAATGGTGCGTTGGAGCTTGCATACCTTGTTAGCATTCTTAGGATCGACAAAACCTTCCGGCTGCATCATATACAATTCTTCCTTAAGAAAGCCGTTAAGGAATGCCGTTTTGACATCCATTTGCCATATCTAATAATCATAGTATGCGGCAATTGCTAACATGATTCGAACGGACTTCAGCTTCGCTACGGGTGAGAAGGTCTCATCGTAGTCAACCCCTTGAACTTGTCGATAAACCTTAGCAACAAGTCGATCTTTATAGATGGTGACATTACCATCCGCGTTCATCTTCTTCTTAAAGATCCATTTGTTTTCTATCGCTCGCCGATCATCGGGCAAGTCAGTCAAAGTCCATACTTTGTTTTCATACATGGATCCTATCTCGGATTGCATGGCTTCAAGCCATTTGTTGGAATCTGGGCCCGCCATCGCTTCTTCATAGTTCGAAGGTTCACCGTTGTCTAACAACATGATTTCCAGGACAGGGTTGCCATACCACTCTGGTGTGGAACGTTTCCTTGTGGACCTACAAAGTTCAGTAGCAACTTGATCCGAAGTACCTTGATCATAATCATTAATTTCCTCTCCAGTCGGTGTAGGCACCACAGGAACATTTTCCTGAGCTGCACTACTTTCCGGTTCAAGAGGTAGTAGTTCATCGAGTTCTACTTTCCTCCGACTTACTCCTTTCGAGAGAAACTCTTTTTCCAGAAAGGATCCGTTCTTGGCAACAAAGATCTTGCCTTCGGATCTAAGGTAGAAGGTATACCCAATGGTTTCCTTAGGGTATCCTATGAAGACGCATTTTTCCGACTTGGGTTCAAGCTTTTCAGGTTGAAGTTTCTTGACATAAGCATCGCATCCCCAAACTTTTAGAAACGACAGCTTAGGTTTCTTCCCAAACCATAATTCATACGGTGTCATCTCAACGGATTTAGACGGTGCCATATTTAAAGTGAATGTAGCTGTCTCTAGAGCGTATCCCCAAAATGATAGCGGTAAATCGGTAAGAGACATCATAGATCGCACCATATCTAATAGAGTGCGATTACGACATTCGGACACACCGTTACGCTGAGGTGTTCCAGTCGGCGTGAGTTGTGAAACGATTCCAAATTTTCTTAAGTGTGTACCAAATTCGTGACTTAAATATTCTCCTCCACGATCTGATCGTAAGAATTTTATCTTTCGTTCACGTTGATTCTCTACCTCATTCTGAAATTCCTTGAACTTTTCAAAGGTCTCAGACTTGTGTTTCATCAAGTAGACATACCCATATCTACTCAAGTTATCAGTGAGAGTGAGAACATAACGATATCTTCCGCGAGCCTCAACGCTCATTGGACCACACACATCAGTATGTATGATTTCCAATAAGTTGGTTGCTCGCTCCATTGTTCCGGAGAACGGAGTCTTGGTCATTTTGCCCATGAGGCATGGTTCGCATGTGTCAAATGATTCGTAATCGAGAGACTCTAAAAGTCCATCAGCATGGAGCTTCTTCATGCGCTTGACACCAATGTGACCAAGGCGGCAGTGCCACAAGTATGTGGGACTATCGTTATCAACTTTACATCTTTTGGTATTCACACTATGAATATGTGTAACATTACGTTCGAGATTCATTAAGAATAAACCATTGACCATCGGGGCATGACCATAAAACATATCTCTCATATAAATAGAACAACCATTATTCTCGGATTTAAATGAGTAGCCATCTCGTATTAAACGAGATCCAGATACAATGTTCATGCTCAAACTTGGCACTAAATAACAATTATTGAGGTTCATAACTAATCCCATGGGTAAATGTAGAGGTAGCGTGCCGACGGTGATCACATCGACCTTGGAACCATTCCCGACGCGCATCGTCACCTCATCATTCGCCAGTCTCCGCTTATTCCGCAGCTCCTACTGTGAGTTACAAATATGAGCAACGACACCGGTATCAAATACCCAGGAGTTACTACGAGTACTGGTAAGGTACACATCAATTACATGTATATCATATATACCTTTAGTGTTGCCGGCCTTCTTGTCCGCTAAGTATTTGGGGCAGTTTCGCTTCCAGTGACCCTTCCCTTTGCAATAAAAGCACTCAGTCTCAGGCTTGGGTCCATTCTTTGACTTCTTCCCGGCAACTGGCTTACCGGGCGCCGCAACATCTTTGTCATTCTTCTTGAAGTTCTTCTTACCCTTGCCCTTCTTGAACTTAGTGGTCTTATTGACCATCAACACTTGATGTTCTTTCTTGATTTCAAGCTCTGCTGACTTCAGCATTGAAAATACTTCAGAAATGGTCTTCACCATCCCCTGCATATTGTAGTTCAACACAAAGCTCTTGTAGCTCGGTGGGAGCGACTGAAGGATTCTGTCAATGACCGCCTCGTCCGGAAGGTTGATCTCCAGCTGGGACAAGCGGTTGTGCAACCCAGACATTTTGAGTATGTGCTCACTGACAGAACTGTATTCCTCCATCTTACAACTATAGAACTTGTCGGAGACTTCATATCTCTCGACCCGGGCATGAGATTGAAAAACCATTTTCAGCTCCTCGAACATCTCATATGCTCCGTGTCGCTCAAAACGCTTTTGGACCCCCGGTTCTAAGCTGTAAAGCATGACGCACTGAACGAGGGAGTAATCATCAGCACGTGACTGCCAAGCGTTCATAACGTCTTGGTTCTCTGGGATGGGCGGTTCACCTAGCGGTGCTTCTAGGACATAATCTTTCTTGGCTGCTATGAGGATGATCCTCAGGTTCCGGACCCAGTCTGAATAGTTGCTGCCATCATCTTTCAGCTTGGTTTTCTCTAGGAACGCGTTGAAGTTCATGTTGACATGAGCGTAGGTCATTTGATCTACAAGACATATTTTGCAAAGATTATAGACTAAGTTCATGATAGTTAAGTTCATCTAATCAAATTATTTAATGAACTCCCACTCAGATTGACATCCTCTAGTCATCTAAGTGTTACACGATCCGAGTCGACTAGGCCGTGTCCGATCATCACGTGAGACGGACTAGTCATCATCGGTGAACATCTCCATGTTGATTGTATCTTCCATACGACTCATGTTCGACCTTTCGGTCTCTTGTGTTCCGAGGCCATGTCTGTATATGCTAGGCTCGTCAAGTTAACCCTAAGTGTTTTGCATGTGTAAAACTGTCTTACACCCGTTGTATGTGAACGTAAGGATCTATCACAGCCGATCATCACGTGGTGCTTCGAAACGACGAACTTTAGCAACGGCGCACAGTTAGGGGGAACACTTTCTTGAAATTATTATAAGGGATCATCTTATTTACTACCATCGTTCTAAGTAAACAAGATGCATAAACATAATAAACATCACATGCAATTATATAATAGTGACATGATATGGCCAATATCATATAGCTCCTTTGATCTCCATCTTCGGGGCTCCATGATCATCTTCGTCACCGGCATGACACCATGATCTCCATCATCGTGTCTTCATGAAGTTGTCACGCCAACGACTACTTCTACTTCTATTGCTAACGAGTTTAGCAATAACGTAAAGTAATTTACATGGCGTTCTTCAATGACACGCAGGTCATACAAAAAATAAAGACAACTCATATGGCTCCTGCCGGTTGTCATACTCATCGACATGCAAGTCGTGATTCCTATTACAAGAACATGATCTCATACATCATAATATATCATTCATCATTCATCACAACTTTTGGCCATATCAAATCACATGACAATTGCTGCAAAAACAAGTTAGACGTCCTCTAATTGTTGTTGCATCTTTTACGTGGCTGCAATTGGGTTCTAGCAAGAACGTTTTCTTACCTACGAATAACCACAACGTGATTTTGTCAACTTCTATTTACCCTTTATAAGGACCCTTTTCGTCGAATCCGCTCCAACTAAAGTGGGAGAGACAGACACCCGCTAGCCACCTTATGCAACCAGTCCATGTCAGTCGGTGGAACCTGTCTCACGTAAGCGTACGTGTAAGGTCGGTACGGGCCGCTTCATCCCACAATACCGCTGAAGCAAAATAAGACTAGTAGCGGCAAGCAAGTTGACAAGATCTACGCCCACAACAAAATTGTGTTCTACTCGTGCAATAGAGAACTACGCATAGACCTAGCTCATGATGCCACTGTTGGGGAACGTTGCAGAAAATAAAATTTTTCCTACGGTTGCACCAAGATCCATCTATGAGTTCATCTAAGCAACGAGTGATAGGAGAGAGATGCATCTACATACCACTTGTAGATCGCGTGCGGAAGCGTTCAAGAGAACGGGGTTGAGGTAGTCGTTCTCGTCGTGATCCTATCACCGGAGATCCTAGCTCCGAACGGACGGCACCTCCGCGTTCAACACACGTACGGTCAGCGTGACGTCTCCTCCGTCTTGATCCAGCAAGGGGGAATGAGAGGTTGATGAAGATACAGCAGCACGATGGCGTGGTGGTGGATGCAGCAAGACTCCGGCAGGGCTTCGCCAAGCAGCTGCGGGAGGAGGAAGAGGTGTAGTAGGGGGAGGGAGGCGCCAAGACTCAGGGTGCGGTTGCCCTCCCTCCCCCCTCCTTTATATAGGCCCCCAGGGGGGGTTCCGGCCCCGGAGATTCAATCTCCCAAGGGGGGCGGCGGCCAGGGGGGTTGGAGTGCCCCCCAAGGGAAGTGGTGCGCCCCCCCACCCTAGGGTTTCCAACCCTAGGCGCAGGGGGGGGGCCAAGGGGGGCGCACCAGCCCACTAGGGGCTGGTTCCCCTCCCACTTCAGCCCACGGGGCCCTCCGGGATAGGTGGCCCCACCCGATGGACCCCCGGGACCCTTCCGGTGGTCCCGGTACAATACCGGGTGACCCCGAAACTTTCCCGATGGCCGAAACAGCACTTCCTATATATAATTCTTTACCTCCGGACCATTCCGGAACTCCTCATGACGACCGGGATCTCATCGGGACTCCGAACAACATTCTGTTTGCTGCATACTCATATTCATACAACCCTAGCGTCACCGAACCTTAAGTGTATAGACCCTACGGGTTCGGGAGACATGCAGACATGACCGAGACGGCTCTCTGGTCAATAACCAACAGCGGGATCTGGATACCCATGTTGGCTCCCACATACTCCTCGATGATCTCATCGGATGAACCACGATGTCAAGGATTCAAGCAACCCCATATACTATTCCCTTTGTCAGACAGTATGTTACTTGCCCGAGATTTGATCGTTGGTATCCCAATACCTCGTTCAATCTCGTTGCCGGCTAGTCACTTTACTCGTACCGTAATGCATGATTCCGTGACCAGACACTTGGTCACTTTGAGCTCATTATGATGATGCACTACCGAGTGGGCCCAGTGATACCTCTCCGTAATACGGAGTGACAAATCCCAGTCTCGATCCGTGTCAACCCAACAGACACTTTCGGAGATACCTGTAGTGCACCTTTATAGTCACCCAGTTACGTTGTGACGTTTGGTACACCCAAAGCACTCCTACAGTATCCGGGAGTTACACGATCTCATGGTCTAAGGAAGAGATACTTGACATTGGAAAAGCTCTAGCAAAACGAACTACACGATCTTGTGCTATGCTTAGGATTGGGTCTTGTCCATCACATCATTCTCCCAATGATGTGATCCCGTTATCAATGACATCCAATGTCCATAGTCAGGAAACCATGACTATATGTTGATCAACGAGCCAGTCAACTAGAGGCTCACTAGGGACATGTTGTGGTCTAAGTATTCACACGTGTATTAAGATTTCCGATAATACAATTATAGCATGAATAAAAGACAACTATCATGAACAAAGAAATATAATAATAATCCTTTTATTATTGCCTCTAGGGCATATTTCCAACACAGCGAGAGGGAGAGGTGTTGCGGAGGGAGAGGGAGGCGCCAGGAGCAGGGGTGCACAGCCATCCCTCCCCCCTCTTTATATAGGGGCCCTGGGGGGCGCCGGCCCCCTAGAGATTCAATCTCAATGGGGGGCGGCGGCCAAGGGGGGACTTGCCCCCCAAGCCAAGTGGGGCGCCCCCCACCCCTAGGGTTTCCAACCCTAGGCACAGGGGGAGGCCCAAGGGGGGCGCACGAGCCCACCAGGGGATGGTTCCCCTCCTACTTCAGCCCATGGGGCCCTCCGGGATAGGTGGCCCCACCCGGTGGACCCCCGGGACCCTTCCGGTGGTCCCGGTACAATACCGGTGACCCCCGAAACTTTCCCGGTGGCCGAAACTGGACTTCCTATATACAATTCTTCACCTCTGGACCATTCCAGAACTCCTCATGATGTCCGGGATCTCATTCGGGACTCCGAACAACTTTCGGGTTACCGCATACTAATATCTCTACAACCCTAGCGTCACCAAACCTTAAGTGTGTAGACCCCACGTGTTCGGGAGACACGCAGACATGACCGAGACGACTCTCCGGTCAATAAGCAACAGCGGGATCAGGATACCCATGTTGGCTCCCACATGCTCCTCGATGATCTCATCGGATGAACCACGATGTCGAGGATTCAAGTAATCCCGTATACAATTCCCTTTGTCAATCGGTATGTTACTTGCTCGAGATTCGATTGTCGGTATCCCAATACCTCGTTCAATCTCGTTACCGGCAAGTCACTTTACTCGTACCGTAATGCATGATCCCGTGACCAAACACTTGGTCACATTGAGCTCATTATGATGATGCATTACCGAGTGGCCCCAGAGATACCTCTCCGTCATACGGAGTGACAAATCCCAGTCTCGATCCGTGTCAACCCAACAGATACTTTCGGGGATACCTGTAGTATACCTTTATAGTCACCCAGTTACGTTGTGACGTTTGGTACACCCAAAGCACTCCTACGGCATCCGAGAGTTACACGATCTCATGGTCTAAGGAAATGATACTTGACATTGGAAAAGCTCTACCAAACGAACTACACGATCTTGTGCTATGCTTAGGATTGGGTCTTGTCCATCACATCATTCTCCTAATGATGTGATCCCGTTATCAATGACATCCAATGTCCATAGTTAGGAAACCATGACTATCTGTTGATCAACGAGCTAGTCAACTAGAGGCTCACTAGGGACATGTTATGGTCTATGTATTCGCACATGTATTATGATTTTCGGATAACACAATTATAGCATGAATAATAGACAATTATTATGAACAAGGAAATATAATAATAATCATTTTATTATTGCCTCTAGGGCATATTTCCAACAGCCCGGGCGCGTCCACCTGACAAGCCCAACCCACCACCGACCCCACGGATGTCCCCACAAAAAAACCATCAACCTCGTCGGTCTGAAACCCTACCTCACTCACTCTCCTCTCTTGCTACGTCCTCTCCTTTCCCCTCATCGATTCCGATCGAGTCTGGCGCAATGTCAAGCTCCAGCAGCCGCTCCAACGACGAGATGGATTCGGAGAATGAGCTTGCCCTCCGCATCGCCTTGGAGCGGTCCAAGGTGGAGACCAGGGGCAGCTCCGAATTTGCAGCCGCGGCTTCCCCGTCGGCACATCTCGGACGCCGGCGCTGGCCCATCCCGGCCCATGGGCAGCTCCGACAGGCGGCCAACGCAAGCACCTCCCCTACGCCGTCCCCTCGCCCCGCCAGTTGTTGCTTCCCCATGTCGTCCCCTTGCCCTATCGGCTGCTGCTTCCCCTCGTGGGCAGCGGTGGGTGCTTGTGCCCACCCCGTCGGCTCGGATGCGCACACTAGAGTCGGAGGTGCGCCGCCCGCCGCGAGAGGCGGTGGGCAAGGGAGAGGGAGGCTGTGGAGAGCTCTGTCTGCCGTCGGTTTGGGTTACCGGTGGAGCCCGACGAGGACAAGCGGCTCCTTGCGTGGGTCTACCGCCGATCGCTTACGACGGCTCTGGCGGAAGAACGCCAAGGCTCTTCGGCTTGCCATCAAGGAGTCCGAGCGGGAGGCGTTGGAGAAGGCAAAGAAGGCGCCTCGGCTGGCCAAGCTTAGGCGCCAGCAGGACTAGCCTGTCCAGCGCCTCAAGGGCCTCGACATCGTCTACTCCTCCTCCTCCGACCACGGCTCCTCCTTCGACGAATCGGACGAACCCCCACCAGCCGCCGACGGGTACAGCTACGCCAGCGACCAGAAGGGAAAGGGCCGACCCAGAAGTGGTGAATTTGATTTTAATTTCAAGTTTTAGATGTAGTATAAAGTTGTTTGTCGTTTATGTGAACTTTGGTGGATCTTTGCGTGAACTATTGTGCTATTTCTATGTCCGGAGCTGATCGACATAGTTTCATCGACGTTGCATGATATACAATGGATATAGGGGTTCGGATATGAGAGACACGGATGTGGACGACGCGAATTGAGGAGTGCCCGGTCACTGTCCGCAGGCGTTTGTGGGCCCGAATTTGCCAAGTCCGGCTGTAGATGGGCTGCTATGGGAATGTGGCCGTCAGAAAATTAGAAGAAAAATAAATAAGAAAGTTATTTTGTCCTTCATAGGAACACCACTGTTGCATTGGTGTCAGGCAGCACAGAGTAGTTGTTAGCCATGTGAAAATAAACTAATTAACCATCAGCTCCCTGTTGTTTTCCCGCCAGCGACAGGCAGGCGAGCCATCAATTTCTTCTCCTCCCTTTTGTTTCTGGCAACACATACCTTTTCAATGTTCTTCCTAATTTCCCCATATGAGTGGGTACTACATATATTCTACCTTTTCCTCACTTCCACAAAACACTTATTTATTTTGGCTTAATGTGATGCATTTGTCTGCCATCGTACAAAAATCTTTTGTTTGCGGAGAACTGAACTGCTAGTTGAGAAGGAACCACATCCTGCCATGTAGTAGTGGGTTTTCAAACAAAGTCATAGGAAATGATGCTTTTTTGGTGGGACGCATGCTTCATCAAAAACAGGTGTGTGGAAAAAGTGTGCACGGTTAGGATCGGGAAAGCAACCTATGCCCAACTCTCACTGGACGTCTTTCCATCCATGCTTAGTTACCCAATTTTTAAAGTTGTACTCCATTTTTCTTAATTTGCGTGTGCATTTACTCTAGTATTTCAGCTCACGTTATTATTGTGTTTTGTGTTGGTAGATGATCTAAATGTGAAACACACTTGTCTTTCTTTGCCCACAAATTTACACCATTAGGTGATTTTTTTCCCCATTAGATCTATCATGGTGAAAGTTTCATAATAAAACTTTTAGAATAACTATGTACTCACGTTCCAGTACAAAATATAACTATCGGAGTTGCTCATTAAGACCGTGCAAAATCTGAAACGTCATTTATTGGAACGGGAAAGTAGGTATACTAGGGTTCAAAATTTCGGTACGAGACATATTTAGGTGCTCACCTAACTTCTCAAAACTTCAGAAATTTTTGAACCATGATTAGTCCCTAACAACGCGTAAGATCTTCCACAATAATTGTTCTAGTCCTCAACGTCATTATCCTCGAATGTACTCCAAAAAATATATGTGAAAAATGGCACCCACCGAAATTTCAACAAAAAAAATAGACCGTGATTACTACTTGACAAAGCGTAAGACTGACTAGATGACACAAATGAAAAAAAAGGAGAAAAAAAGTGAGAGGCGAGGAAAAGCTACAAACTATGCAACTCATCACTTAGTAAGCATTAAAATTGTGTCGTAGGAAGACACATAAACACACATGGAAACAAATACCAAGAAAATCATGTAAAGTGGTCAAACACAACTATAACGCTCCAGATAGCATGCAAGTACCTGAGCTATAACTGCAGATCATGGGAAATGTTTTGAACAAGCATTCTTTTGTAGTTTGACTGTCTATGAATTTTGAATTGGGGAACACTTCTAGCTGAATCAAGCGAGCACAAGAGCGGGAGTCATCGGATGAAGATGAACCGGATATTTTAACTTGTCTTCACCAGTTACGATAAGGACGACGACTATGACTAGGTGGCCCCTCATTATGCAACTCCCTGATCTCTAACATCCCTGAGTATAACTGTAACAATGATCATGATGTAACCGATGAACTTCCAACTATGAGGGTGAAGTATACCGTCGATGCCTCTTGTTGAACTATATCATGAGTCTTCCACGTCATTCATGGCAAGTCGATAACCACCACCATCAACAATGATGATTCCATATGTGTTTTCGTCGATGACTACCTACACATTGACGCCCCCCCCCCCCTAGACCTACAACATCCCTGCCTTCGGTGTGACTTGACCGCCTACTGTCAGAACGATAGTTCCTCTAATATACTCGCCATTACCGGCCATGGCATCGTCTTCCCCGCTTCGCGCATGGATCCAGATACGGCAGAGGGGCTTTATCCTCCACGGGTAGCCACCTCCTGTATCGTTCACCGCCAGCAAACCGATCCTACCGTGGCCGCCACATGTGGGGGTGTTCATCGAAACGCAAGATTTCATATAGTTAAACCGTATTTCCTTCTTTTGGAGTAGTTTAACGGTGTTTCCGAGGCTCATTTGAACCAAACACTCATCCACACCAATTCGGATTCCAACACCCAAACACAACTTGACGTAGACAATGTGATTCACCGGTTGACTTTTGGTGGCAAAGGTAAGCGAGGTTAACGCGATTAAACGCCACAATTAAGAAAGAAGCGTGTGTGCGCTCGGTGAGTAATTACTGGCGTTGGGTGGTCGGAAGGCGACGGGCAACCGGCGAGGTAGGCAGTGAGCCAGCAGCCCCCTCCGCTTACCCGAGCTGAGGCTTTGACCCCCAACAACCTCCTCCCCCCTCCCTCGTGCGCCTCTACTAAACCGAGCAGTCGGCAAGCCGAGGCAGCAGGGGAGGGAGATCTGACTGACGACGAGGCAGGGATGATGGAGAGCCAGCCGCTGCAGGCCGCCACGGCCGAGCCCCACGGCGCCGGAGCCGCGGACGACCAGGCCGGAGCCCCCGCCGTCGTAAGCTCCCTTCTTTCCCCTCTGCCGCCACCTCTTGCTTCGCCTGCCTGCTCGGCGCGTGGGATGGGATGGAAGAATTCAGCTTGCTCGCCCGCCGGCCTTGCCCGGGGGGCTGGATCCAGGCGGCTGGCGGTGGCCGGATCTCGCCGTGCCGGCGGGAGATCTGGCGGGCCGCCCCGCCATTTCCGGCAAGTTGGTTTCTTTTTCTTGCGAGATCTGAGGGGGCGGTCCTGGGATCTCGCCGCGTTGACCGGCGGGGGGGCTCGATCTGGCGCCTCGCCGGCAGCTCATTGCGTCTCTGGCTGCTCAGATCTGCGTCTGTTTTTGTCGGTGATGCTTACGGGTGATGCTTTTTGTCGGCGCGCGTGCAGGTTCCCGGGAAGGAGTTCACGCGGACCTGCAAGGGCCTCGTCGTCGTGCTCATCGGCGGCTACGTGCTGCTCCAGCTCCTCCCCTCCTCCCTCAACTACCTCGCCATCATCCCCGCCAAGTGCGTAAAATTCTGAATGGATTGCGTATCTGAATTTTGTTGGCTTGAAACTGTGAGCTGAATTTCATCTCTAATAGTTTGTTTTGTGTCTTCCAGGACAATTCCCTTCGTATGGACCGTCTTCACAGCCGGTTACATTGAGCAAGTCCTTCCAGGGGTGAGTTAACTAGCTAGATCTCTCGCCAATCATATTCAATTTACTACTCCATCATGGCCATGAAATGGAAACTTACAACAACTCGGCTAGCTGTGCGACTACATTCCAAATAAAGAACCATTGTATCGAAAGCATCCGTCAGTCATCACTTTCGAAAAGCACAATTCAGAACCACTTTCGAAAAGCACAATTCAGAACCACTTTGGAAAAGCACAATTCAGAACAAGATACCAGTATCTCGAAAGTTAGACTAGGCAGCCTTTGTGTGTTCTATGCGTTATGTTAACCGCTTTTATTTTATTTTGTTTTTCTAGGCTATTGGCAGTTCCCTTGGTCTTCTCTTCTGCGGGAAGGATATCGAACCAGTCTGGGGCCGCAAGGAGTTCTTGAAGTTCATTATCTTGATCAACTCCATCTGCGGCATCCTTGCGTTCTGCATTGCTGTCGCACTGTACTATGTCACCGGGAAAGAGAGCTTCCTGTAAGTTTTAAGCCATCAATCTTTTATTATGTAGTACCCTGCAAAAAAAAATTCTTTCATTATGTAGTGCATGTTGCTTATTTCCATTTAGAATACATAGACATAGCGGCTCCATTTGTGCGCTTATTACCCTTCTATTGGATAATTTTTCTTTTATGTACTTGGATCACTGCGGTACTATGATTGTTTGGGCTTACATACTATTGTCTCTGAAAATGGCGTGACGCTGCTGGCTCAAATATTGCACATTACAACCACCAGCTAGCTAACCTTGCTATCTCATGCTGTGCAGTGTAACGCCACTTTCTGGCTTCCATGGCGCCCTTGCCGGCTTTCTGGTTGGCCTGAAGCAGCTCCTGCCAAACCTTGAGCTCCCCATGTGCTTTTTCTGGAAAATTAAGGCCAAGGTACATTGATAGACTACTAGTACAGTACAATTTCTATGGCTGTAATTGTATTGTTTCATACTTCTTCCGCCGACAAGTTATAAGTTTGTTAATGTGGAGTTCTCTGTCTCTTTGTGCCTTCCTTGCTGCTGCTGCAGTGGATGCCATTCTTTGTCATGTGCTTCTCAACTATCATGGCCTTCATTGTGCCGGATTCAATCAACTTCCTGCCGACTTTGTTGTCTGGGATGTACGTCAGCTGGCTTTACCTGAGATACTTCCAGAAGAACCCACTGACAGGGCTTAAGGGCGACCCAAGCGATGACTTCTCCTTCCCCAGCTTGTTCCCAGATGCCATGCGGTAATTTCGAATTCCATTATACTCCCTCCGTCCCAAAATAAGGGGGACAGACGGAGTACTACACTAGCAAAGTCTGTCCCATTGACCACCCAGCTTCTCAACTAATTAATCTTTACTGTGTGTGATTCTTGCAGGCCAGTCACAGACCCAGTTGCTAATCTGTTCGACCGGATGTTGTGTGCGAGGTCCAAGCCTTCGGAAATTGCCCTCCCAGTCACCGATCCTACTAAGGCATCGAGAAGAAGGTACAGTTCACACGCAAAACACAGTACACATGAGTCCACAAAATGCTAGTACAGCGAAGCTGAAAACTCGAAATCATGAGTTCTCGGGAAACATTTTATCGTTCCAAAGCTCACCAGCTCAACTCTCACCATTGCAGGGAGCGCGGCGAGAGGGTTCTCGAGGAAAGGATGGCCGCGGATCATCACGCGGCTGACGCCGAAGCCCCAGCTCACTCCGCGGAAGACTAAGAATCCCCCCCTGTGCTACGTCGTCGTAGTGGCCACGGTCGCATGCCTCCGTGCTTTGTAACTCCTCGGATTTGTGTTCCGGGGAGCATATTCATTTTTACAGTGGACCGATGATATGATATTACTTTACTGCCCCTTTTTCTGTTCCCTTGTTTTGAGAATATAGGTTGGTTAAATTGTGTTGTAGTTCCTGATTACAGTGAGAAAAGAAGAAAAAGGGTGGCATCCCCTTGCCCCAGATGTTGTAATGTAGAAAGAGAATGACTTGTCAGTAACAATGTGAAGTATTTTTTTTCAAGTGAACTGTGATTTCAGTCAAACAATAATAGCTTGGATGGACATGCAGTAAACTACTCCCTCCGTTCCTAAATGTAAGTCTTTGTAGAGATTCCACTATGAACCATATACGGATGTATATAGATGCATATTAAGAGTAGATTTATTCATTTTCCTCCGTATGTAGTCCACCTAGTGGAATCTCTACAAAGACTTATATTTAGGAACGGAGGGAGTAGATGTGTTTGTGATCCTGCCCAAAGTATTCGGATCAAATTGGTCTATACAATCAATTATCCTTGCGAATTTATGTGTGATCTGACCTGAAGGCATAGAGATAAGATTAGAAAGTAGTAATGCAGATTATGAAGAAGAGTATATACTAAATCCATAACTACAGCCACATTAAAACGCCACAAATTTTATGCAGATCGATTTTTATGACTTATATTCTGCTCATAGTATCAAAAGCTGATTTTTTTTTGAGGGGTAAAAAGTATCAAAAGCTGATGGTCAAAGGAAAAAAAATGCAGCTGAGCCCACGAATGAATAATAGTCCATCGCAGTGCTGAACATTTCCAATTTTTAAACTAAAATGTCCGAGTTTTTTGTGTGCTTGTAAATTAATGTGGAAAAGTATGAGTATTGCGCACGACCTAGAAAACAGGTTAGTGCTTAAAACTTTGATATTCAGGAGCCACAAAAAATTGTAATTCTTTTCAAGGTACAAAAATGTTCTTTGCTCGAATTAAAATTCAAAAGCACGTGGACAACGAGCACATGTTATATGAGTGATCTTTTTGTGACTTTTTTTTCTCATTTTAATTTTCTTTATGAGTTTTGTTGTTCATTTTGATTCCTAGGGCTATTTTGCCGGACAGGAACTACGGTCCCTGGCTTTATATACACCCTGTATGAAGAAAAAAAATACTATTAATTAAATAAAAAAATAAAAAAATGAAAATATATTTGAAATAAACTTGGCCTTCTCTTGTACTTGTAAAAACCCGTTGAGTTTAGTGCAAAAAACAAAAAAAAGTCTGCCAAAATAGTATGCATAGTGACTTGTAATAGCAGCACTTTTTGGTTTTTCCTGAGGTCAACAGCGATTTTTAATCATGAAAATTTATATACTAGTGCAAAAGAAAGTCAGGTTTGTTCTAAAAACACTTCTAAAGTGGTTTGATTTCTTCTTAAACTTTCTCCCCATGCCAGGCATATATACACATAGGAACCAAAGGACAATTCCCCCGTCCCGCCACTCTATAAAGCTGAAAGAGGGGAGATAACAATGGTTTGGCGTACAAAAGATAGTGCAACATCCAAATCATGCACGTTTTCATGTTGATACACGACGATGAAAAGAGCAGAATGCAACATTTTAAAAGCCGATTGAATGAAGGCGGGAAATGTTAACTAGTAGTAAAGAAGAGCTCAACAATGATGACTTTGGCCTCTGTTAGTTAGCGTATATAAAGTATACCAGGTGTCGCCTCTAGCGGAAAAAACACAATTAGAGCGGGTAAGTCATGCCGAGGTCAATGTGAGGGGGGTAGTTTTAGAAGCGAAGTCACACACTACTTTTGACCCTGGCACGAAGTGGGTTGTTATTATTCTCGATAAAGGACATCGAGCCATGCCATTGATGGTCTTGATGGGGGCGTGCTGGCGCTCGTATGCTGAATTGCGTTGTTTATCTTTGAAAATACCTAAATTGTAAAGACGGTCACTAAGCTGTTTGACATTTCGTATGAACTGTCTTGCAAATTATTCCAAAAATTCAAACAATTAAGATAAAAAGGTGCTAGAATTTCTTTTTTATAGATGAGAAAAAATAATTGTTTTGGATGAGACGGACCATCTGTCATAGTTGGACTCAAGGCCTAGGCGAGTAGACATCTACTGACCTGTGGGCCCGAGGCGTCGGGTGTTAGGGTTTCCTCGTCCTCCTCTCTCTGTCGCCTCCCAATCCCAATCCCCTCCTCTCTCCCTCCCCCACTCCGGCGGCGGCGCACCCTAGCGAGCGCGGAAGAGAGAAGGAAGCGAATCCGACGACCATGGCGACGATCGTCAACACCACGGAGGAGGAGCCGACGCTGGCGGTGGTGCGCTCCACGGCGCAGCTCGCCTGGGCCGACGCGGGCGCCGAGGTCGCCGACCCGGAGGTGGCCCGCCTCTGCGCCGAGGCGCAGCAGCACGCCCTCGCCGGCCGCTGGCTCGACATGGCCTCCCTCATGCTCGCCAACGCCGACCTCCTCCTCCTCGCCCCCACCGCCCCCGACAAAGGTCAGTCAGTCCGCCTCCGTCCGCTCCTCGCCGACTCGCGCCTTGCTTTACCCCGCGTCGCTCTGTGCAGCCGCAGATCTCGAGTGCGTCCTCACCGTCATCTGCAACCTCGTCACCAAGGCCGAGTCCGAGGACGAGGCCCTCGAGATCGCCAGGCTCATCTGCGCCAAGCTCGCCCACCAGCCCGGCGACAAGCCCACGCTGCGCATCAAAGTGTAAGAGGCGCCGGCGCCGGCGACCCTCTCACCATCCCTGCCTCCCTGCATCGGATTGCCATATAAGTTTCCTGACGATGCCGATGTATTGATACGTGCAGCCTGTTCAGCCTGTACAACCTGCTCCCGAGCCTCTCCGGCAAGGCCTTGGTGTACAGGAAGGCGCTCGAGCTCGCCGCCGCCGGGAAGGCCGCCGACTGCGTCGTCCCCACCTTCAAGAACATCGACGCCTTTGTCGCCTACTGGGGCATCGGCAAGCCGGAGCAGAGGGACCTGTTCCTCGCCGTCACCAGGATTCTCAAGGACCACAAGGGGTGCGGCACGCGTCGCCCTCTGCTTCCAAGTTCCTTGCATTTTTTTTAGCCACTGTATATAAGTAACATGGCAAGATTGTTGTATACTGATGCGATCTGTTCTTGTTATGATGATGATTGTCAGCATGACCAAGGAGTACTTCAAGTTTCTCAACAAGTACCTGGCCACGTTCGATGGGTCGGCTGATGATGCTGATGCAATCGGTGCGGCAAAGGAAGAAGCTGCTGCAGCAATCATTGAGTTCGTCAAGTCATCTGATCTCTATCAGGTACTTTCATCCTTCGGTTCACATCTCTGCCTTAGATCTTGTGTTTGGACGGAAAAAATCTAGTGGGAGACATAATGCACGCTTATGAGTTTGATTCTCTGTGAGTGATGTATCGCTTTCTCCGTACCAGAACATGATATAACATCCTATTCTCCAATCATGTCACCAAATGTGAATTTGGTCATAACAGTCAAATATCACTATATATTAGATATAAGACTATAGCTATCTGCTCGCACAAGCCTGCAAATGTTAATCTTGTCTACCTTAAATATTTCTGGTTACTACCGGACCGTGCCAACATCGTGACAAGATATCCCTTACAACCTTTCTTCTTTTGGTTTGATGGATTACTGCTTCCACAAACTTGTGCCGCTATGCACTGCATTGCCCAATTCCTCTGCTACTGCTTTGTATGGCGTTGTGCCTTGTATGCCAACAGTAGGTTCTGAAATTCTTGAGGGATTTATTTAGCAAGTTTTAACCTTGCAAACTATACATGTGGTTTAATGCCAGTTAAAAACCTAGCACTGGCTGCTTACTTTATATACTGTATTGATGGAAATATACTTATTGCAGTGTGACCTGCTCGATATGCCAGCTGTTGCACAGCTCGAGAAAGATGAGAAGTATCAGCCAGTTTACGAGCTACTGAAGATATTCCTTACTCAGAGGCTCGATTCCTATTTAGCGTTTCAGACTGCTAACTCTAGCTTGCTGCAAGGATATGGTATGTTCTGGTGAACCAATGCTAGCAATTCTACATTGCTTCAACTTTTTGATATCTAATGGTGGGACCATTTGCAGGACTGGTTCATGAGGAGTGCATAACCAAAATGCGCCTGATGTCCCTGCTTGATCTGAGCGGCCATTGTTCTGGGGAAATTCCTTACTCTGCAATTACAAAAGCCCTTGAGGTAATCGGCTTACCTCGCCTTCCTATTGTTCACTTGATTTAATATTATATTGACTTTTTTAATTCTTTTTGTTAGATCAATGATGATGAGGTGGAATATTGGATCGTGAAAGCAATTTCGTCCAAGATTCTGGACTGCAAAGTTGACCAGCTTAATCAACTGGTCATTGTCAGGTATTTCATGTCCACAAGACTTTCTTGGTCCATGTTACAGTGTTACGCTTTCCTTTTTGGTTAATACTTGGTCTGGTATGTAATTTCAGCCGGCATACTGCGAGGGTCTTCGGGATGCCACAATGGCAGAGTCTACGTTCAAAGCTTGGAGTGTGGAGGGTAAGCCTCTTCCTCGTCTTGAATTTCACTGTCGCAAACTAGTTCAGTAAGAAATGCATAGCTCTCCCGTTTCTTGATGAATGTCAGATGTAACTCCTACAGTGACCTAGAGAAGAACTTTTAGCTAGGTGCTTACCTAGCAACTAATACAATTTCCTCTTAAAATTCTGCTACAGGGAAACATTGCAAGTGCTATCAACACAATCCAAGCTAACAAGGTGACTGAAGATGGCGGGCAGGGGATGCAAGGATTGATGATCCGCTGATCGCAGGGAGACCCTAAATTGAGATTATAGCCTGAGAGATTAGACGAGCAATCCTTTTGTATTAGATATCTTGTAATCCGAAACACTTCTACCCCGTGACCATGCTTGGCTAGATCCTGGTTGCAATGGCATGCTAAGCAATCTCATGTCGCATGAATTTTGTGGACAGAAGCCATGCTTGAAGTCAGCACTTACTTCTTGCAAAATCGCGTTTGTTCATACTGGATGCCTGTTTTATCATGATGATTGTTCTTTTCCAAGGTTCGGCTTTGGGGTTATTGAGAATTTGTATCATGTTCATTTTTATCAAGCAGCTGGTGCTTTAGCTGGATGTTGTGTGATGAAATCTAAATGCTGGTTTAGGACCTGACTCTTGTTTCATCGTGTTCTGCGACAATTGTCTCCAAAGGTGTTCTCCATCCTACAACAAATGCTTGAAGCAGCCGTTACTCAGTTACACACATTCCTGATTGTTCATATTGGATGCCTGTAGGATTGTTCAGAATTTGTATCAGGTATGTTTTTATCAAGCAGCTGGTGTTTTAGCTGGATGTCTGTGCTGAAATCTAACAGCCTGTCTGGTAAACACTCGGGCAGAGGAATGGGAGTTTGCACAAGGGTGTTTATGAAGGGATTAGGCATGGGAAGTAGATTTTTACTTCCATTCTCTTGTTTGGCATATGATGGGAGTTGGCGTGGGATAGAACTCTGCTCACGAATTGACAGGGTATCCCCGGGAAGAAACCGGTGGGAACTCTGCTCACGAATTTGCCGGTTTAGAAACTGTTTTTCTCCCCTCGTGTCCTGCAAAAATTTTGTGTTCCAAGCAAGTTGTGTTCTGAGTTCATTCATCCGGTAGAGTGCACACTCAAATAGCTTGAGCAGAGTATCACCAACTTTTTGAGTCTGTCAATAACGGCTCCTTTGATTCAAAGAAATTGATAAGATTTTTTCAATGATTTGAATTCTTATGATCTTTTTTGTACATACATCCACCGTATTGGAATCCTTGGATTTTTTTTATTTTAAGTTTGCTCTTGACTCCTTTTTAGAGGAAAATTTCCATCGACAAACCTCTCGGTACAAATTCGGTTATCCATCAAACACTCTGTGATCTAAATTCCCACGACTTTCAAATCCTATAGGATCTTAGTAGACATTCAACTAAAAATTCTCCTGCGAATCCTGCGAATCAAAGGGCACCTTTAAACCTTTGCACTGAACATCTACCAAGACCATGTGCAACAACTGAAAGATATTCAAATCTTGCATATATATTCCACCTTTTGGCTTTTGCAACTCAACAAATGAATACAAATCGCGACAACATTTACATTTACACGCAGAGAGTTGAGTTGCCCCACCAGTTCTCTCCATCCTACAAAATATTTCTCAAAAGTCGTACTGCGAAAACTACATTGTAGCAACGTCTTGCCAAGAGCCGCCGCCACCGCTGCTCAAAGGTAAGTCAGCCTGGAATGCCTCTGCACCTGTTGAGCCCAATCTTCAAGGCTCAACCGCTATGTAAATGCCTGAAACAAAGCACCAGCAATTGGGTTCAGATAAAGTTCGAAGAGACTTAAGCATAAATCCATTGCAACAACTAAGATACAAACTTGTTCAGAGGCTAGGAAAAAAAAGAACTTATTCCAAGGCGAAAGCGATAGCCGTGATGTACGCTAACAAATGCATAGGCCGGTTCTTGTGAAGTTCGCCTTATTTTTTTTATAATCAACTGATATCAATTTGTGTCATTTAACTACAGTTCGGTAGCGATCTGAACCGCATCCTTCATTATTCAGCGTAATGGATATACATGAAATTATCAGAAGATTATTAAATCGAACCAATCTAGCGTTGCGTGATGCAGAAACATTTCCATGGAAATAATTAATTGTACAGTGACTGAAAGCCAGCGGCACGCACCGTTGTCCCCGTCAACCAAGGACACCCGGCAGATGAAAATTCAAAGGGGTCACAATCAGATGCCAACTAATCTAACATCCGGAGCCCTACCATTGCATACTTTCTGCAATTTCGTGGAGAAAATGTCACTGGAATAAAGAGACAGGACAAACACAACCGAATGACACCCGTGTATTACTCGCTAGCGTCAGGTTGAAGGACACAAAACACACAATAAGTGAGAAGCAACCACGCATCGCAATCCAGAAGCAGAGAGCGAAATTAAGCAGAGTTTGCGAGAGGGGATCGGAAAGCAAACCAACCTGTCAAACGAGTTAGTGCTTTGATGAACAGAGCTGCTGATGACACTATTTATTTCAGAGGGATAATCACATCCAGGTTCGCCGCGGACCGCCACCCCTTGGGATAGACCGGGCTCTCAGATCCAAATGGCACATGCCAGTTCATTACTTGGTAGCAGTCTGCGGGTATGCCCTCCATCTGGCTCTCATCCTCCACTAACTGCTCCACAAACGTGGTTCCCTGCAAAGTAACAAGAAGAATCTCAAGCTGTTAATACCCCATGAAGAAAAACATGGCCAATAAGGTCCAAACAAAGCTTGCAAATGGGATCTCCCATTTGTTTGTTTGATTGATCACCATGTTGTTAGAGGGCTACACACAACTGTTTTTTTTTGTTCTTATTTTGCTCCATCGACGCCTTTTGTTATCTTTCGAATTTCCACGTGTGCGGTTTCGGCATAGCGGTTGGGACAGGACGAAATGCCGATCGATTAAAAGACGAACACGCACACATTATACTAGCCACTATAGTGCTTGATTTGAACATGGCATGTGAAGCTCTCAAGAGGTGCAAAGAGAAGCAAGGAGGGGCTTACTTGGAAGCCCTGCTCCACCGTTTCCGGGTGCCGGATGGAGTTCCAGGCCCGATGGGACCTCAGCCTGGGATCCCAGAGCATGGTGCTGTTGAACGCGAAGCCCGACATGGCGACATGAAACCTCTGGAGCTTGTTGGCACCCCCACTGGTGTGCCACCCAACAACCTGGCTCTGCTTGCACACGGGCCCTTCAAGCACGACGTCGTGGCCGCCCTCGGAGATCGTCGGAACCGGCCATGTGCCGAACCTCCTAAATCAATGACAGCCAGCAGCAAAGTCAACAATGAGTTGGAGCTTCACACATCATCCAGTTTTATCAAGCAGTGCTGGGACATAAGGTTTCAGATTCGTTTGCTTGCCAGGGTAGCAGATACTAACTGCTGTTCCAGGCAAGGAATGTGTGCTAGTACTACTACCGAATCTTGTAAAGAAAGCAGAAATTTTCAATTCGGAGAGCAACTCCATGGAAAAAGTTTTGATGTTTTCAGCTCTAGATGCCAAATTTTGCTTTGCCGTCCTAGAAAGCAAGCATGCATTGGAACTTGGATCTTGATTCTTGAGATGAGTGATAAAAATTGGCCAAAGATTGCACATTTCGTACGCATACGCGGCTGAATCTGAAGGAGGGATGGAGGGGATGGGGGGTACCTGATGTGGCGGAGGCGGTCGAAGAGCGGGAGGGAGTAGACGCCCTCCTCGTCGGCGAAGTAGACGACGCCGTCGAGGCGGTGGTTCTCGACGACCTCGAGGCCGGCGTTGAGCTGGTGCGGGCGGAAGTCGGCGGCGGCGGAGGCGGAGGCGTTGAGGGCGTCGCAGCAGCCGACGTAGCGGTGCATGACGGCGGTGCGGCGCAGCGCGAGGGCGGCCTCCGGGGTGGGCCTGCCGGCCTCGACGACGACCCAGAGCACGGGCGGGCGGACGAGGCGCAGCGTCTGGCCCATCCGGCTGAGGTAGTAGGCCTGCGACGCCCGCGCGCGCGTGGGCGTGATGATGATGAGCAGCTTGTCGCTGGCGTCCCCCTCCTCGCCGCCGCCGGCAGCGGTGGCGGCGTCGTCGGCCAGGTACTGCT
>NC_041383.1:25117866-25124447 GCF_002162155.2 Triticum dicoccoides
GGGAGTTGGGCCGATTCCGGCCGGCGAGGGTCAAAGAGAAAGGGGGCGGAAGCGGATGGATGGAGAAGCTGTGGGGGAGCAGGAAGGAATGGAAATGGAATGGATGGTGGCGCGAATGGCGGGGGGATGTTTGAGGGGGCGGCCAATGGAATGGAATGGGGGTTGGCGCGGTTTGGTGGAGGAAAGTCCGAGGTCGCCGTGGACCAGGGGGAGGGAGAAAAGCCGGGGAGGTTAGGCGGGGCCGGGGAGGAGGAAGGCGAGAGGAAGACGACGCGGCCTGGGTGGATTGGAAGGAGATGAGCAGAGCTGCGGCAGCGACTCGATATATCTACGCCTACGGACAGAGGCTGAAAATATAACAAGCAAGTGTTAAATAATTGCTCCATATATCCAGAAACGGA
Organism: Triticum dicoccoides; assembly: GCF_002162155.2. NCBI lineage: Eukaryota > Viridiplantae > Streptophyta > Magnoliopsida > Poales > Poaceae > Triticum > Triticum dicoccoides. The sequence continues at coordinate 25,118,268 of NC_041383.1, forward strand.
ATTTCGGCGACGCTCAAATGCTGGGGCCGTTCCTACTACTAAAACTAAGTTTTTTTTTTCTACCGGAGCTTCACCGGCAGTAACTTTACTACTAAAACTAAGTTTTCTTTTGTTGGCATGTGATGTAAATTTACATTTTCCATTTTAGCCCTCGTTTAAGTTTTTTCTTCACCCGCAACACCACGACCTCCACGGCTAATAAGTTCGACCGCGCCCGAGAATCCATGGTCGAGCTGCCACGAGCGGGCCGGTGACGGACACCCACATGAGCCTTGACAAAGTCGGTGGCCACGGGCTCTGCATTTGGGGTGGTTGAAATCGAGCCACTGCAACCCTCGCAGTTCCGCTTGAGGATCACCTTCCTGGTCGACCCGATGCGGCCGCCAGCCATGTTGCCGCCTCTTGCGAAGCAGGAGAGAAATGTAAAAAAAGTGAAATGCACCATGTGGGATGTGATTTATCTTGTCGGAGGCGAAACAATAGCGTGCCGTGCTATTGTAGAAAATAAATAACCCTATAGGTAGTGTACGGAGGAAAAGTGACCAGAAAACACAAATGGTGGGATTATGTTTTCTAAAAACTCAATTTGAATCTTGATGGGTCAAACTGATGAATGCTTTGAATTTGTGACTGTCGAAAAGCCATACCATCTTACAATTTGGCCCGAAGTAATATGAAACATACTTTATCATCAGAGGTTTTTCGATAAAGACGCTTTATTACTTAAAAGGTTTATCATGAGATATAGGCTCCATCACACCAAAATTAATGGCATAGTTATTGTTTGCCAACTATTATACTCCAACGCTGGCACCCCGCAAAAAGAAAAGAAAAGACTCCAACTTTGGCTCAAGCAACCGAAGATGTGGAGCTATTTATAAGTAGGATAAGACATGCAACCTCATTTACATTTCGGCTGCTTGACTACCAATTATATGTGACGACTCCAGTTTCGGCTCGAGCAACGGAAGGTGTGGGGACATTCGTAAGCAAGATAAGATATATGCATGAAGAATTCTCATCTTAACTTCGTTTTTAAAAAGTAGGAGGGAGTTAATCAAATCAAACAGGGAATTAATCAATTTAATCAGGCATAGCCGTTTCTCATTTTAAATGCGTCTATGTAAATTTACTTTCCCGGCAAGTATTTTTCGGACGGAGGATGGAGCGTGTAGTGACGTACGTAGAGTACAAATCTGGGCGGAAAGCCCATTGGTTTTTCTTTCGTACCCCCTCGGTCCCGTAATGTAAGAGCGTTTTTTTTTACACTAGTGTATTGGCAGAAACACTCTTAGGCCCTGTTTGGATCACTGTTTCTCTTTGAAAATACACTTGTAAAGAATACACACCTTACCCCGTCGTTTCACTTTGGACTGGAGTTTGCACGTCGACCGGTAAGTTACACTTGTAAATTATGCGCCTCTGTATTATAATACATCTATTCCAAGCACGGCCTTATGTTAGTGGGACAGAGGGAGGGAGGGGTATTTTTTGAAAAGAAAAAGACGAGCGCTTAAAATTCCTTGTGGCCATGAAGAAGAGGCGGGTGTTTGACTTGATCTTGACACGGTACCGGTGACGTGATCTCAGCTGCATGTGTGTGTGCATGCCGTGTTTGGGTCAGTGTGGCCGTGTGAACGTGTAGAGAAGAGGAAGACGGTGTTGGTCTACAGTACGTCCGGCGGCGGTGCTGCGATGCGTTGGAACGAGCGAGCGAGCGAGCGCGTGCGGTTTAGTTCATGGTGCGACTCCGTCTCCATGGTCAGCCACGCACCGCCGGGCGGCGGTATGGCGTCGGCGTGCGCGGCCCCGCCGATGACCTGGATTTGCGGGCCGGCTGGCTCTCGTCCGTGTTCCGGCGTACCGGCGGTCCGTTTCCGGCAATGCAACGCGGTGGAGTGCAAGACGCAATATTTGGTGCAGGAAGCAACAACGGACGCTGGCACCAAATGGAATTCCATTCCGATTCGCTTCCTGCTCTACGTCCATGGCTACTCATCTGTGATCACCTCTGGCTGACTGGCTGGGTAGCTGTAGCTGGGTACACGCGCCCGCGCATGGGAGTGGACAAGACCAACCGATTAACACATTTTTCGTACTTTTTTATACAAGTGTCTCTACAATACTATTACTCCCTTTGTATTAAATCAACGACAATTAATACAGTTTCTCGTTTGTGTGAAAAAAAATGCACCGGTGAGGCCGTATCCCAGCTTGGGACGACGCTTGCATGTTCGGCAGATGAGATCGACACATGTGCTTGCAAGCCACGAGCATTTCAAAATCACTGGCCATTATAGAAAGGCCAAAACCTTGTTTCTCGTTCAGAAGATAGACGTACTACCACAATTCCAGAGAAAGGAAAATGAGACATCAAGTAGTAGCTCATCATTTATTTACAGGATTGTACAACAAGAACAGAATGCCAATGATACTAGTACTAGCACAGTTTCACACATACGTTGTCAGCCATGGCAGGCCATTTTTTTTTAAATTTTTTTTTTGAAACGGATGGCAGGCCAATTCAGTAACCAGCAAAAGGAACGCGCGCAGGGAAGTGCAAACAAAAAAAAAAACACACGAAAGGGAAGCAAAGGACACCCGAATGCTTTTCGGGCCCAGTTGACAGAGATGGATGTTTGTTCATACCGCACAGAGCTCATCTCGGTTAGTGAGTGACCCATCACCCGGAAAATGCGCCAGGATTATTCAAATCAGCACCAAGCAAATCTCCTGACGTACTACTAGCAAACAAGTTTTTCATTGGGACTGCAAAGACGAGCGAGCGAGCGAGTGATACACAGAAAAAAGGGAATCCTGAGGAGAACAGAGATCTAGCCGAGTTCCTGCTATTGAACCCAGTCGTCCGTGCTGGGATTTTCATGGAGGTTTATTCACGGGGAGATCTCACTTCAACCTGACAGCTGAAAGTTAAGGGAGGGGTCCTCCCCCCCTTTAGCCAACTTTTCAAATGCGCACTAGTGTATAAAATTATGTCAGCAATACAGCAAAGCTGCTCTAAACAGGGTTTCCCGGCTGTGTGAGTATAGACAATCAGATTGGTTTTCAGCCAAAAAAAATTGGTAAAGGTCGTTCATCCCCTTGTGAAGAAGTTTTAGTGGAACAAGACCCTTAAATCGCTCGCCAGCGTAATTCTGCTACTTTCACTTGTTGATGATTTAGGTCTCATTGACTGACATCAACTTCACTGTAGAAAAATAGCTGTGCACATCAGTGGACGCACAAGTAGACGAGTCCTTTGTCCCTTTCTTTCCATGCACAACAAGCAGCCTGATGCAGGCATTTCTCAACATCCCGTAGCCATTGTCACTTGCAAGGCCCAAACATGCAAAGCTAGACAGTGCGAGTGAGTGTAAATCAAAAAGTTTCTTTTGCACGGAAAGGAGGAGCATGTCGGCTCGGATTGGTCAACAAGTGGTCAAATGGAGCGGCGACGGGCGAAGGGTGGTGTATGGTGAACAGTGACCGTATAATCACGTATAGGCCTATTGAGTAACCGTATTGGTCGTATTTTGAAGTACAGTGACCAAAGGCGTGCTTTCTTCGTAAGTTCGAATATGGACAATAATCAGATCAGTTTTCAGCCAGAAAAAGGTGGACAGACCAGCCCTTTTGGCCCTTTCTTTCTGGCCATGCACAACAAACAGGTGTTTTGACTTGATCGTAGACACGGTACGTGACCTGATCTCATCGGGCCACCTCTTTAGAATAATAAATAAAGATGTATCTAGCTGTATTTTAATTCTGCATACATCTTTTTTTGTCCATTTTAATAATAATTATTTTCGGACGGAGGGAGTGTTGGGAAACGTAGCAGAAATTCAAATTTTTTTACGCATAATAAGATCGATCTATGGAGATTCTAGCAACGAGAAAGAGAGAGAGGGGGGGTGCATCTTCATACCCTTGAAGATCGCTAAGCGGAAGCGTTACTAGAACGCGGATGAAGGAGTCGTACTTGTAGCGTTTCAGATCGCGGTTGATTTCGATCTAAGCACCGAACAACGGCGCCTCCGCATTCAACACACGTACAGTCCGGGGACGTCTCCTCCTTCTTGATCCAGTAAGGGGAGAGGAGAAGTTGAGAGAGAACCCCGACAACACGATGGCATGGTGGTGATGGAGCTCGTGGTTCTCCGACAGGGCTTCTCCAAGCACTACTACGGAGGAGGAGGTGTTGGAGGAGGGAGAGGGCTGTGCCAGGGGAAGGGTGCGGCTGACCTCTCTCTCCCTCACTATATATAGGGGGAAGGGAGGAGGGGAGGCGCCCTAGGGTTTCCTAGGGGAGGGGCGGCGGCCACAAGGAAAACCCTAGATGGGTTTAGGCGCCCCCACCCCCTAAGTGGGTTGCTGCCCCAGGGGTGGCGCCCCCACCTCTCCTGGTTACATGAGATGGGGTGCGAAACCATAAGGCCCCTTGACCCATAAGGCCCCCAACGCTTGTCGGGGCCTCCGAAACCCCTTTCGGACACGCTGGTCATCACCTGATACCCCCGGAACAATTTCGGACTCCAATACCCTTCATCCAATATACCGCTCTTCACCTCCGGATCATTCCGTAGCTCCTCGTCACGTCCAGGATCTCATCCGGGACTTCGAACAACCTTCGGTAACCACATACTATTTCCCATAACAACTCTAGCGTCATTAAACCTTAAGTGTGTAGACCCTACGGGTTCGGGAACCATGCAGACATGACCGAGACACCTCTCCGGCCAATAACCAATAGCGGGATCTGGATACCCATATTGGCTCCCACATGTTCCACGATGATCACATCGGATGAACCACGATGTCGGGGATTCAATCAATCCCGCATACAATTCCCTTTGTCAATCGGTATGTTACTTGCCCGAGATTCGATCGTCGGTATCCCAATACCTCGTTCAATCTCTTTACCGGCAAGTCATTTTACTCGTTCCGTAATGCATGATCTCGCGACTAACTACTTAGTCACGTTGAGCTCATTATAATGATGCATTACCGAGTGGGCCCAGAGATACCTCTCCGTCATACGGAGTGACAAATCCCAGTCTCGATTCGTGCCAACCCAACATGCACTTTTGGAGATACCTGTAGTGCACCTTTATAGCCAGCCAGTTACGTTGTGACATTTGGTACACCCAAAGCATTCCTACGGAATCCAGGAGTTGCACAATCTCATGGTCTAAGGAAATGATACTTGACATTAGAAAAACTTTAGCAAACGAACTACACGATCTTGTGCTATGCTTAGGATTGGGTCTTGTCCATCACATCATTCTCCTAATGATGTGATCCCGTTATCAATGACATCCAATGTTCATGGTCAGGAAACCATAACCATCTATTGATCAACAAGCTAGTCAACTAGAGGCTCACTAGGGACATGTTGTGGTCTTTCACACATATATTATAGTTTCCAGTTAATACAATTATAGCATGAACAATAGACAATTATCATGAACAAAGAAATACAATAATAACCATTTTATTATTGCCTCTAGGGCATATTTCCAACAGGGAGCACATGGTTTCAGTTCTCGGTCGGGTGGATGGATCCCTCTCCCTCCTTTTCATCCCGTCGGCCTGCCTATGCCGCGCGTACGGGACGCCGGAACGGATGGAATCCGAATCTGCTTCTTGCTCTTCAACAACGGCCTTTATAACTATCGAACGTTCGGTAGATTGTAAAGGATCCGAACAATCACATCTAGCCACCCGGCTTTCCTCTCGTGACTCACTCTCACTAATAATCATGCATGCATATCCTGATCCCCACCTTTTTCTCCTATTAGTACCAAATCAAGATATGCATTTAGAATTCTCATTTATTTTGTTTTTGATAAGTAGGAGGGAATTAATTGAACACGAAACAATCAAATGCACGTGTGATGCAAAGGGAAAACAAAATTCTCTAGCATTCTTGTAGTACCCTTTTTCTTTTATCAGCTAGTACCCCTTTTTTGCGTGTGTCTATATTAGTTAGGCACTTGAAAAATAGTCTTGCATCAATCACTTTTCTTCAGGGCCATCGTATCTTCATCCAATGGCCCAAAACAGACCAACATTGTTCATCTTTTTTCCTCCTTGTCTTCTTCCTCTCGCACCACGCCCCAAGCCCCCAATTGTGGCCTCTACCACTCGCGGCCGGTAGGCGCTACTGCACACTGCCTCAAC
>NC_041383.1:25124657-25131010 GCF_002162155.2 Triticum dicoccoides
CCCTGACGAAGTTTCTTCTTTGCCTCCAGCTGGGACGCTGCCGCTCGTAGTGTCGTCCCTGTCTTCGGCGAGGTCTTGGCTCGGCCTCAGTGTGGCTGATGGTCGTCGCTGCCGCTTCTCACGTCATCCCCGCCTTCGGCCTCGTGCTGTGTGGAACTAACTGTCGCCTGCATTCACAAAAAAAGAAAAAACTAACTGCCGCCTGAAAAAAATTTCAAACGCCTGACACTTCTTTTGAGCTGTGCTACTAGGGTTGTAGACAAGAGTTGCCAAAAAAGAGGGTCAAAATGGCCAATACAAAAGAAGAAGAAAAAAAACGCTCGATGGCAGTTCATTCGCTCAGAAGACACCGTCGTCGTTTCTCATTCTAATCAGGCATGTCGGCTTCTCATTTTAAAAAGAAAATCGGGAACCAGACCCCTTGCTTTTTGTTGTTATAAAAAGACGAGTCCTCCTTTCTTCATCTGGGTCTGGCCATGAACGAGAAAGGTGAAACCGGTGCTTGACTTGAGATCTTGACACGGTATCCGTTCCGTGACCTGATCTCAGCTGTCTGTCATGCCGTGTTTAGGTGAGTGTGGTCGGTGTGAACATGCAGCCAAGAGGCAGACGGTCCGTCACGCACCGCCGGCCGCCGGTATCTATAGCGTCGGTGTGCGGTCCCGCCGACGACCTAGCTAGCTAGCTAGGCCACGCTCTCTTCCGGGCTCCGGCGTACGGGCGATCTGCTGCACCGTTTGCGTTTGGCCGGGCAATACATATATAAATATTTGTCCGGCACCGTTTTGCGTATGGTCAAAATTTAGCACGAAATATAATAAAAATTAATAAACCAGGACAGAGGTAGTTGAGTCATCTATTTTAAAACGGAGAGAGGAAGCGATTTCCCCGCAGCTTGGCAGGAGCACAGCATATACCGCAGCACGTACATGAAGCAACAACGGACGCCGGCACGGATGGAATTCGAATTCGCTTCTTGCTCTCCATCGCCACGGTACCGCCGTACCTGCACCTGTAGTCCTGTACGCTACTTGTACACGCGCGCGCACACCCAATTAATTACGTGGAGTAGTACGCCAGCCGTATATGTACATATTTATTAAGCAAAAAACTTGTAAGATGTACGCGCCCCGAAATTTTACTCATCTGATGATAGTTTTTTCTACTAAATTTAATTGGCTGGCCAGATCGAGCAAACATGAATGCGCTTGCTCACTGAAATAATAGTACTAGTTATAGAAATGCACCGGTTAGGCCATATCCCAGCTGGGACGACCCATGTTAGGCCGATGCATGCTGATCCCTCCATCAACATAGTCAACGACCCGTCGATCTCCTGTGTGGCTGTGTCGGCCGGCCCAGAGAATCAAAGAAAGCTCGCGCATCAGCACATGCACTACTTGCATGCCACGAGTCTTTTATGTTTGGACAAAGGGATTACCACGTATGCCAATGCCAACGATCTACATATCCATTCCATGATACTGATACAAAAGTAAGAATACTTTCACACGGTACGTTAGGCCGACTCCACCGCGCGGCTCCAAACGGATGTCTATTTTGTCCGGATTTTATCCGTTTGGACAGGGGATGGGGTCGTGTCCGGGCCTGTCCGGGGATGCGGTGGTCGTGAGCCCAACGCGCGGCCGCATCCTTTACCCCATCCTGTCCGCGTCTATTTTTTTTTAAAAAAGAAACATGTCAAATGTCAAGCCCTACGACCGCAGTTCATCACGCATGCCGGCAACAAAGCCAGCGGCCTACACGTCCATCGCCGGCATTAGCCAGCGGCCGGCAACACAGCCCGGCACCCAAAATGAATGGTTGTCCTCGCCGGCAACACAGCCGGCCTTCAAAATGAATGTTTTTCTCGCCGGCACACGGCCAGCGGCCCAGCGGGCGGGCGGCAACCATGCCAGCCTCCAAAAAAGAACGGCCACGGCCGATCAGACGACCTAGTTCAGACCGTCGGCGTCGAGCATCTCCTTCTGCCTGGCCTCGAACCAGGCCCTCGTCTTCTCGCTCATCTTCGACAAGTCCACGCTCATGATCACCAGGGCCACCTCTTTCGCTTTGGTGGCGGCATTGGTGGCCTCGATGTCGAGCTGCCTTTGCCTGGCCTTGACGTTGTCGGCCTCGATGTCGAGCTGCCTTTGCCGGGCCGCCTCCTCGATGTCGAGCTGCCTCTGCCGGGCCGCCTCCTCCATGTTGATCTTCCTTCTCTTGGACGCCTCCTCCATCTCAAGCTTCTTCGTTTGGAGCTCTAGGTATTGCTTCATTTGCTCGTCCTTGCTTTGCCACTTCTTCTCGTCCCTCACATCCTTTTGCGACATCATGCCATGCAAAGTGTCATGCAATGCCATGGATGAGGCATCACGAATGTCGTCAACCTTGGAGTTGGTCTTGCCCCTCGGCCTCTTCAACGCCTCGCCATCTCCACCTCCGGCGAACTTGGTCGTCTTCAGGCCTCTCTTCCTTTGGAGCTCACGGTATTGGTCCTTAAACTTAGGACAATTGTTGATCATAGTCCAACAATGCGTAAGAGTGAATGGCTTGTCATTGTGCCGGGCCTTGAATGCCTCCAAAGATTGAAATGCCTACACCATATGATCAACAACAAAGTGAACATGCAACCATGTACAAGGCCGAAGTCTCATGGTCGTAGCAAAGAAAGGGCAAAGAAGGAGAGCATATCATGTCCCCAACGCCGGTACCACTCACGGGCCGTGCTTGAACGCTCTCAAATGCAGCTTGATACTTGTTGCACTCTTGTTGTATGAACAATCATCTCTTTTGAATCGAGCCGAACCCACGTTTGCTTTCAAATTGGTAGGGCTCAAACAACTTCCTTTCATGGAATGTTTTGTGGACTCTTGTCCAAAAAACAATACCCTTTTGTTGCGCGCCGGTCCTTGGATCTTGGCTAATCTCCATCCCAGCTTGGCAAATCAACTTGTCTTTATCTTGTGTGTATGAGCCCGTGCGAATGCTCTTCCTCTTCTTTTGTGCTTCCGCTTTTTGTGTCAGCTCGTCAATGAACAATGGCTCCCCACTAATGTCAACGTCATTGATTTCTTCTTCATCATCTTCGACATAGATGTCATCGTCTTCATGCCACGAGTCACCATGGTCGTAGTCAGCACGGTCGTCGCCATCTTCACCGGCAGTGAACTGGCCGCGGCCATCCTGACTTTGGGTCTCCTCGGGGTCGTAGACAGGGACGTGACCTCCATCATAGATCACTTCCTCCATGAACTGGTCGTAGTAGGGGTCGTCGACCGGTGCCGTTGGTGTTGGCATTCCGTCGAACAAGACGCGGGGGGACGGCATGGTGCCGGTAAACGGCGGCCGTGTTTGCTTTCTTTGCATCTCGACGGCCGGCCGGCCGCCGCTGCTGGACCCAGGGGTGACGTTGAGGTCGATGACGGCCGAGGGGTGTGGTGTGGACGGCGTGATCACGCTCACGTCCGGCGACCCCCTGAAACGGGTCTGGCCGTCGTGCCTTGGCGGAGGAAAGCCGAGCGACAAGGGCGTGGTCCGCGACTGGCAATGCGGAGGCCGGGCGACCGACGATCCTGTGCTCGCCGGACCGACGGCCCCTTCAAAGAAACCGGCCGGGCGACAAATGCCATGCATGAGAAGGGCGTGCGCTTTGCTGATGATGGCCTCCTTCTCCTCGACCTCGTCCTTGTGCCATGCGGCCTCAATCGCAGCGCGTTCGGCCGCTCTCTTGGCCGCGACGATGTTGTTCTTGGCGACCACCCTCCGGTCCCTCCTCTTCGCCGATTCCGCGTCCAACTTGGCGATCTCCTCCGGCGTGCAATCCGACCGCGGCTTCCTTGGCGCCTTGCCCTTCTTCTTCTTGGCCATTCCGGGCGGGTCGACGGCCAGGCCGCCGGAGTTCGGCTGGACGTCGGCCATGGACGAAGGAGGGAGTGGGACGGGCGGGACGTGGGAGGGTTTGGGTGGAATGGCGCCAAAGGGGCCGGGGGGGTTGCTTTGTGTCACCGACAGGCGAGCCAGGGGCGGACAAGCGCGTGCGTCCCGCCCGTCCGCGCGCTGTCCGTTTCACCCCAAAGCGGCGCAAACTTGGGCCGCGGATGAGTCGAAAGCGGACACAAAACGGACAAATGTCCGTTTGCTCCTGCGTGCTGGGCCGCCGAGTATGTCCGTTTTATTCCAAACGGACGGGGCCGAACAGGATAGGGTCGCGCGGTGGAGTTGGCCTTATAACGGGCAAAAAGGAAGAGCAGCCCCGTGGATAAAGAGAAACGGTAGACCAAAGCGAAGCAAAGCACACCGGAAATCATTTCGGTTTCAGTTGACACTACTTGACAGAGACGGATGTCTGGATCGTCGTCCCCTTTCAGCATTTCCTTCTCCGTCTGCTTTTGGCTTTTGCCAACCCTTTTCCTCTTCCTTCGTTCATACTACCACGCAGAGTCCATCTCGGTGAGCGAGCGAGTGAGTGGCCCATCGCCGGGAAATGCGCCAGGATTATTGAAATAAGCACCAACCAAATCCACTAACGCAGTACTAGCAAACAAGTTTTTCTATGGGAACGTTGCAACGAGCGAGTGACGCGTTCAAAAAATCCCGATGAGATCTGAGCTCTGGCTGAGTTCCTGTTGTCAAACTCGAACAGACTCGCCCGCGTTCGGATTTTCGCGGAGATTGTGCGGGGGTGCCATCCACTCGGAGGTAGAGCAGAATCGAAGGCGGGGTCAACAAGAACATATGCAGCTTTATGGGTGCCAAATGACTGAACTATTCATAATTTAAGCCTCTAAAATAATTTTCCTTCACTACCGTATGTATCCATTCGGACCGAGCAGTTCAGACCCACTCTGCCATCCAATGTGGTACCCTCGGTCCACGGAGAATTTGCGGGAGGAGGGGCGCTTTGCGGGAGTCGAGACCGCCGGCCATGCTTCCCGGCCGGCCCACTTTTCTTCCGCTACACCCCTACTCCCCTTTGATTTGCATCTCGCCCAACGCCGTTGATGTACCTCTCTGGCCACTGCAACATACATCATATGATAGGAGGGCTTTTCAGAGTAAGCATGATGGCGGGGTACTCGGTGAAGGAGGATGAGTTGTAGTGTGGTGTGTGGTTGGAGTATCTGTTGACTTTATAGGCAGGAGTGCAAGAGGCGGTGTCCTATGGCAGGGTGTGCATCGTTTGTTTCACGCGTAAAAGCATATTGTGCCCTACGAGCTTCATGCAACTGCACATGTCATCCCACAGAAACTGCCGCTGGAGTTTCATCCAAAAATGTATGTGCGTGAATGGTCTGCCTCAGTCCTGTAGTACGTCATGAGAGCACATGCATACTATACAACATGTACATCAACATTGAGTGAATGAGTGAACTAACAAACATGAAGCAACACTCATGATCTACATGGTTGACAAGCCCAATGGCACCTTATCTCCACTTGGTGAATCGCACCGCAAAACTTCATGACTGAGTTGCAGATGATGTATCACCGATGCATTTGGGACGATGAATGACATACATGTTGTAGGGCGTGAAGTTCTTTCGCTGGTGAAACGAAGCATGCAAGCTTTTCCCAAAGGCCGAGCCCTTGTTTATACCTACAAAGTCCTCGGAAATGGCCGACCACGCATCGGATGCCTTGACGACGATCGGACAGGAACAACGGCGGCGACAAACGATGAGGGTGCCGATGAAAGAAAAGTGGAGTAGGGGTGGATCGGGAGAAAAAGGGACAGAAGAGGGATTTCAGTGGACCAGTTGTGTTGGAGTCCTACGTGGCTGGTGTCTAGACTCCCGTAGACCCCCCCTTCGGCGAGTTTGCCTTTAGTTTGGGGAAAAAAAGTCACGTCTGGATTGGTTTTCGGCCAAAAAAAGGTGGAAGCAAACATGTGTTTTTTTTTTCGATGAGAAGCAAGCAGATCTAGACACGGCATACGACCTCCTACGACCTGATCTCAGCTGGCATATGCATGCATGCATGCCGTGTTTAGGTTGGGTCGGTGGTGTGAACAGGCGAAGAGGGAAATGGTCCTGGCGTACGTCTGGCGGCGGTCTCCGCCGTGCTCCGCTGGAGCGCGTGGGGGCCAGGGACAGGGTTCCGTTATGCATGCTACGCATCGCCGGTACGGTATCGGTGTGCGGCGGGCAATCTGTTGCACCGTTTGGAATGAATAACATGGTTTTGGTTATCGGTCGGGTGTCCTAGCAGACGCACAGGACATATACCGTGCGTACGGGACGCCGGCACGGATGGAATCCCAATCTGCTTCTTGCTCTCCCAAGAACGATTATATTAGTCCTCGTCGATCCATGCTTATGCTTATCTGATCCCAGTGATCTGTTCCACAATTG
>NC_041383.1:25131236-25167909 GCF_002162155.2 Triticum dicoccoides
CCCCCAAACAAGAAAAAAAGGGTACTGTACGAGTTCATACGGTGCAGATAATACAGTAAAATGTATTCCCTCGTCCCGTAATATAAAAACGTTTTTTAATACTACACTAAAAATATAAGAACGTTTTTGACGCTACACTACACTAGTGTCAAAAACGTTATTATATTATGAAACGGAGGGAGTATTTTACCATCCTATATATTTCAGGAAAACTTAGCAAGACATCATTTCTACTACCTCACCAATCTGATGACAGATTTTTATTACTAGTAGTTGGCTAGCCAGATCGAGCAAACATGAGCCTGCTCACTGAAAAAAAGAAGTGCAGCTGTGAAACCGTATCCCAGCTAGGACGACGCATGCATGTGCATGTTAGTCAGATTCCACGCACAGATGCTGATCAGCACATAGTCAACGACCCATCGATCCCCTGTCTCATCATCCGGTCGAGAGAATCAAAGAAAGCATGCACATGTACTGTACTTGCATACCACAAGTCTACCAAACAGCCTTCCAATTAGCGGTTCAATCATTGGCCGCATCACCACAGATGCCAATGCTAATCATAGGTCCATGTATACTGTACTTACAGTTTCACACCTGCGCTACGTTGCCAGCCATGGCCGGCCAATGAACCAGCACAAGGAATGCACCGCTTCAATGTACACCGCAACTTCTAGCACCAACGTGACTATTTACGTCAAGTTCTAACACCACCGGTGTAATTGACTCATAAATAAAAGAAAGAAAAAAAGGTAAGCCAAAGGATGCCATTTTGTTTTCTTTCTTTCTTTCTTAGCTTTTGCCTGCACCGGTAGCGACGTAAAATCTTCAATGTCTTTTCGGTTTCAGTTGACAGAGATGGGTGTTTGGGTCGTGCCCGTTCATCTCCTTTTGCCAGCTCTTTGCTTCTTTCTTCCTTCATGCCACACAGACCGAGTGCATTGCTGACTGAGAGTGACCATCAGCAGAAATTGCGCCAAGATTGTTGAAATAAGCACCAATCAATTCCCTGACGTAGAAAACAAGTTTATCTTTTTTTTCCTTTTTCACCGTTTCGGGGAAAACAAGTATTTTTTAGGCGTTTTAGCAGTTAGCTAGTGAGTGACAAAAAAAATGCACCAAAAAATATTTTTTTGACACGTGGACCCTAGTAAAGAGCCCAACAATGCAAAAATGTGGACGTGGACGAGGATCCAAGAGATCATGAGGATATGGGCTGTAGCTTCGTCTAATAAATTTCTCGCCTTGGAACTAATAATTAATTTCTTGACCTGGAATTTTGGCTTCGTTGAATTATTCCCCCTCTTTCTTAGAGACGCGACGCCGATACATTGAGAATGTTATCGTTTCTTACTCCATAGCTTTGACTTCACCATTTCCAGATTTATCCGGCAATAACTTTTGATAGTACTACTCACACTTCTTTTTTTTGTTAATTTGTTCGCTCATCACTTTAGGTCACCTCCTCGTTTGTTCACACAATGAAAGGCGGGCAATCCACATTTATTCGTTTCTATTTTTTCTCTCATTAATTTTCTTTTCTCTTTTCCCCGCCACATTCTAGACTGCGAGCAACTTGCATTGGACTGGTGTATCTCTGGCTATTGATGACCTCCATCCATGCATTCAAATTGAGTTCGGTGGCCATGATCATGGTGTGTGGGCGGTCAAATAACCAGTACACTCCTCCCAACGCTACTCAAGGAACACCGGCCAACCTCGAGTATAGACCATATTGTTGACTTGTGCTGTTGGAGCATCGAAACCACACCACACGGTGAGTTTGAAAGAGGCGGAGAGAAGGAGAATGGGGTGAGATGCACGAGAAAGGGATATGTGAAGCAGGAGAAATGTGGGAAAGGTGAAGTGCATCTTCTGGTCTACATCGTTGATTACCCGTCCATTGCTTCTAAAACTTTTTGAGTTTCAACAAGTTTGTTCCAATAAGACGAGGTCCTAAGATGGCAACAAGCTTTGTTCATGGCACGACGCCATGGATGCAGGAGAGAGCAGACTTCCACACCCGTAAATTTTGAGCGCAATTTTCAGTTTCTATAGAAATGCTTCTATATATAATGTTACGTGCATCCATGGAAACTGAAAATACTTCTATAAGTTAACATGCATCCATGGAAACTGAAAATGCTTCTACTTCCTTCGTTCCTAAATATTTGTCTTTTCATAGATTTTAAATGGACTACGACATACAGATGTATATAGACATATTTTAAAGCGTAGATTCACTCATTTTGCTCCGTACTTGTTGAAATCTCTAGAAAGACAAATATTTAGAAACGGAGGGAGTATAAGTTAACGTGCATCCATGGAAACTCAAAATGCTTCTATAGGGTTAGGTGGCAATAGCAATCGCACGAGCTAGAGGTCTTTTGGTGATCTTTTCTTATGAGCAGTATATACTCCCTCGGTCCTGCAAAGCTATTGTGGGATGGAGTTGTGGGGACGGAGGGAATATATATAGTCAAAATACGGGCCTGAATAGTCGCCGCTGGATGGTTTATGGGCCTGAATATATTTTTTATTTTTTGTGTTCTTTGTACTACTACCTTGAGATGAATAGATTCAAAGTTTTATTTGAAAAAAACCCCAGAAACAGTTAACACTGCGTTTGGATGTCTGTAATGAGGCCCCGAATTGGATTTGGTATTCCCAAATTTCCAATTCAGCTGTTTGGCATGCACACGGAAATAACGGTCTGAAATAAAACGAATACAGCGCCGAAATCGCTTACACGCGCTGAGCCCTCCCAAGTTTCCGAGCTCTGCCCCTCCGATTTGGCTGGAAACGTCCATCCCGCAAAAACGATTCAATATTTCTTTTTTCCCCTGCCTCGGCCAAGGACACAGCTGCCCCTCGCGCGACCTGAGAGGAGCGGCGCCCGGGGAAGGACCCCCGACGGCGGCGTCCAGAGAAGCCCCCCGACGGCGGCCCCCAGTCCTCGCGCGGCCCTCCGGCACCTGAATCCCGGTGACCTCAGCTCATTCCCCTCCTCTAATGGATGCCTCATCTTCCCCTTCGACTTAGATCTAGGCGTGGAGTTGAAGTGGCCATCCGTCAGGCATCGCAAGCCATTGCCGACGCCGGCGGCGGTGCTGCCGATCCCGCCATCGCCGCCCCATCTCCACCCGCCAAAAGATTGCAGTACTGCTCACCTCCTTTCAATCCGGCAATCTCTTTAGTCATCACTAGTTCGCTAGTTCATCAGTTGGTAGTCAAATGCACACTACGCGGCCATATTCTGTCAACTGCATGAACAGATTTCACGGTGCTTGCTCTCTTATGACACTGCAGGAAATTTGTCTACATATAATCATCCAACAGACAAAATTTAGTTAACAAGGCACTATGCAATTCCATAGTTTGTCATCCAAACAAGATTTGGTATTGAAACCTCACTGGGATTCCATGGGTCAATACCATGAGCATCCAAACAAGTGAAATCGTATTCATGTCCATTACAATTTCCACACTGAATTGGTATTGAAACCAATTCAATACGGAGTCTTCCAATACAGACATCCAAACGCAGCGTAATGCACTTTGGGTGGAAAGAAGAAACAAGTCACTTATATACTCTTCTTTTTAAAATGAAAACAAAACAAAACACACTCCTTTGTGCATGCACAACACGAGTTGGACGAAGGTGCTGACTTTATCGTGACGGACACGGGGGCCGACCCAGCTGACCCGTCCCGCATGCCGTGTTTTATTTAGGTCCGTCGGTGCGCCAAGTGGCCGGCCGGCGGTCGCTCTCCGTACGGCCGTGCCGTGCTGGAGGTAGCAGTAGGACTGAAGCTGAGAGCGTAGCGCGTGGGTCCGTTGGTCAGCCCGAGCTGCCAGGCACCGAAACGGCACGGCGTCGATCTAGCTAGCTCGGGCCGTACACGCTGCTGTTGCTATTGCTATTGCCACGTACGCCGCGTCACGAAGACGGCGGTGGGCCGGGCGCAGTCGTGGTGGAGTAGAAGCTAGGCAATTGGAAAACGTTTGGAAACGGCGAACCGGCCGAACGCTCGGCCGGTCACCTTCCTCACGCGTGTCCATCGGCCCCACATGCTTATCCTTTCCACCGCTTTCCTTTTTCCCCAAAACAAGACGCATCTTCTCAATCCCCTCGCTTCCTTCCGCTCCTCTCTTTTCTCTATATTCCGGTAAGAGATTTGCCCCGCTGATGAGAGCCTTCCACCGCAGCATATCCTCTAGCCACTCCGCTCTCTGTTCTTTTTCTCCTCCAGCCAGCGGAACCCACTGCCGCAACCGTGGGGCTACGAGCAACGCCAGATCGCGGGGGTGCGGGTGAGCAAGCCGCGGTGGTGGTGCTAGGCGTTGAGCGCCGGAGATGGAAGCTGCGACCAAGGGCTGCCGACAACTGGTGTTTTTTGCTGCAAGCTGCGACGTGCAGACGACGGTGGGTGAAGCTCGCCAGCAAGTGCTACAAACACATCGGCTAAAAGCTGGAATCAGCGCAATTTTCTGCTTCCAGAGATGATTTAGTTTGCTGGAACCAGATCCAAATTTCCATTGTTTGCTACCATCCCTTTTGTGGTTTGCTGGAACAGTGACATTTTTTTGCTACCACCGCCTTCTTGATTTGCTGGAACCAGCGCTCAGCTCTGCTTTTTTTGCTACGACCGGCGTTTTGTTTTGCTGGAACAAGCATCAACTTTTGCTACCACCATGTTTTTGTTTGGTGGAATAGCGTTTGATTTCTCATTTTTTGCTACCAACTGTTTTTTTGTTTGCTGGAACCAGAGCAGATATTTGCTACCAGCGCCGTTTGTTGCAAGACCACGCCGTGGTCGCCATTGATTTCTGCAGGGGGCGTGATGTTTTTGCTGGAACCGGCATGGTTTTTTGCTACAACCGGTGGGATTTTTTGTTACGACCAGCAAAGTGAGGGTGAGGTACAGCACGAGATGCCGAGCTCGACGGAGATTGTTGTGGCCGGTGGCCGTCGTCACCGGAGCTGCGACCATCTCCACCAGAGATGCAACCACGAGTGCAGGTTCTTGCATGCGTGGAGTCGGCGAGAAACCCAAACGGCGAGGGCGGCGACACGCGGCGACCGGCGGTGATGGCGGCGCCCGGCGGTGGTGCTTCAAGGTTTGTTGCCTCGGCCATCCATGGCAAGTGTTTGGCGCCGTTGCTTTTTTTGACTTTTTTTCCTTTCTGTTTTTTGTTGGATGGGATTTTGTCTGGAAGAAAACGATTCGAGACCCATATCTGACGGTCAAATGCAATCAAATCGAATGGCTGCACTATGACCGGTCGAAAATTCGGCCGGTGCGCCGGCGCCCAGTACTGGCCCTAGGCAATTTCAGTCCTCGGTCGGACTCGATCCCCTGTCACTTTCTTCCCACCCTGGCAGCGCATATGCCATACAGGAAGAAGCAACGGTCGCCGGCACTAATGGAATTCGAATTCGCCCCTTGCTCTCTCCACCTTGCACATGGACAATACCAGTTGATTAACGCGGATGCTTACCTTTTTTTTCAGAGAAAAACTTTCGATGTAGTATTCATCAACTATTAAGGTAGTATCAAAAACACCAAAAGTAAAAAAAAAATCCAGGTTCGCAGACAATCTAGCGACGATGCTTATCTTATCAGCTCTGTTATGACAGATGTGGCTTCGAGATAGTATTAACCCGGCTTATTTTTACACAGATAGTTTATCGCTCAGATGACATTAGCTGGCTAGCTAGCCAGATCGAACAAACAAACTGCGTGCCCACTGGATGAGTAAAAAAAGCAGCGATATCGAAAACCATATCCCGGGACGTCCCATGTTAGGCAGCTCGATACCCAGATGCTGAATACATCATTGATAGTCAACGACTGATCGTATGAATCCCATGTCCCAGTCAGAAACCAGGCGAGTGCACATGTACTTGCACGCTAGTACGATCAAGACAGCCTCTTAGTTAACTGTTGATCATTAGCCACATACACCAATGATGATATAGATCGATGCCAACAACTGATATGTTGGCTTCACAAGTACAGTGTCAACAACCAACCAGCAAAAGGAACGCAGCGCAGGACAGCCCGTAGATGTAGAAAACAGTACTACATAAACCACGCAAAACCAAATCAGACCGGAGTTTCTCATGGGACCGACCGGCCAACTTTCGGAGCATATTTCAAGCCTTTTCTGGTTTCTGTTGACAGAGATGGGTGTATGTGGATCCTCCTTTTCTCCAACCCGATCTATTCTTGTTCCTCTTCGTTCGTACCACACACAGAATGCACCAGCAAAGCGACTGACCCGTTAGCAGAAAATGCGCAATGATTATTGACTTAAACACAAAGCAAATCACGAGCGTAGCAACAAAAGGTATTATAATTGTTTCCCTGTTTTGAGGGCGACGTACGTGGAGGTAAAGTGATCGACACATCATCAGGCACTGAACAAAGAGAAAAAGGCGAAGAATATGATGGATGGGCCCAATTAAAGGGCCCAACGATGGGGTATATGGGCCAGAACGACGATCCAGGATGTCGATTTTTTAGCGGTTGCTTTTACTATGGACTTTGTTGATCTCATTTTGTTATTATTTTTGCTTTACAAAAAAAATGTTTTTGTATCGCGGTGGTCCTTCGCTGGTTATTTTTTTTAACATGAAACAATTAATGCAACTCCCTTTCCGTTTACATATCACATCAGCAACACTCTCCACTACAACATACATGCCTAACATGTTATAACCGTAGAAACTTGATACTTGTTATCATCAACGCTGGCATGCTTACGTGTGCAGAGTTATCCGGTCGCTCTGTGGACGGTGCTCTCCATAATAGTGTATATGTATATACCTTGTATGTGGTTGTTGTCGGAACTCCTTGCAATGAACCACGCATTGAATGCATTTGGTCGAACCGCGGTGTCAATGCATCCTCAGATTTATTCAACACCCACAAAAGTTAGAAGGAGTGTATGTGTTTTTTGCATCGTGATGTAACTTCTTCGAGTAACCATCTGGCGAGGGACATAAACTGTGTGTGTGTGACCTGTAGACATAAAAAATCATATAAATAAATACTCCAATCACCTGCCTCTGGTGGCAGTTTGTCTGTTCTGTTGTTCCGAACATTTCATTATAAATAAATACTCCAACCAACCACATGCATTGAGCATAGGAGGAGCCATGCTCAAATTAAGTAGGACCTGGTGAAGCTCGAACCATGCCAATTTAACCCACAAACTTGTGGTGCTAACCGGCAAGACTCCGGAATCCATAAAAGAAGTAAAACACCAAAAACTTCTCAATCCACGAAAGGAAACAATAAATCTAACCTCCAAGCCACTCGGCGTCATGGCTAGTTCGTCGGTCTCCTGGCCTCGCGCGTGCGGCTTGATGCATAGGGCCTAGCTCCGCCTGATATGCACACGACAACTAGATTAAAGAAGTGTACTGAGTAGTAAATAGTCGGAGCTGGAAGACACACCCGTGATCTTACCGGCAGCGTTTGAGGCAGGATGCCGGCGGACAGCGGCGACTCCATGGATCACATGCAAACGAACACGAATATTTGCATATGTTTTTCTTCTCTGCATATGGACACTCTTATACATGAACATCAGGAAAAATGTGGAATGCGAGGTGGCGCTCGAACCTTCTTTCATGTGTGCCGTGCGTCGATGGTGATGCAATAGCTTTGTGCGAGGAGGACGCATGTCCCAGCAGCATGCGCGTGGCACTTGCATCTTGCCAAGTGTGCTTCGGTGGGCTGAGTCATGCATCTATTTAGCCATTTTGTTTCCCTAATACATGTATATTTTGTGCCTGGGGCTGCAAACGAGCTGAGTTCGATCGAGTCGGCCTAGTGTGTCAGCTCAGCGCATACTAAAATACGACCAAGCTAAATCTGAGAGAAGATCAAGGTTGCTATAGAAATGGCTCTTGCATCGATATTTGAGTTAGTTTCAAGCTAAATGAGACAATAAAAATATTCTATAATGTAAATACTTTCTTAAATAGACATGCCACAATAACATAAGAAAACACAAGAGGGTGCATCTGCTATTGAACTTTGGCCAAAACAATAGCAGTATATTTAGCACATGACAGACCATGTACCATATTAAGGCGTAAATTTGCTATGTGTTTATTACTCTTTCATGTTTGTTTGTTTGTAGATAAAATGAAGGAAAATCAACATACAGTAACATTTTATCTTATTTCCTTGTAATATATAATAATAACATTCAATGTAATTATAGTTTGACCTAGATTGAGCGAGCTAGTGTTGGCTCAAGCTCAACTCATTTCTCAGTCGAGCTATATAAAGCATTCATACTCAACTCAATTCTTTCAGAGTCGATCTCGAGTCTAGCCAAAAGATGAGTCAATTTTGAACGGCTTGCGAGCCGCAAGCTTTTTCTTACAGATGTATTTGCACAATTGCTCTAACATGGAGATCCAGGTAATGAAACAGCCAAAAAGGAGATAGTCATTGGTCCGGCGGCTGGATCCTATAAAATTGCACGGTCTAAAAGGAGACTGGACAGAACTTATAGTGGAGACAAATGAGTATTTATATTTTTCTTATTTTCAAATGCACGTATGACGGAAAGAAATATCTTCGCCTTGCTTCGTACTAGTATAGACAAGTGGTGCCAAAAAAGGGTCATACCATGATGGCTAAAAATGCTAAACCACTCAATGGTACTTTGTCTGTTCAGAAATATGAGGCGGAGCAATTTTTATTGCTTGCACCAATGACAACTTACTTGAAGGATCTTACTCAATCCATAGATAGGTATGGTGGACTCTCATGGCTAAACTGGGTTTAAGGATATTTGGAAGCACAAGTAGTATCTCTACTTGGTGCTAGGAATTTTGGCTAGCATGAGGGGGAAAAGAAAGCTCAACATGTTTGAATGATCCATGACAATATACTTTAACTGAGATGCGAGAAAACATAACCCATTACGTTGTCTTCCTTGTCCAATATCAACTCTTTAGCATGTCATACTTAATGAGTGCCCACAATTATAAAAGATGTCTATGATAATAAATTTATATGTGAAATCTCTCTTCCTTCAATATTCTTTCATGAATTGTTCAAATGACCAATAGAATGCTTGCTAACCTCCAATAAATTTACAACCTCTACTTATTAGATGTGGAGTCATTACTCCCCATGGGATAAGCAAATGAGGCATATATAATTTCAGATTTATGACATTCAACACATTCAACCATTTACTCATAGGATATAAGTGAAGCACACGAGTAAATGACAAACTACTCCAAAAAGATATAAGTGAAGATCAATGAGTAGTTAAATAATTATGCAACTATGTTAAGACTCTCTCTCATTTAGGAATTTTAGATCTTGGTATTTTATTCAAACAGCAAGCAAAGCAAAACAAAATGGCATTGCAAGGATAGCACAACTCATGTGAAGAAGCAAAAACTTAGGCTCAACCGATACTAACCGATAGTTTTTGAAGAAGAAAGGTGGGATGCCTAACGGGGCATCTTTAAGCTTAAATGCTTAAGACTTCTTGAAATATTATCTTGATGTGCCTTAGGCATCCCCAAGCTTGAGCTTTTGTGTCTCCTTAATTCCTTTCATGTCACGGTTTTCTAAATCTCAAAAGCTTCATCCACACCAAACTCAACAAGAACTCGTGAGATAAGTTAGTATAAAACAATGCAAAATCTCATCATCTTCTACTGTAACAAATCACTAAAATTATTATTCAACATTGAATACTAAATGTCTCTGCATATTTAATACTACTATCCTCAAATAGAATCATTAAACAAGCAAACATATGCAAACAATGCAAACATAACAGCAATCTGCCAAAACAGTACAGTCTGTAAAGAATACAAGAGTATCAATACTTCCCTAACTCCAAAAATTATGAGAAAAATACTACGCTGTAGAAGATTTATCAGATCTCAATATTCAAAAAGATTCAACTTTATACCACTCTCTGAATTTTCTAGGGAATTTTTGCAACAGCGGTAAACTTTCTATTTTCAAACAGCAACATGTATACCAGCAAAATAAGCATGGTAAAGGCTATCCTTGACATTTTTATTGAAAATAAAGATGCAAAACATTATTCTAAATAAAAGCAAGAAAATACTAACAAAAGGAAATGACGCTCCAAGCAAAACACATATTATGTGGCGAATAAAAGTATAGCTTCAAGTAAAGTTACCGATGAACGAAGACGAAAGAGGGGATGCCTTCCGGGGCATCCCCAAGCTTAGTTGCTTGGGTGTCCTTGAATATTACCTTGGGGTGCCTTGGGCATCCCCAAGCTTAGGCTCTTACCGCTCCTTATTCCATAGTCCATCGAATCTTTACCCAAAACTTGAAAACTTCAACCACACAAAACTCAAAACAAAACTCGTAAGCTCCGTTAGAAAAAAGAAAACAAACCACCAATTTAAGGTACTGTAATGAACTCATTCTAAATTCATCTTTGTGTAATATCTACTGTATTCCAAGTTCTCTATGGTTCATACCCTTACATACTAGCCATAGATTCATCAAAATAAGCAAACAACACAATGAAAACAGAATCTATCAAAAACAAAATAGTCTGTAGTAATCTGTATCAAACCTATACTTCTGGAACCCCAAAAATTATGAACTAAATTGCTGGACCTGAGTAATTTGTCTATTAATCATCTGCAAAAAGAATCAACCTAAAATCACTCTCCAGTAAAAAATGACAGCTCATATCGTGAGCGCTAAAGTTTCTATTTTTTACAGCAAGATCATATAGACTTCACCCAAGTCTTCCCAAAGGCTCTACTTGGCACTTTATTGAAACAAAAGCTATAAAACATTATTTATACAGTAGCATAATCATGTGGACACACAAAAACAGTAAGGATAAATATTGGGTTGTCTCCCAACAAGCGCTTTTCTTTAATGCCTTTCTAGCTAGGCATGATGAAATAATGCTCACATAAAAAAATAAGAATTGAAACATAAAGAGCATCATGAAGAATATGACTAGCACATTTAAGTCTAACCCACTTCCTATGAATAGGGATTTTGTGAGGAAACAACTTATGGGAACAATAATCAACTAGCATAGGAAGGTAAAACAAGTATAACTTTAAAACTTTAAGCACATAGAGAGAAAACTTGACATTATTGCAATTCCTACAAGCATATATTCCTCCCTTATAATAATTTTAAGTAGCATCATGAATGAATTCAACAATATAACCAGCACATAAAGCATTCTTTTCATGATCTACAAGCATAGAAAATTTACTACTCTCCACATAAGCAAAATTCTTCTCATTCGGAATGGTAGTGGGAGAAAACTCAACAAAATAATTATCATATGATGCATAATCCAATTGAAAACTAAAATCATGATGACAAGTTTCATGGTTATAATTATTCTTAATTGCATACAAGTCATCACAATAATCATCATAGATAGCAACTTTATTCTCATAATCAATTGGAACCTCTTCCGAAATAGTGGAATCATCACTAAATAAAGTTGACACTCTTCCAAATCCACTTCCATATTCATCACAATAAGATTCAATATCCTCCAAAATAGTTGGATCAATACTAACTAAAGTTGACACTCTTCCAAACCCACTCTCATCAATATAATCATCATAAATAGGAGTCATGCTTTCATCATAATAAATATTCTCATCAAAACTTGGGGACAAAAAATATCATCTTCATCAAACATAGCATCCCCAAGCTTGTGGCTTTGCATATCATTAGCATCATGGATATTCAAGGAATTCATATTAAAAACATTGCAATCATGCTCATCATTCATATATTTCATGCCAAGCATTCTATGTAATTCTTCTTCTAGCACTTGAGAACAATTTTCCTTTTCATCATACTCACGAAAGATATTAAAAAGATGAAGCGTATGAGACAAACTTAACTCCATTTTTTTAGTTTTCTTTTATAAACTAAACTAGTGATAAAACAAGAAACAGAAAGATTCGATTGCAAGATCTAAAGATATACCTTCAAGCACTCACCTCCCCGGCAACGGCGCCAGAAAAGAGCTTGATTGACGGGGTGTGAGTGTCGTTTACCTAGCCTCCCCGGCAACGGCGCCACAAAAGAGCTTGATGTCTACTACACAACCTTCTTCTTGTAGACGTTGTTGGGCCTGCAAGTGCACAAGTTTGTAGGACAGTAGCAAATTTCCCTCAAGTGAATGACCTAAGGTTTATCAATCCGTGGGAGGCGTAGGATGAAGATGGTCTCTCTCAAACAACCCTGCACCCAAATAACAAAGAGTCTCTTGTGTCCCTAACACACCCAATACAATGGTAGATTGTATAGGTGCACTAGTTCGGCGAAGAGATAGTGATACACGTGCAATATGGATGGTAGATAAAGGTATTTGTAATCTGAAATTATAAAAACAGCAAGGTAACAAGTGGTAAAATTGAGCGTAAACGGTATTGCAATGGTAGGAAACAAGACATAGGGTTCATACTTTCACTAGTGCAAGTTCTCTCGACAATAATCACATAGATAGATCATATAACAATCCCTTAACATGCAACAAAGAGTCACTCCAAAGCCACTAATAGCGGAGAACAAACGAAGAGATTATGGTAGGGTACGAAACCTCCTCAAAGTCATTCTTTCAGATCAATCTATTCAAGAGTTCTTACTAGAATAACACCTTAAGACACAAATCAAACAAAACCCTAATGTCACCTAGATACTCCATTGTCACCTCAAGTATCCGTGGGCATGATTATACGATATGCATCACACAATCTCAGATTCATCTATTCAACCAACACAAAATACTTCAAAGAGTGCCCCAAAGTTTCTACCGGAGAGTCAAGAGGAAAACGTGTGCCGACCCCTATGCATAGGTTCGTGGGCGGAACCCGCAAGTTGGTCACCAGAATATACATCAAGTGGCACATGATATCCCATTGTCACCACAGATAAGCACGGCAAGACATACATCAAGTGTTCTCAAATCATTAAAGACTCAATCCGATAAGATAACTTCAAAGGGAAAACTCAATCCATTACAAGAGAGTAGAGGCGGAGAAACATCATAAGATCCAACTATAATAGCAAAGCTCGCGATACATCAAGATCATGCAATAGAGGGAACACGAGAGAGAGAGAGAGATCAAACACATAGCTACTGGTACATACCCTCAGCCTCGAGGGTGAACTACTCCCTCCTCGTCATGGATAGCGCCGGGATGATGAAGATGGCCACCGATGATGGGTTCCCCCTCCGGCAGGGTGCCAGAACGGGCTCCCGAGAGGTTTTTGGTGGCTACAGAGGCTTGCGGCGGCGGAACTCCCATCTATCTTGATATTCGATGTTTTTAGGGTACGTAGGCTTATATAGATGAAAGAAGTCGGTCGGGGGAGCCTCGAGGGGCCCACGAGAGGGAAGGGCGTGCCTAGGGGGGGGTGGGCGCACCCCCTATCTCGTGGCCTCCTCGAGGATCTTCTTACGTGAACTCCAAGTCTCCCGGATCATATTCTTCCCAAAAATCACGCTCCCGGAGGTTTCATTCCGTTTGGACTCCATTTGATATTCTTTTTCTTTGAAATACTGAAATAGGCAATAAAACAACAATATGGGCTGGGCCTCCGGTTAATAGATTAGTCCCAAAAATAATATCAAAGTGTATAATAAAGCCCATAATCATTCAAAACAGATAATAAAATAGCATGAATGCTTCATAAATTATAGATACGTTGGAGACGTATCAACGCCGACCACGGGCAGGGCAGCATCTGAGCTTAGTCGGACGCAGCCGGAGCAGCAAGCCCAGCTGGAAACCACCACCGCTGCAGGGCACACGCAGCCGAAGCAGCAAGCCCAGCTGGAAACCACCTCCGCTGCGGGGCACACGCAGCCGGAGCAGCAAGCCCAGCTGGAAACCACCACCGCTGCGGGGCACACGCAGCCGGAGTAGCAAGCCCGGCTGGATACCACCACCGCTGCGAGGCACACGCAGCCGGATCAGCAAGCCCAGCTGGACACCACCACCACTGCGGGGCACACGCCGACATCCTCGCTGTCCACGAGGAACATCCGCCCGCGCCGGTAGCCGGCGCTGGCCACAAGCACGCTGCCACCTCACGAGGAGGCAGGCGACAGGGTGGGGTGGGGCTGATTGCTTTTCTCATTTTTGAGCGAGGGTGTCTTTATGAAATTACACGGACTATTTTGTAAATCTGTAAAAATCTCCCGTCTAACACCGTCAAATGTCAACAGTTACGCCACGTCAGCTCCACATGTCATCATCGTCATTAAACGGGTCAAAGTTGGCAACTAGTGTTATTTGGCAAAAAATAGCCTCAGAATTAGTGGTTTTTGGCACAAAACTGTAGAATTATGGTTTTTGCAACCCTAAGCTTCAATGCCGATGTTTTCTGCAATTCACTCTATGTCAACACCAGGAGCAAGAAGAGAAAAAATTACGCCATATATTGGATGTGCAAAATTCTTGACAAATGCTAGTTTAGGACTATATATACACAGTTCACATACATAATTTTGAGGGGTGCATGCTCATCGGCGAGATTGATGATGAATCAATGGGTCTGATTTGTGGTGAATCAATGCTCAATGGGTCTTCTTCATCCATGTGCGCGGCGCCCAGAGATAGCATCTGCCGTTTTCTTTTCTAGGCTGGGCTTGTGGTCGATCGTCCATCTGATTTGACCCCATCCAGACCAGTTTGGCACCGCAGCCAATCGAAATTGTGTAGGCCGGCACACAAGAAATGACATGCACGCGCGTACGTACCTTTCTTCCTTGCCTATTACCTACTGCACGCGCGCTCTAACTCTCTATATATAGACTTGGCCATGATCAGCATTCTTCACAACAACCAACAATCACTGCAACTAACTAGAAGAAGAAGAAGAAGAAGAAGAAGAAGAAGAAGAAGAAGAAGAAGAAGAAACGATGGCGTTCCGACGCCCTTCATGTGTAATACTAGGAGCTCTTCTCGCCGTCTCCTTCCTCACCGCCACGGCAGCCGCCGGTGACCACGGCCTGACGGTCTTCTGGGGCCGGAACAAGGACGAGGGCTCCCTCGGGGAGGCCTGCGACACAAGCATCTACAACACCGTCATCATCTCCTTCTACAGCGTCTTCGGCCACGGCAAGTACTGGGGCGACCTCTCCGGCCACCCGCTCTACGGCATCGGCGCCGACATCAAACACTGCCGGGGCAAGGGCATCGTCGTCCTCCTCTCCATCGGCGGCGGCGGCACCCAGTACTCCCTGCCGTCATCACAGTCCGCGGCCGACGTCGCCGACAACCTGTGGAACGCGCACCTCGGGGGCGGCCGCCGCGGCGTGTTCCGCCCGTTTGGCGACGCCGTGGTCGACGGCATCGACTTCTTCATCGACCAGGGCGCGCCGGACCACTACGACGAGCTGGCCAGGCGCCTGTCCGGATACAACCGGTACTACCGCGGCGCGCCCGGGGTGCGGCTGACGGCGACGGCGCGGTGCGTTTACCCGGACTGGCACGTCCAGAGGGCGCTGGACACGGGGCTGTTCGAGCGGATCCACGTCAGGTTCTACGGCGAGGACCGGTGCTCGTACAACCACGTGTACAAAGACGGGGTGATGGCGCAGTGGAGCAAGTGGACGGCGAGGTACCCCCGGAGCAAGGTGTACATCGGGCTGCCGGCGGCGAACGTGCCGGGGAGGAACGACAAGGTCGGCCTGCCGTCGATGAACTACGACCTAATGCCCAGCGTGAAGCAGGCGGCAAAGTACGGCGGGGTCATGCTCTGGGACAGGTACTACGACAAGCAGACCGGATACGGCCGCGACCTCTACAACGGCGGCATCAACTAATAATCAACGTGCATGCATGCATGCATTATAGTGTGTGTGTCTGAAAATAATAAATTAAACACTGATGTGACGGGTGGTATTATATTGTACTTCCAATAAATCAGAGATCCATATATGGACCGCTGGATGTTTCAACATGATATCTTAATTTCTTTCCTCTCGTGTGTGTAACAACAGGCTCTGCCAAAATGATTATTTGTCTATATTTCATATGTATGTATTATATTGTACGAATAAGTCATAGATCCATATATAGACCGCTGGATGTTACAACATTTTACACTAGTAAATGTTACACAAGTGCATAATGAAAAAGGATTAGTGACTCTCGGGTGCCACACACCCCTATATAAATATCAGCCCCGTCGATGGAGGGGGCCAAGGTGGGCGACCGCCCAGGGCCCCCCAAAATTTGGGGTCCCAAAATACCAGGTATTAGCCTAAGAAAAGCGTACAGAGAGCCCACTTAGCAGGAAAGCCAGCTCACGAGTCCTCCTTGTACATCGATCAGGCATGTTTCCATTAATGGATCGCTAACCCTAAACACAACACGCTGATCGGTTTGCTTCAATCGCCTAGGACGTCGTCGTCTGCTGACGGCCTACCACCGATCGGCGATCGCAGATCGTTGACTCCCCCTCCATGGCTGCCCCGATCCTCCACTACTAGTCTACTAGTAGGTATAAATGTCTCATCTGCTTAAGCCCATCCCTCTCTTTGATTACTAGTACTTGATTAAGCTTGATCTCCCCGATTCTAAGTTAGGAGTAGATGAGCAGGTTAATATTATTTGTCCACGTGGTTAGATATTGGTACTCCAGGCTGGTAATAAGTTAGGTTGACACGGACCGAATTAGGATGAAATTGAGTTTGTCCATGAATCTTCATCATGAATTTATTTGTCAACAAAGCTAAGTTAGGAGTAGGATGGAATTAAATTTGTTCCTGATCAGTGTTAATAAAGTGAGAATATGTTTTAGTTATATTAGTTCTTCTATCATATGAAAATTTTGAAATAATTTTAGGCCATATTTTGATTTTCACCCCGGGGCCTCGAATTTCTGAAGACGGCCCTGATGAATATATCATTAAAAATAAAAAAATTGAAACAAAATTTTGGGATATGGAACCTATGTGCCCGTTGTACAAACAAACGTATTCTGTTTCGTGGGGAATGAGTGCTCGTGGTTATGTCAGTAAAAAACACAAATACATTGTTTGTGTCGAAAAAAAACTGAATGTAACATATGTCAGGACAATAATTCATGCGCTGCAGATACCACTGGCACTCATTCCCCATTAAAATGAACAATGGTGTACAATTGGCACCGAGGTTTCATATACCAAAATTTCAGATTTTTCTGAATTTTTTTCTGATATTCTTTTAGTGCCATCTTGATATAGGGGTGTGTGGCACCCAGGTGCTCCAATTCATTTCCCAGTGTATAATACCTTAATTTCTTTCCAGTCGTGTGACTGTGAGTAACAAGTAACAACAGGCTTTACCAAAATAGTTATTTGTCCGTGTTTTCAATATGACATGAACATTTGAAAAAACGTGCAACCATTTTTGAACATTCTTATAGAAAAGTGAACATGATTTAAAAGCCAAAAAGAGGGCAACAAAACAAATTAGCTGAAACCAGCCACTGGCTAAGCGCTTACTGGAGCAGCCAACCTATAGTGCATCCGTGTAGAGGAGCGCTATAAATCACTCGCAATTCCATTAAGCCAATGTTGCAAACCTGGGATCTTATTTAATCTGAGCTGCCTCGTGTTGAGGAATGGTGCTATGGAGCAGGCCTGCTCAAGCGCTTTGTGAACACTTCTAAATATTCGGTAAAGGGAGCTCTGAATTACCACTCGCTGCGGCAAATTGCCGAGCATTGAGCTCCTAATACGTCTCCGCGTTCCACAAAATCTATTAGTCATGTAGAATTTGGCTTCGAATATGTTTGAATCACTGGTAAGACCTGGGTTCTTCATACTAGGATATGGAGCCACTATCCTCAATCGTCTTTCATTGGCTTCAGCTATCTTGAAACTGTACTAAGTTCAGGAAAAACTTTTGATCGAACTACCCTCCATTGTCACCTCTAAAGCGAGAATATACTTATCCTTTATAATGGAATCTTGCCTAGTAACCTTCTTCTCCTTGTGTTAGACCTTTGTTATGCACTAAGGAAAGGAGGAGTAGCGACCATCACCGATGGTCGAAAAATCAGTGAGGAGAGTGTCCACCATATATGAGAGAGGACGAAGAATCCTGACTGTTGTCGTGAGGGGAGCTTCTTCTTCACGAAGGTGC
Organism: Triticum dicoccoides; assembly: GCF_002162155.2. Classification (NCBI taxonomy): domain Eukaryota; kingdom Viridiplantae; phylum Streptophyta; class Magnoliopsida; order Poales; family Poaceae; genus Triticum; species Triticum dicoccoides. The sequence goes on from NC_041383.1 coordinate 25,149,406, forward strand.
TAGACATTTTGGTGTAATACACTTTTGAATGAAAGTAGGAGCTTCCATCACCGACGGTTGCAAATGTCAGAGAGGAAGAATCCTGACTATTATCATGGGGTCGCTTCTCATTCGTTCCCATGTGCTAGACATTTTGGTGTAATGTACTCCGGGACGAAGGGAGGAGCGACTATCACCAACGGTCGAATATACCATAGAGGGAGTGCCCACCGTATACAACACATGAGCTGAGAGTTTTCAAGAAAGACTCGACAGACCAAAAGTCAGCCGTGATAAATAATAGTGATATGTTGTCGTGAGTTCCTGGTAATTGCCCTTGGTTTATAATCTTTGAATTTTGAACACAGGAAATGTCTGACGATATAGGATCCCAGAGTGTGACTACTGTTGCGATGACCTGGGTTTGTGCGGCAGGGAGCCTCACCTGCAAAATGGTAGGTATTTCACCGTGAAGCTAGAAGAGACCTTCGATGTTTGTACGGTACGCAACGACAAGCATTTCATCGTAATTAATCATCACTTGTGCGTCTTTGCTTCAACATGTAATTTCTGTTTATTTTTATTTTGACTAGTACATCCCGTGCCATGCAAGACTTTGAGAATATGGAGACGAGGAGACCTCACCAGAGGACAAAACATGGTTATGCATTTCGGGTTAAGCTGTACAATGCATTTTATAACTCCCATTTCGGTTTCTCTAATGGAAGCTCTCTGCAAGGCATGTGGATTTGAGGAGAATATGCAAATAACATTTGATATTCGTCCCGAAGATGATGATATTGAAAATAAATATCGACATCTGAGTGGATGTGGATACGCCACGGATATGTCTCCAACGTATCTATAATTTTTTATTGTTTCATGCTATTATATTATCATTCTTCAATGTTTTATATTTATTTTATAGCAACTTTATACCATTTTTTGGGACTAACCTATTAACATAGTGCGCAGTGTCAGTTGTTGTTTTTGGATTGTTTTTTACTTCATAGAATATCAGTACCAAACAAAGTCCAAAGCCACGAAACTTTTTAGAGATTTTTTATGCCCAGAAGACAACTTGAGAGCCAAGTAAGTGCATCAGGGGAGGCCCGTGGGGCCCATAAGACACAAGGCGCGCCAGAGGACCCTAGCGTGCCCTGATGGGTTATGGGGCCCACAGAGGTCCTCTCCACCGCCTCTGAACTCTATAAATATCAAATATTTCAGAAACCTAGGGGAATCGACGAAACACAATTCCAGCCGCCGCAAGTTCTAGAACCACAAGATCAAATATAGAGCCCTATTCCTGCACCTTACCGGAGGGGAACATGATCACGAAGGGGTTCATCATCCTCATTTGTGCTCCTCCAATAATGCGTGAGTAGTTCACCACAGACCTACGGGTCCGTAGGCAGTAGCTAGATGGCTTCTCTCTTGATCCTCAATACAATGTTCTCCTCTATGAGATCAATTTGATGGAACTCTTTTGCGGTGTGTTTATTGGGATTTGATGAATTGCAAGTTTATGATCAGTTCTATCTATGAATATTTGAGTCATCTTTGATCTCTTATATGCATGATTGTTATAACCTTGTATTTCTTCTCCAAAACTTTGGTTTGGTTTGGCCAACTAGATTGATTTTTCATGCAATGGGAAGAGGTGCTTTTTGATGGGTTCGATCTTGCGCCTCACCAGTGACAGAAAGGGTAGGGAGGCACGCATGTATCGTTACTATTAAGAATAAAAAGATGGGGTCTATTCCTACATGAATAGATCTTGTCTATATCATGTCATCATTTTTATTGCATTATTCAGTTTCTCCATGAACTTAATACACTAGATGCATGCTGGATAGCGGTCGATGTGTGAAGTAATAGTAGTAGATGCAGAATCGTTTCGGTCCACTAATTTTGGACGTGATGCCTATATACATGATCATTGCCTTGGACATCGTCATAATTATTTGCTCTTCTATCAATTGTCCAACAGTAATTTGCTTACCCATCGTATGATATTTTCTCGAGAAAAGCCACAAGTGAAATTTACGGCTCCCAGGTCTATTTTCTATCATATTGCTTTCAGATCTATTATTTCAAAAACCAAAAAATATCTTGCTACATTTTTTCTTTCTTTATTTTATTTTGTGTTTTGGCAAGATCTATTTATCCAATCTCATACAATTTAATCCATCTCAATACCATGGAGGGATTGATAACCCTTCTTACGTGTTGAGTTGCAAGTATTTGTTATTTGTGTGCAGGATCCGTTTACATAGTGTTGCTTGGTCTCCTACTGGATTGATACCTTGGTTTCATAACTGAGGGAAATACTGCTGTGATGGATCATCCTTTCCTCTTCAAGGGAAATACCAACGTAGATACAAACAATCAGCCTCCAGTATGTGGGTTTGTCAAACTAATTTGTTAAGTTAAGTAATTTATATTGTTTATTTAAAAATATTTGATTTTCATCTCTACTAAACTTGTTTATTCATAATTGTCAGCTTATTTCTTATCTTCAAGAAATACTCAGAAGGCTTTAGGCAGGATATACTACAACTATGGCCCCAAGCTTAATTTTGAGGATAAATGTTAATTATCTTGTCTCATTTATATATGATGTTGAGGCCTTTAAGACCAATTACTTTATCAATCCAAATTTTAGTGGATACGTGCCACTAGTCCATGAGTTGTAGGATGGTAACTTCATTGCCAAAAACTTGGTATGATTTTGTTAATGATGGTAACTTCATTGCATACATTCTTCTTAAGTAAGCAACATTGCTAACTATATATGTTGCTGTTGTGTTGTTCAACAGAAGCTTCCAAAGGAGGTTGCGCCTGACATGATGCTTACCGAAGGTCATATGTATATGGTTAGCTTACGACCGTTTCCACCGCCGACTTACCATAGTGCATACTCGATTTCTTTGAAAGACTCAAGACTCAATATCAAAGAATGGAGCAAACTAATGAACGTGCGCACGCAACCGATTGGAGACAACATGCAAGTGTGCAAGACACAATTTGGCGACAGGTGGATCTCCATTCTCCATTTTGGAGATGGACCGGTTTATCTGTTTTATGCTATTTTACCTAGGAGAGAGGAGTAGGTCCTAGTAATTAAGAACAATTAGTTATTGTTGATTATGACTATGATGATGAGGAGGAGTTGTTATTATGTGCTACAATGTGTTAGAGTTGACGATGATGAGGAGTTGTGATTATGACTACTATGATGATGATGATGATGATTATGATGATGATGATGATGATGAGTTGTGATTATGACTAGTGACCAAGTTGTTATATGACTCACTAGATTGGCAACGCGCCTTGGCGCGAGGGTGCCGGTCCTAACGATATGGTGAAGCAAGTAATTCTCGAGTTAGTAGAAATCCTGGTTTAGCGTACGTATTGAAATAGGATAATAAAATAAAGAAGAAGAAGAAGAGGAAGAAGAAGAAGAAGAAACATTCATTTCTAATAGAAGACATCATCGAGTTCAACATTGTCGTGAGATTGTTCAGTACATTCATGAGACCATGAAAGGTAACCACTTCCATCCAATTCAGTACCAAGAGGGCGAACGTGAGAGAGCAATGTCCTAATCTAAAACAAAGTTTGCAGCACATCCATGCATAAGCAAGGCAACTGCCCAATATAGGTTAAAGTTATGCCAAAAACAACTTCGCTACAAAGGTAACATCTAAAAAAGCAGGTTACTAAACACTTACTAATGATTCAATACTAAACATCCAGGTTCATCATACGACATTGGATAACTTCACACCAAATCATACTTGTTGTAAAAAATATACAAATATACTCAGAACAACCTTCCAGGAGCGTTAGTGCATTTCATAAAACAATGATGTAAAGGGGGATATCCACGATACAACATATTTGTTGGCCCTCAAATTTCACTTCTATCTTCATCTATATTGGAATTCCAAAGAGCGGTCTTAGGGACTCGTTTCCTATCCAGCACCATGCTCCAGCGCTCAGGTCCAAACCATAAAGCAGGTTACAGTGATACATAGTCCAGATGGTGTTGAGCAGAAAAAAACCACGATATATTACACAAGAAAGAACATGCCATTCTTGTACATAAGTGAACCCCTAACAAAGCAATGCCCTAGATTACTCAGGTATCATCTTCACACCCCCATGAGACTCCAGGTTGTAGCCTTAAAGATAAATGTAGACAAACCCTGACAAAGAAAGTAATGTTTGTGTACCTCTTTCAAATTGGGAGAATCCTGACAGAGAGGCATGAGACCACTGAGAATCCTGACAGAGAGGCATGAGACCATAAATAGTAGTATTGGTAGAAGGAAAATCATATGATATCTAAATGGGAAAAATTAATTATGTATATATGAAATGCTATAAATTCATAATGGTCAGGACAAAAGAGGACCAACGAGCACAGAAACACGCATCATGTCATTCACATTCAAATGAGAAAAAAAACAACATGATTTTATCTTGAACACCAAACAATGTACACAATGTAAAAGGGCATGATACCAACTCCGTTATAGCTGAACTTATCTAATTAGTAGTAAGAAATTGGATAATGCACGTGCATGATCACATCTCATCATTCTATATAAGTAGATGGATCAGTTCATAAGCATGAGCGAAAGCTCATTAGTATTCTTACTTATACTCATATGGCGTGCTATTTTTATACTCATAGCGCACATTCTTTTTTGTCTTTATCTGTTCACAAGCAAACAAAACATTTCTAGCTGCTTATGCTTATGCTTATCAATTCTACCTTCCCATTAGCCTCTGGAAGTTTTCAGTTATTATACCTTAATATCAACAGATTGTATAGAGATTGTATTAAACTAAACCAAATAGTACCTACGGTCCATGATGCATATCATCCAGTGAACCTGCCTAAGCATATAAATTAGTGAAATCTTTCGGTGGTCATGTGAGCACACAATAGAAATAGACAATATCGTGGATTATATTTGCATGAGGTATGTCACTGCACACTACGTGTGAACCAATTATCTAGCCAACTTTTGAAAGCGTGTATACAGTAAAAGAAATGGCGATATGCAGAATAATAATGGAAGTATTTTCATAAATCAGTTAACCTTTAACAATATCATCATCTAATTATGCTACAACTATAAAATGTTCATCATTACAAGAAACAACAATTTTTTTTTATTGATTAGCACTGAACGGAGACACCAAATTATGATGTAAGATCTTTTCCAAGATGAACATGTAAGGTTGAAATCTAAAAAGCCGATGCAGAAGGAAATACCAAAGTAGAACTGGGTAATGGGAAGTATTCTGGCATAGCAAATAATGCAGGCACAACAAAAACTGGGTCGCCGGTTTCTTAGTTACCTTCAAGAGACGCCATATATCGGATAATTGATTCGGAGCGGCCTACATCAGAGCAGTTGGGCATCCACTCTTTATCTGCCCTGTAATATGACAAAATAAATTGCCATCTGGTCAGAGCTAATGTTTAATCCAGTTTTAATATTGTGTTGACACTCTTAATTGCGCTCATCACAAAAAAACCTATTTTGACATTACCTTCCACGACATAGAATTCTTAGGTACCCGATAACTATGATACAACAAATCAAAAGGAGCGTTTGAAACCAGTTTCTTGTTATTCAGAAGTTACATATTCTAGAGAACTTGCACATCCAGCTTATCTATCAAGTATACAGCTGGATCCACATAATAATAATATGGGACAACTTGGGTGCATGAGTTCTTTCATATGTGTGCAACATCACGTGATCTATGAGTCTGCCATACTTATATCCTACTGATAGAAGACAACTTAACTAATGAAGATGTTGCTAACCAGCACATTCTGAATGCTAAGCTCCTCACCAAAACATTTCAGTAAATTACTATGGGCTTCCATAAAGATATCACTTAACAATGACATACATTAAAGCATTAAGCCGCTACATATTACACCATTAAAGAATTTCTTTCGGCACCTTATTTGCAACTGGTCCTTGAGCAAGATATGGCTTTTCATCTCGTGCATGGTGGAAGCCATATACAACTTGACCATCCATCCCTATCCAAAATAAATTGCACACCTTAGCAATGAATCAAGGATCTAACAAATTTAAACCGAGCATTTGTTTCTATCATTTTTTCACCTAGAGAAGTGATGCATTGCTACATAAGAATGAAAAGCACAATCTGCGAGGAACTTGCAAAGCCAATAAGTACATACATCGTTTTAGAAGGGCACGAACATAATTTTTCTTCATTAGGACTTTTGCAATTTATTAGGAAGAATTTGTTTAAGGAGATCCATTTGGCAAGCACAGGTTGATCATGATGCAACAGAGAACATTCACCATGTAAAATCAAGATTACCTGAGACTGTGTTGTGGACCAGCCAAACCATTCAGTGTTGCTGCAAAAGAAAGGTAAGGATCCAACAGAGCAGTTCCAGCCTGTGATAAAATAAATACCATTAATGCTAGATAAAAAGGTTAGTGCGTGTAGGGGGTATAAACAAGAAACAATTAAACAACCAATGCACAAATAATTGAAGGCCAACCAGTCTCTCTAAATTAGCAGACCACAAAGTTGCTCCACCTCAAAAAGGATACAACTTGCACAACTACAAATTAGGCGTCTAAATTATGCTATTTTCCATTACAACAACGATGCGTCGCACGGGCACCAGTACCTTCACTGCTCAGGCAACATCATAATTATATTGGTAAACATTTGTTATCATATTTTATCTCTAGTTCTTGCTCCCATAAGTTGTGGGGCGGGAGGCTCGCCTTATTACGTTGCTAGGGCAGGCAGCAGTTGCAGGCTTGCAGGAGGATGTCGGAGACATGATCCTCCCATCGCAGTCACTTATGGGAGACGGAACGTGCCAGCCAGGTCTCCTCTTCCTCCCCCATATCTATGTTGGTGTTGCTTGGGCAAGTAGTGATCTAAACACTCTTATATTTCTGTACAGAGGGAGTACATGGTTATAGTTTCAGTTTTCTACATGGAACAACAAGGGGTGGTTCTATGACATGTTTTTTTGCTTGCTGTTTATAATGTCCAGTTTAGTTTGTAAATCCTAATAATTTCTCAAGTAGTGCAAATCAGTGTCGAACCATCAAATTAAACTGATGTTTTGTCAGTGAGAAACAACTTACTATTTATAATGTTGTTATGATTTTTCTTTTAGTAAAACACTGCAAGGAGATTCGTATTCAGTCTAGCTGCTTGCCCTCCTGCTTGAAGTGCATACAGATGACCACGAGCACATTAAAGAAAGAGAGTTACCTAGCCCACCACCAGAGGCACAGGAGCATCCAAAGGTCCGCTCCATCAGAGAGCAGTGGCAGGCAGGGAAAGCCGACGCTGACGAGGAGCCCACCCAGCCTGCCTGCGTGAGGAAGAAACCAAGCGCATGCATGAGAGGGAAGGTAAGTGAGAGGGGGAAGAGCAAACTGAAGCAAATATGGTTACCAACCTTGACCTTGAGGAGGAACATCGCTGGCAGTTGGAGTGTATCAGAGCAGCGGCCTCCATAGCGAGCAGAAGCATGCATCACTCGATTTGGAAGCAATCGAGCAGGAGCAGATGTTGATTCGTCTCCTGGCGCGCGAGCATCTCTTGACGGATGCACGACGACGATGAAGCCGAGGATGGATCGACCTCCTCACTCCTCCTGCCAAGTCCAGAGGAGCAACGACCACGCCGCGGACAACTCGGCATCCTCACCATCTCTGCGGCCCGCGCTCAGTCAAGAGCATGTCTCAGCTGAAGACGATAAAAGAAGAACAACAGAGACCAACCAACAACATACAGTTCCAAAAAAGCAAGATGGAGCAGAATTAGCCAACAAATATCAGAATCAAAGAAAAACAATAAACCCTAGAGCCACAAGCGAGGCAACCTAGCAAGGACAAGCATATCAGCATGCGAACGCATGAAGCAACGAATCAGAATACAAGAGAACCAAACAAAAAACTGATAGTAAAGCACCAATTCCTCGTATATTAATTAGAAACTCAAAGCTAGGAGCCAACAGGATAACCAAATTAATCTGGCACCCAAGAACAACATTTGATCCACAAAACTGGAACCACATATAATTCGAACCTGGAAGCTAGGATTTGACAGGAAAACCAAATTACTCTAGTGCTCAAGAACAACACCTTGATCCACATGACTGCAACCAGAACAAGAATTATGAGTGTTTCTTCCACCAGTATCACGACATCCATGTTTTTATTTTGAATTCAGAGATTGTATCCAAACAAATAAAATCTTTAGGTAGATATATTTTCATCAAGGTGTTGTATCCCGTTGTCGTCTGAAATAGCCAAAATAAAGAAACAAAGCCATTCAGAGAGAGAGAGAGAGAGAGCGAGAGAGAGATATTCGGAACCTCTTCCATCTTTCTGTATGTTGAATCTTCATAGACATTGTGGTATTTATGATTCCCGTCACCTCTTACCAAAGCAGCTGAACGAATTATCTCATCAATCATTGCTGACAAGCCTCGTAAAGCTGAAACCACAAATGGGGATATGAGAGCCTTCCTATGAAGGTCCGCATAACCATATGCAAATATTATATGTTTACATGAGAATAATATCCCACCAAGGGTAGGCATCAGCGAGAACAAACACTTCCATTGAGTTAAAAGAATTACTGGAGGACAATAGATATGTAAACTTCAAAGGTTACACGCTTGTTCAGAATACTCAAGCAAAAAGGTACATACTACACCTTCTAATATATGCAATGCAGTGTAAAACTTATGCATTGTAATAGGTGCAATAACAATGATCAAATAGGAAAATAGGATGATACTGTGGTATTCCTAACCTTTGATTTCTTTGCCAACAGGCCCATGCAATGGCATCTGTGCAAATTTTCAAAAGTAGTTATGCAAGAACAAAAGAAGAATCTGACAAATCAAATAATTCAATGATGACACCACTATGTGCTCTAGCATAACAAATATGCCACAAGATGTGAGACTTACATCATCCAGCACCTATCTACATGACTTTATGGTAGGAAATGCACAAATGACAGCTAAGGTATGGAGGACCTGAATGAGTACTAATGCTAGTTCGCAACTGATCCATGATTGAGAACTTAACAACAAATTAGATGGAACAACTACATATGAATTATCCAAACAAGGCAACCATGTACATTCATAATATATGACAGATTCTGAGCTTGTTGCCATACATACCTTTTTGTCCCCACACATCCTAGCATTCCAGATGCACTGATTTGCAGATCATTTAGTCAAAGTACCTTGCACTATTATTCAGAATACGACCCTGAAGAAATCATATACATGAATGTTAGATCTAGTATGATATGATATCCAAGAAGCAAACTAACTCAAATTGCAGCACCAATAAAAATTAATAAATGCTACCAGCATGTTTCCAACTAAGTGACATCACCACCCAGCACCACCTCCTAGAGATCTGATAGTCTGTCGGCAACCTATATACAAGAACCAAGATCAAGAATCAGTATCCAGTATTTCCACCACCTACCCATCCAAGTATCAAGAACCAAGTAACTCAATCAAGAACTCTGCAGCAGCAACAACCTTATAGGACGACGGAGTAACCCAAGATGAGCCACCGCCACTGCTATGATAACATGCTCCTTTTCCGCCCTCCAACCCCAACCTGAAATGACTACCCTAAATATATCAACATAACCTCAAGAAAATATGGAAGTGGTAGACACAAATGACTTTATCCCAGTATTCAGCTTGGCAAGATAATTAATATATTTCTCAGAGAATCCTGGTCAGAATCACAAATGATCAGTCATGTATCCTAGCTGAACACTGTCTACACTTATATACTGGAAATTTTCCTAATTGGATTTTGCAAAATAAGAGTTTCCACAGAAGAAATGCATGTCAGAGTGAGTATATTTTACATCATGGTCAACCGGCTCGATCATCTCTGAATTCTATATGGCGATATATTCAACACAAACGATATCAATATTAGAGTGATGCAAAATGGTGAAATGACTCACGCATATGGCTGTACACTCGACACCATATGCATTTGCAAACATTGTGAGAGCACATATATACAGTCAAGCATAAAAGGTAAATGCTTCTTAAAGTAAAAGGAAAATCCACGTATTTGACCTTAACAGCAATTGCTTCAAACAGCTAGCCAGGATTTTTTTTTGCAATTTAAGTTCTGAAAGCATGTCAATTGATGTGCTTCTTACCATAATGAAAACAAGCATATATGTAATGCATACATAATGAGATCAGTGTCTTAAATTGCTTGCACTTGTCCCCTTGTCCCCTTTGCTTGTTAAAACATAAATGCTCTAAATTCACGCCAACCACTATTCTCTCAACCACATCCTGAACACATTGCCCTTGTCAGATTTTAGAGTTTAACCTCTAGCATCAACATATTATCCCTATTAGAAATGGATATAATCAATCATACAATAAACACACACGAAACAGAAAATAATATGGGAACCAAGGCTCTGTGGTTTTTTCTCGAACGAGCAAAGTTGTGTCGAGAAGTACCATGAAACTTGAAAGCCTAATATTCCATATTAGCATTGTATGCTTTTTGCATATGAAAGTCAGTGCAAAGAACAATCTTGACAAATGCGATTAGCAAAACACCTGAGTAACAACGAAATAAATCCGAACAACAGTGGTCCTATGAAGCGAATCATCGAGCACCTTTCGATCCAAACTGCAATCTGATAAATTCACAAAAATAAGCTCAGGGATAGTAAAAAATCAGTGTGGCTAATATTAGGGAGAGTAAAACTTCCAGAGTGGAGCACGGTTCGTAGATGAGGACGCAATCATGTATGTGTGCTGGATGGAGATGGCAACATAGACTGGTTTTTACTTCGTTGAGGACTACCCCACTAGGAACATGTTGGATACATTTTTACTGCAAATCCTTCAACTGTATGGAAGGGTATTGAACATGGTCTAGATTTGGTTAAAAAAGAAACATGAATAAGGAAGGCTCTCTGGCGATAGCCGAGGCGACCCACGACCGGGTCAACATGGAGGCGCCGCCGCCGGTGGCGGCCGCGATAGCCTGCCACGATGAGCGGCGAGGGGTGGGTGGCCTCCTCGTTGAGGACTGGAGCACCTTCAAGGCGCGCGGAAGGGACCTTCTCTCCCGAGCGAGGAACCCACAGAAGTTACTGCGGCGGATGCAGAGCAGGGCTGCGATGCTTCTCAAATCTGATTTGGATGCGGCTAAATTGAAAAGGGAGATGACCGGAGGTACGGATGCGGGACAAGGGGCGGCGATCCAGCCGGCGGAATTAAGGGTCCAGGCTTCAAATCTGGTGAGTAATGAGGAGGATTTGGGGGCCGTTTCTGATGGGTTTGGTTTGATTTTCAAAAGGGGATCAGGAATGAGGCCGGACGATGCTAAAGGAATTAACAGGGGAGTTAATCCTGTTAAATTGGAGGCGAAATTTGAGGAACTCCAGGCTTATTTCTTGCGGGGGGTCGGCTCTGTTTTCTTCAGTCTACAGTGTTCTGCTCCATACCAGTTTCTTCTGTTGCTCTGTACTTTCTGTCCATGGCAGGCCAAGGCGAGGATCAAGGTCGAGGAATGATGAACCTGACCATTGCTGGGTCGGGTGATGGTGGTGCTGGGTCCAGAACCCCTGAGGAAGGGCCGGCCGCAATGCAGCCAACGGCGACCCCAGCCACGCCCACGGTCGGAAAGGGAAGGAGTGATGTCGGGGGTCCGTCAGGCCTAGCCCTGACCACTCCCCCGAACCCCTCCGTTGGCTTTACTTCTGCTTCGGAGCGCCCTCCTCCTCTCCGCAGGCATGGCAAGGCCTAGATGGTCGAGTTCGATGACTCGCCAATCGTCATCGACATGGAGGCAATGGTGAGTGCGGTCAAGGGAAAGCTGGCTGTGGGGCGAGTGCTCTCCCCGTACCCAGCCAATCCTTCGGCCGTCGTCAACGAGCTCAAAGGACCCTGGCGGCTTCGTGGTGATGCGAGGGCCCAGATGGTCACGAGCATCGACAAACGCTTCGTGGTGGAGTTCACGGAGGAGGGGGATCGGCAGCATGTCCTGGCTGCTGGTCCTTGGCACTTCCACAACGACGCCATCATCTTCGCCGACTTCGATGGCCAGGGCAACCCAGCGGAGGTCGACCTCAACTCCATCAGATTGTGGGCACAAATCCACAAGCTGCCCTTCGTGTTGAAGACTGAGGAGATGGGGTGGACTTTCGGCAAGAAGCTCGGCAAGGTCATCGCGGTGTCCCACCGGAACAAGATGATCCTTGACGAGCATCTCCGCATTCGAGTGGAGCATAAGGTGGACATGCCGCTGAAGAAGGAAGTTGGGTTCACTCCGGTCGGCAGCAAGGACGAGATCACGTTTAAGGTGAAATATGAGAAACTTCCAAATTTTTGTTTCTGTTGTGGCATCCTGGGCCACACTACGGAAAGATTCTGCAGCATGCCAAAGGAACTGCGCAAGCCAAACTTCTCCATCGACATGAAGGCGCCGCCGCACTGGAAGCGCTTCCTCGACTTCGGAAGCACCGGGGCAAAGTTGTCGGACAGAGTCATTTCGGCGGTTTCCAAGGCTGTGCGCAACCTTTCAGTGGCTGCGGCAGGCTCGGGTCCTTCTTCAGATGTTGCGGGAAAGGTGGCGGGGGATGCGGGTACCCAGGAGGGGTTGCCGGCGCCCCCGAACCAGTTGGTGGCAAGCCAAGTTGATCATCCTCAACTTCATGTGCCTAGGGGGGGCCTCAACATCAACCTGGTCACCCCTGGGTCATCTCCTGCGGATGGAGGTGGACACAAGAGGAATTTGGATGATCCTGCTAGGGCCTCTATGGCTCTGATCCAAGACCAGGCGAGTGATGCTACTGATGTTCCTATGCAGCAGCGGCCTCAGGAGCAGGCTGGGGGTGCAACTGCTGAGGTGCATGCACAGCCGGGGCACCAGCTGACCCTGGCTTCTGCTGCTGCTATGGGCGTGCAGCTGCAGCGGCTTGAGGGCGAAGCTCAGGTTCAGGTGGCCATTCACAAGGATGGTCGTGACGATGGTGCTGATGTTGGCGCCCAATGGCAAGCCCTCACTTCTGCTGGAGTCCAGCGGTGGAAAAGGCTTCACCGACAAGAACAGGACGAGAAGGTTATGCTGCAAGCCGCATGTGTTAAACATGCGGTTTTTGGCATCCCCACTCCGCCGAACAGCGGCAGCGATCTTTCCGGCGGCAAGGTGGCCTTTGCTGCAATGCTTGAGGGCACGGCTGGTAGCAAGAGGCGCTCAACGGATGAAGACAAGGACATGGTTCTTAGCATGAATAGCTCCAGTACTGATAGCATAGAGTTTAGGGGTGCTCTAGATATGAGTATGACATGTAAAATAGTGTGTGTTGAGAGAGTTGAATCTGTAGTAGGCATAGAAGGCTCCGCTGTTCATATTACAGAGGAGATAGTTGAGGGAGAGGAGGAGGATCAAAATAGGAGAGAGTCCGTAGGCGATGGTAAGGAAATTGGGGGTATAAGCAAGGAAGCTACCGGCCCTGGGGCTGCCGGTCAACTGACGGACGCACTTGATGACGCCCGTCAGGAGCCATGAAAATGATATGTTGGAACTGCCGAGGCTTAGGTCAGCCTCGGACAGTTCAAGAACTTGTGTGCCTTTCAAAGACACACCGGCCTAACATTATCTTTCTTTCTGAAACAAGAAAAAATAAAGAGTATGTTGAGAGTTTGCGCTACCGCTTGGGTATGAAAAATGTTTTTGCTGTTTCTATGCCAGGCAAAGGAGGTGGATTAGCGGTCTATTGGGATGACCTGTACACTTTGGAGTTAAACAAATATGGGGAACATTTTATTGACATGTACATTTCCAACGATGCTGGCACTAAGTGGAGATGCACTTTTATCTATGGGGAGCCGAAGGCGAGCCAAAGGTATGTTATGTGGGAATTGTTAAGGCGTATAAAACCTCTTGGGTCGGGTCCATGGTTTATGGCTGGTGACTTTAATGAGGCTATGTGGCAAGATGAGCATTTTTCTCGGATCAAACGGTCACCAAAACTTATGGCTAATTTTCGTGAGATCATGTCTGAATGCAACTTGTTTGATTTGGGTTTTCATGGAGTTCCTTGGACCTATAACAATAAGCAGGAAGGTAACAGGAATGTGAAGGTGCGGCTGGACAGGGCGGTGGCGTGCCCCCAATGGTCATCTATCTTTCCTGACTGCAAGGTAACGCATATTATCAGTTCCAGGTCAGATCATTGCCCTCTTCTTATTGAATTGATGGGAGCTCCTCGTTCTGGCACATTTATTAAACATTTGAAATATGAAGCATATTGGGAGAGGGAAGATGCGGAGCTGCAAGTACAGATTGATTCGTGTTGGAATAATAATGCTAGAGTCAATAATCTGGGAGATGTTGCCAATAATCTGGACAAGTTGATGAAGTCTCTTCATGGGTGGAGTCAGGTTAACATTGGATATTTGCCAAAAAAACTTGAATCTGCTCGCAAAAGACTAAGTGTGTTGTTTAACAGAAGTGATCACAAAGCAATAGTAGAAAGGAAGAAAATTTTAAAGGAAATGGATGAGCTCCTGTTAAAGGAAGAAATTATGTGGAAGCAGAGATCATGTCTGAATAAAATGAAATGGGGAGATAGGAACACAAAAAAATTTCATAGGAAGGCCACTTGGAGAGCGAAGAAAAATAATATTTCTGCCATCAAAAGAAGAGATGGGTCTCTCTCTCAGGATATGGATGAAATAAAAGGTATCACTAATGATTTTTTCAAGAATCTTTATTCCTGTGATTCTATGGTTAATCCGTCCCGTATCATTTCTCTTGTGAAACCATTGGTGACTGATCAAATGAATGAGGATCTTTGTAAGCCATTTTCTGAGCAAGAAATCAGCGATGCCCTATTCCAAATAGGGCCGTTAAAGGCCCCGGGGCCAGATGGATTTCCTGCCAGGTTTTTTCAAAGAAATTGGGGGCTACTTAAGGAGGATATTGTTCGTGCCATCCAGCAATTTTTTATTTATGGAACTATGCCTGAAGGGATAAATGATACAACTATTGTTCTTATTCCTAAGGTGAAGAATCCTCGGTCCATAAAAGACTTCCGTCCAATCAGTCTTTGTAATGTGATCTATAAGATTATCTCTAAGTGCCTGGTCAACAGACTAAGACCTCTGCTAGATGGTATGATTTCTCCTACCCAAAGTGCATTCATCCCTGGAAGATCAATATCTGATAATGCACTTATCACGTTTGAATGTATGCACTCTTTAAATACGTTAAAAGATAGCCGTGGTGAATTTTGTGCATATAAGTTGGATCTCGCTAACGCGTATGACCGTGTCGATTGGAATTTCTTGGAAAGAATGCTTCAAGCGTATGGTTTTGCTCCAACATGGATTAAGTGGATCATGTCTTGTGTTACCACTGTGAAGTTTGCTGTGCGTTTGAATGGCCAGCTGTTAGAGCCTTTTCATCCTTCTCGTGGTCTCAGGCAAGGGGATCCACTATGACCATACTTATTCCTCTTTGTGGCTGAAGCATTGTCGTTGCTACTTAATGATGCTTCGGCAAGAGGGGCTATTCAAGAGTTCCGGATAAACAGACATGCCCCAGGTATATCTCATCTCCTTTTTGCTGATGATAGTCTCCTGTTTTTTAAGGGTAACTTGGAGCAAGCTCTGAATATTAAAGGCATTTTGTCGGCTTATGAGGAGGGAACTGGCCAACTATTAAGTCCGGATAAATGCTCCATATTATTTGGCAAAAATTGTTCTATGGAAGACCAGGTGTCTATTCTGGTTATCCTTAAAATCACGATTGATGGTTTTGAGGATAAATATCTAGGCTTGCCTATTCCAGAAGGTCGTATGAAGGCAGGTAAGTTTCAATCCACCAAAGATAAGGTGCTCAAGCGGGTTTCAGATTATATTGAAAAATATGCTTCGAGCGGAGCAAAAGAAATCCAGAGCAAGTCTGTTATTCAAGCTATTCCCGTGTTTGCAATGGGTATTTTTAAATTCCCCGCTTCACTGTGTGAGGAGTTATCCCAGATTATCAGGAATTTTTGGTGGGGCGATGAAGAGAATAGGAAAAGAACGCATTGGCTGGCTTGGGATAAGATGACGAGACCAAAAAGTGAAGGGGGTATGGGCTTTCGTGATCTTCGGCTTTTTAATCAAGCACTCCTGGCGAAACAAGCTTGGCGTCTTTTGGTTTCTCCGGACTCTCTGTGTGCTAAGGTGATGAAAGCTAAATACTATCCTCATGGGCACCTTATTGATACGGTATTCCCTCAAGCTACTTCCCTTACTTGGCAAGGAATTATGCATGGCCTTGAATTGCTAAAAAAGGCATTATTTGGAGAGTGGTCGATGGGACTAGTATAAATATTTGGAGGGATAATTGGATCCCTAGGGAATCTGGCCTACAAATTTGTGGTAAAAAGAGCAGAACTAGGATCAAATTGGTTTCTGAGTTATTTTTGAGTGCAACCAGGAGTTGGGATGAGAACCTGATAAGGCATCTATTTTATATTCATGATGCAGAGGAAATCCTAAAGCTCCGTATTCTTCGAGTGGGCGAGGGAGACTTTATTGCTTGGCACCACGAGAAAAGTGGCTTGTTCTCCGTGAAGAGTGCGTATAGACTAGCTCTGAATCTTAAAGAGCCGAGGAGTGTTTCTGGCAATTCCAGTGATGCCATAAATGGGGATAGGAGGCTCTGGAATATTATTTGGAATGCTAATGTCCCCCCAAAAATTAAAATTTTTGCCTGGAGGGCTGCTTATAATAGTTTGGCGGTTCAACTCAATAGGGTTAAACATCATCAAACTACTCTAGGTACATGCTCAATATGTGGTATTGATGATGAGTGTATTTTCCATGCTTTGGTGGTTTGTCCCAAGGCTCGTGCGTTCCGCATGGCTCTGAAGGAAGTTTGGAAATTACCAGCGGAGGAGACCTTCAAATATTCTGGACCGGATTGGTTCCTTATTCTATTGGACCAGTTAACTACGCCTGTTCGTGAGCAAACTATATTCATGTTTTGGAGAGCTTGGCACTTGAGGAATGATTTGATCTTTGGTAAGGGAATGGAATCCATCTCAGCCTCGGTAAGTTTTGTCGAAAATTATTGGGCATCTTTCTCGTCTTGTCTTGCTAAAATGCAGGTGGAGATATGCAGTAAGGGGAAGCAAGTGGAGTTGGATATTCAGCCAACCAATAACATTGAGAGGCAGGTTAATCTTTGGAGGCCACCTACCCCAGACGTCTATAAGATTAATGTCGACGCAAGTTTTGTGGAGGCCATTGAAGCTGCGAGCGTGGGGGTGGTTGTTAGAAATCACCGTGGACAAGTGATCCTATCCTCCTGGGATTATATTGGTACTTTCTACAGCGTTGAGGAAGCGGAACTTAGAGCGTCCTTGTCCGGCCTATATATTGGTATGACTCTAGACATGCCCGTCATTTTGGAAACTGACTGTTCGTTTGTAGCCTCCGTTTTTGGTAAAGAATATGTGGACAGATCATCCCTTGTTGATCTAAAGAAGGAAGCTGTAGATGTCTCAAAGTTGTTGGTGAATTTACAGATTTCTAAGATCAACAGGAAGGCTAATATGGTGGCTCATGAGATTGCAAAGTTTAGTTTTGATAATAGTTCTGATGGTATTATGTTTCATTCTGTTCCGCCCTGCGTGGCAAAGTTTGTAACGAATGATTGTATGAACATTTTAAGTTAATTAATACATGGAGGGGTTTTTCAAAAAAAAACATAGACTGGTTTTTAAACGCCAAGGGATCAATGCTGATCACATGACAACATCATTCAGACGGACATGCCTGATACCTAATCACGGGTAGAAAAAGAAGTGTTAAAATGCAGAGTATGCAACTGAACATAAACAGCAAGAGACTCAATGGCAGCAAGTAAGTCGAGAACGAGAGGGCATGGCAATGGCGAGAGGAGGAGTATCGGACCTCGGCCTTGCGGATGACCTTGACGGTGACGTCCTGACCCTTGTGCTCGCCCTTCTTGGCCTTGACGGCGCAGGTGTATCCGAAGTGACCGTAGCCGGCCTCCTCCCCGAGCTCGTACTTGGCGAAGAAGTGCTTGGAGAAGCTGAATCCCTTGTCCAGGCCCAGGTTCGGCTCGCCGCCCTCGGGGATGGATGCCTCATTGGGCTTGACGGAGCCGTGCTACCGCTCCATGAGCGCGCGGATGAGCTTGCCCGCGACGGCGGGAAGGGCCGCTTGAGCCCACCGCATGCCAACGTGGACACCATGCTCGAGTCGTCGGGCTACCAAGTGCACCGGGAGGGGCAGTTCGACGCGATGATGCCGGCTTGGCGCTCACCAAGCTCGCCGACGCCCTCCCAGGGATGGCGAGGGCCAAGCTCGACGCCCCAGATCGTCCAGAATCGCACCGGCCCAGATCGTCCTAGGGATGGCGAGGTCGT
>NC_041383.1:25168001-25169609 GCF_002162155.2 Triticum dicoccoides
GATGGGGGCGGCGGTGGCGGCTGTGGCTGGGGAAGAAGGAGTAGGAGCGCGGGAGGAAGAACGCGGGCGTGAGAGAGGTCCGCGGCGGCGAGGTTTGTGGGGCGGCGGCGGCGCGATGTGGATGGGGCAGCGAGGTACGATGGAAGGGAGAGGTCGGGGAGAGGGTTGGGGAGCGGAGGTGGCTGCGCGAGTGCAGGAGGAGAGACGGCTAGGTCACACCCATGTCACTACTGCATATTTTTCTAGCCATGTGAAATGACGAAAATGCCCCTGTGGGGGCACTGTAATTATGCGCGGTGGCACGAACGACGATAACTATTCATTCCAGCAGTAACTTTTTTTGATCCGACGGACGAGGTCAATCGGGAGCGATATCCAACGGTCCAAAATGCATCAAAAATTCGATCCGACGGCCGAGAGTCGCTGAGCTCTGAGCCTTGTAGGAGCCTTCTTCTCTTATTTCTGGATGGACAATAATGACGATGAGGAGGAATTGTTATATGACTATGATGTATTATGATGATAAGTTGTTAATATGATGATGATGATGATGAGTTATTATATCATCATCCACTTTCGATCATATCCATTTGAACCTAATCCATTGTTCTTTCATCCAATGATGTAATAACTCATTATGATCATAATGATATAACAATTTATAAATTGCTACTGTATGAAAACTTGTATAACGGTGTATAAATATGATGTAATTAGCAATAGCATGTGCCTAACCAGCTCTACTGCTAAATAGTAGCTGTAGCACCATAGTAGTAGCGCTTGGGCCCGCGCTACTGCTAGGCCATTTACCCGCGCTACTATTAGGGTTTTCCCTAGTAGTGGTATGTGTTACTGTTATGTCTGTACTTGTGTCACTCGGTCACGATAGCACAAACACGTACTTTCTTGCATGCCACGAGACAGACAGCAGTGGTGCACCTTTTAGTTAAGTTAGCCGTTAACCATTTCATGCCGGTGATAGATGCCATGATACTCAAGAGTTAATACCACAGTTGATACATAAACTTGTAGGGGTGGGAACAGTTTCATACAAAAACTATAAAACCCCACAAAACTGCCCCTCCAACTTGTCTGCTGTAACAAAATCATACAAAACCACCCCGAACTGCACACATGGCATGCCAGGTAGGCTCTGTCGGGCCCCACTCACACTTTAGCAATTTCGTAGACAAGTACAATTCCTTGACAGAAAAGCACCTGGTCGTCGGCCCTGATGCAAACCCCTTGCAAAACCTTTCCCTTCTTTCGCTCCCGTCCCCTGTTCCTCCTCATCTCTGCCCTCTCCTCCTGCGAGGCGCCGCTGCCGTCGGCCTCATTAGCGGCGACACAAGGCGCCATGGACCCGCGGCATAGGGAACCCGGCGAGTTCCCTCATGAATACGGTAAGGACCTGCCGATTCGCGCTTCCCCTGTTCCTGCACCCGGCGAATAGGGTTTTTGAGGCCGATCATGCCGATGTAGGGTTGAAAATTGGGTCGATCTGCTCACTAGGGTTGGTTGTGTGCGTCCCCAGGGTTCGTAGGGGAAGTAGTTTCCATGAGCTTGTTTAGGGTTTCTTGATGCTGATTTCGGGAATTGGGGGGGTCA
>NC_041383.1:25169883-25189109 GCF_002162155.2 Triticum dicoccoides
TTTTGATGTGATTTTATTGTTTACATATTCAGAGATTATGTGCTATTGTTGCACTGAACTGAAGATGCACTGTAAAATGTGATGAAAGGGTGGTATTTTAGTTGATATTTCAGTGTAAAAATGCTGACTTTCCCTGTTAGCCAAAAGTACATGTCTTTTTTGAGATGAAAGTCAGCATTTGTACCATTGATTTGTGATGAAAGGGTTGTCTTTTAGTTGATATTCAGTACATACTTGTGTTTGAAAATCATGTACAGATTCAGTTAGAGTTTGATCACTGAAACTATGATTCAGTTGCACTAAAAATTTCATCTGTCAATTATTGTAGTGACAAACTGAGAAGCTAGCTAGTTTTTCTCAGTGGAGTTTGAGCACAATGGAATTTTCTTGGGGGAATGCATAGGTGGAGAAATGAAGTTCTCTTACATTGGGTGTAGTCATGAAGCTTTTGACTACTGTCATACAGACACATGGTCACTAGGGATGATCAAGTATTGCTTGTCAAGGATGGACTATGACCCTACAGACCCTCAAATCAAGGTGTACTAGATTTTGTCAGGGAAAGACTATGGTGATGGCCTACTATGTGTGGACAATCCTGATGTTATAGCTGCTATGGTGAGGTCCAGCAGAGAAGCCAAGACATTGGATTTGTTAGTTGATGAGGAGAAGAAGATTCAGACATTATATCCTGAAATCATACTAAAAGGATGCCCAAATGCAGATGGAAATGAGGATACAGAGGAAGGAGAGGATGCAGAGGCAGATCATGATGCAGAGAATGGAGAGGAAGGAGAGGATGCAGAGGCAGAACATGATGCAGAGGCAGATCATGATGCAGATGCAAAGAATACGGATAATGCAGTTGAAAACAATGGTGGAGAAGAAGAGTTGAATGAAACTGACTCGGACTTTTATGAGAGTGACTATGATTGTGAAGATGGAGATGATGATTTGTTTGCTCAGAATGTTGACAAATCACTGAATGACAACAATGAAGAAGAGGAAGAGATATTTGAGGAGGAAGATCCACTGGATGATGATGAATTGAACCTGTCAAAAGATGAGTTGGAGAAGTTAAAATATAAATTCAGAACATTCAATGCAGAAATGGACATGAGCAACCCAATCTTCAGGGTTGGGCAGGTATTTGGAGAAATGAAAGAGCTAAGGGAAGCAGTCACTGCATACACAGTCAAAAACAGAGTGAAAATTATCAAAGCTAGAAATGAGGCAGAGAGATTCATTGGTGTTTGTCAAACAGATTGCCCTTGGATGTTGAAAGCTTCTAGAGACAATAAAACAGGAAGTATTGTCATCAGAGAGTATAATGGAGAGCACACCTGTTAGAAAACATGGGATTCCAAGTGCTTCACAGTGAAGTACCTGACTGAGATATTTATGGATGAGTTCAGAGACAACAAGAGCATGGACTTGGGTACATTTGGAAGAAAAGTTCAGCAGAAGTTCAAGCTTAATCCAGTGAGAATGAAGCTTGGCAGGGCCAGGAGTGCAGCACTTAAGATCATACATGGTGATGAGAAAGCACAATACAGCCACTTGTGGGACTATGGACAAGAACTGAGGAGAAGTAATACAGGGAGCAAATTCACTGTTTGCACAACCAAAGTGAAGGAAATAGGTGACCTGCTTCCAAAAGATCACCTATCTTCACTATATTGGTCCTATGATGCCTGCAAGTGAGGTTTTCTGAGGGGGTACAGGCCAATTCTATTTGTTGATGTGTGTCACCTGAAGAGCAAATACAAGGGTGTGCTGCTTACAGCTATTGGGATTGATCCCAATGATTGCATATTTCCAATTGCAATGGGGATGATGGAGGTGGAGTCAACTTACTCTTGGGAATGGTTTCTCACCACTTTGAAGAATGATTTAAACATCATTAACACCTCCCCTTTCACTATAATGAGTGACAAGAAAAAGGTGTGTTCCATTTGTCCAGTCATGTTGTTGTTACATATTTTCCATATATTGCTGTTGTCTGACATGTTTATTAACTATTTTTGCAGGGTTTGATAAATGTTGTTGATAAGATATGGCCAGATGCAGAACAAAGATTTTGTGTTAGACATCTTTATCAAAACTTCCACCAGAAGTTCAAAGGAGAAACACTAAAGAATATGTTGTGGGCCATTGCTAGGTCAACTAATGTGGACAAGTGGACCTTGAACATAGAGAAGTTGAGGGCAGAAAACTTGGAGGCATATAATTGGTTGGATGGCAAGCCCCCCAACCAGTGGGTGAAAGCATACTTCAGAGATTTCCCCAAGTGTGACATATTGCTGAACAACATGTCAGAGGTGTACAACAGGTAAACTTCAGTTAGTTCACTTATGTAGCATACAAGTTCAGTTATGTTCAACACAATCTTGCAGTGTCACTGAGTTTTGACAAAACTTTATTATGTCTCTCTTGCAGCTACATCTTGGATGCAAGAGAACTGTGTGTTATATCAATGCTAGAATGCATAACACATAAAATTCCTATGAGGCATGACAGAAAGTACAAAGAAGCTTCTGAAAAGTGAACTGGACTGATCTGCCCCAAGATTAGGAAGAAACTAGACAAGAATGCAGAGTACTCAGATAACTCCTTTCCAACACATTCAGGTCTGGGCATTTATGGTGTTGAATCAGGGAACAACAAGTATGTTGTGGATATTCCAGCAAGAACTTGCGATTGCAAAAAAATTCAGTTGGATGGCATCCCTTGCAATCATGTGATTGCCTGTTGTAGAGCTGACAAGGTTGACCCTGAAACATTGGTTCACAAGTGCTATAGCATAGAAAACTATCTAAAGGCCTATGGGCACAACATCATGCCTATGAGGGACAGGAAAAGTTGGGAAAAGATGAATGGCATTGCCATCCATCCTCCAGTCTTCACAAAGAAAATGGGCAGGCCAGCTAAGAACAGGAGAAAGACACCAGAAGAGAAGAAGAAGAAAGATGGAACTGTTTACATCAACAAAAAAGGAGTGGCCATGCATTGCTCAGTGTGTGGCAGTGCTGACCACAACAAGAGAGGACATGCCAAGTTTATGAGGCAACAGGAAGCTCTACTAGAAGATGATGAAGAAGTTGGAGATCCTTCAATTCTATAGGTTAAACTAGTGATTTCAGTTAAGTTCATTTAAGTTTAGTTATGTTACTAACATGAATTTTTCTGTGACTACAGGATGTTATGCCAACAAGACTTGATCCAAGGCTTGATCCTATGAATGACACAAGCAATATGGTCTACACCATAGGCCAGGAGGTGCACTTTACATATTTCTGTCTTTCTCTGACTTTGTACATGCATTTCTTTTTCTCATTTATATCTTCCTGACATTTTGTGATCCTGCATAGGAGAGGGCATATGTGAGCAGTTGGAATCCTCCCGGGCCACTTCCTGAAGAGTCTGCTTTTGTGGTACAAGCTAGGGAATCTATCCCTCCTAGAAGAAACACAACCACATCAACAACCAGTGTGAGGGGGAGAGGGGGAGGAAGAGGTAGGACTAGAGCTGCAGCAGTACCACATCCAGATGAGCCAGGGTCAAGTGCAACTGGAGGAAGAGGAAGGAAGAAAGGAAAGACAGTGAGATCTGGCACTACAGAGAGATGACGATCTTCTGGAAGTAGAGCCAGAGGCAGAGGAGTGGCTGGGAGAAGAGCTAGGAGGGAAGCTACCTCTTATCCAGCATACAGACTCATGTTTGGTGATGGTAGAGCAAAGGAGCCAATACCCAATCTCAATTTAACTGAAGAAATTCCAGTTTCTTAGAATGCACCTGGGGGTGACAGTTAGATGTCTGTTTAGTTCATCAATGAACTTCATGCTAAACTTTAGAAGTTCATGTCTGAACTTGATGCTAGCATTTGTGAGTGCAAGACATTTTTCATGTAATACCAAGTTTTTGTTGCAATTCCAGTTAGACATGTAGTGAACTGCCAGCACTTCATGACAATGTACTCAAGAATTAAGAACATTTAAGTTTTCAATACCTACACATTTGAGTTGTTTGTGCATTACCTGAAAAATGTCTCAATGTACTGAATGTGCATTTGCTGAATGTACTGAATTTTGTGCATTTACTAAATGTACTAAATTTTCTGCATTTGCTGAACTGAATTTGGTGGACTGAATATGCTGAACTCCATTTATTGTTTGTGCTGGAGACGCCCACAATTAAAAAAAATAAACAAAAAAATGTTTGGCCTGGGTCTCGAACCCAGGACCTGTACTTAGAGAAGTAGGGTGCAATGCTAGTACGGTAAGAGTAGGAGCTTGTTAGTTATAGATGCAGAAAGTTACTTCTACTCTTCCAGTCGCCAACTCCCACTCTGGACGGTTCGCGTTCCCACTCGCCGCATCAATAAATCCACGCCCACCCACCGCGCCGCCCACCACTCCCCACTCACCAATCCCCACACACCGACCGCTTCGCCTCCACTCCCAACTCACCACCGCCGCCATGGCGAACGTCGAGGACTGGAAGCTCGCACTGGAGGATCTGGCCGGCAACGACCAGTCATTCCGCGCGCAGATTCGAGAGGTCTGCACCTGGTTCCCGACCCCGAAGATGATGCTCATGCATGCGCGCGGGTTGGCCAAGCAGCTGACGGACGGCGAGAAGGCCCGTGCCTCCCCCCAGGCCTCACAGTGCCGCCGCCATCCTTCCTTGTCTGGGCAATGCGTGAGGGCACGCTCAGCGTGGATCCGTACCAGCGAGCTAGGTGGTGGATGTACCGCTCCACCACCTCTCTGGCCCCGGTCCCCCTCGACGACGACCCTGCGAACATCATCATCGTCGTGCTCGCGCTGCCTGCTCCAGTCGACCCTGCGGACTACGCCTCTGACGATGACCTGACAGAGACTGTTGTCATCACTAACGATGACACGGATGCGGACGAGGTTGTGCTCGTTGCGCCGGTCGCCGTTGAGGGTGGCAGAAACATGCCCATCGACGTCGAGCTCCTGCCGGACGTTGAGCTCCTGCCAGAAGAGGTGGAGGTTGAACAAGAAGAAGAGGTGAAGGAGCAAAACAAGAAGAAGACGCCGTTGAAGAAAGAGTTGAAGAAGGTGCGCCGCTGCATCCGCCTGCAACACCTGAACAACTGAAGAAGCAGTGAAGATGCTGAAGAGTAGTTAGGTATGCTGATCTATATGTTGGCATATAAGTTATGTATTTTGAGCAGTCCATGTTGAACTGTTGTTATCTATGTTGCCAATCTGTTGTTGAAGTGTTGTTGAACTGCATGTTCTCTGCCCATGTTGATCTGCTGTTGAACTGTAGGTTCTCTGCTCATGTTGTGCCCATGTGCACACATCCTAAAATAGAATGTACCAGGTGCTCACTTTCTGCCAAATATGCCAAGTTGTACTACCTGAAAATCCCTGGGCCCCTTCCAAATGGTTAACTTAACTGAAATTTGCACTGTTAAGTTAACTGAATTTTGCTTGATCTAAATTTTGCTTACAGTTAAGTTAACACAAATGAGTGTATTTTCATGTCAAATAAGAGAATCATTGATTTCAGTTAAGTAAACAAGCCACTGATTTCATGTCAAATAAGAGAATTTTGCTTACACTAGAGTAAACTGAAATGAGTACAAGCCACTGATTTCATTTCAAGCCACTCATTCCAGTTCGGAATGTTTACAACACTGAACATAGATAATAGGTAGCCACTGATTTCATATAATCAGTACAAGTAGCAACTGATAACAAATAGTTTCACCACTCACATCATGCCAAATACTAAATTACCTAACTTACTACACAAAACCTCTTATCACTAGAGCTACAACACCATACAACAGTGCAGAGAAGCAGACCAAACAGGCTAACCAAATTCCCTCCTACCCCTAGTTCTGATCTCCTTCTTGTGCTTCATGATCATGGCCTTCCTCTCTTCCTTCAGCCTCATAATTTCAGCATCCTTGTCAAAGACAAATTTCTGAAGAGCCACATTCTCTTCAGCAAGTTTCCCAATCACCTGCCTAGGCCTCCCCTGCCATTCTTTGTCCACCCACTTCAGATAAGCACATGTACCATAATCCTGAAAACATAAAACAAGCATTTTGGAACACACATTTAGTAAATTAGCATCCATTCTAAACAAGCATTTTTTGGAACACACTTCAGATATGAGTGCTGGATTCTAACCTCAACAGGACAGACAAGAAATCTACGACCATAGTCATAGCCCTCACAGCAAACTCTTCTTGCTGGGTTCAGAAAGTGATAACATTTGTCACTACTGTCAATGCCATTGAAAGCAGCATCAGGGGAGGATGGAGGTATACTCCAATCAAAGTTTGGAAGCACTGCAGTCCCCTACAATCATATCCAACCAAAACATCTTCAGAAAGTAACCACATTTAGTACAAATTTGAAAGAAATTCACTACATCTTGCAAGTGACAACATCTTCAGAAATTTACCACATTGAGTACAAATTTGAAAGAAATTCACTACATCTTGCAAGTTACGAAGTCTGCCACAATTAACATCTACAATAATATCCATTCACTACAAATTTACACAGTGCATCTTCAAATTGAGGAGAGGGTACACACCTTGCAACAATCTGTTGGAAATATGCCCTAGAGGCAATAATAAAAGGATTATTATTATATTTCCTTGTTCATGATAATTGTCTTTTATTCATGCTATAATTGTATTATCCGGAAATCGTAATACACGTGTGAATACATAGACCACAATACGTCCCTAGTAAGCCTCTAGTTGACTAGCTCGTTGGTCAACAGATAGTCATGGTTTCCTGACTATGGACATTAGATGTCGTCGACAACGGGATCACATCATTAGGAGAATGATGTGATGGACAAGACCCAATCATAAGCATAGCACAAGATCGTGTAGTTCGTTTTGCTAGAGTTTTTCCAATGTCAAGTATCTCTTCCTAGAACCATGAGATTGTGTAACTCCCGGATACCGTAGGAGTGCTTTGGGTGTACCAAACGTCACAACGTAACTGGGTGACTATAAAGGTGCACTACAGGTATCTCCGAAAGTGTCTGTTGGGTTGACACGGATCGAGACTGGGATTTTTCACTCCATATGACGGAGAGGTATCTCTGGGCCCACTCGGTAATGCATCATCATAATGAGCTCAAAGTGACCAAGTGTTTGGTCACGGGATCATGCATTATGGTACGAGTAAAGTGACTTGCCGGTAATGAGACTGAACGAGGTATTGGGATACCGACGATCGAGTCTCGGGCAAGTAACATACCGACTGACAAAGGAAATAGTATACGGGGTTGATTGAATCCTCGACATCGTGGTTCATCCGATGACATCATCGAGGAGCATGTGGGAGCCAACATGGGTATCCAGATCCTGTTGTTGGTTATTGACCGGAGAGCCGTCTCGGTCATGTTGTTAGACAATGGTGAACGTTCGAACTATGAAGAAGCGATGGAGGGCCCAGATTCCAACAAATGGCCGGCCCCCTTCCCCCTTCCCTTATAAATAGAGGGGTGAGGGGAGGGCTGAATACCTGATCCAAGGCGCAACCCCTCCCCTCCCCAACACCTCTCCTCCTCTGTTGTGTGCTTGGCGAAGCCCTGTCGGAGTACTGCCTCTCCACCATCATCACGCCGTCGTGCTGCTGCTGGAGCCTTCTTCCTCAACCTCTCCTTACCCCTTGCTGGATCAAGAAGGAGGATACGTCGTCCGTACCGTATGTGTGTTGAACGCGGAGGTGCTGTCCGTTTAGCATTTGGTCATCGGTGATTTGAATCACGACGAGTACGACTCCATCATCACCGTTCCCTTGAACGCTTCCGCACGCGATCTACAAGTGGTATGCAGATGCAATCTCTCTCCCATGACTCGTTGCTTAGATGAACTCATAGATGGATCTTGGTGAAACCGTAGGAAAATTTTTATTTTCTGCAACATTCCCCAACAGTGGCATCATGAGCTAGGTCTATGCGTAGTTCTCTATTGCACAAGTAGAACACAAATTTGTTGTGGGCGTAGATCTTGTCTAGTCTTTTCTTGCTTCAGCGGTATTGTGGGATGAAGCGGCCCGGACCGACCTTACACGTACGCTTACGTGAGACAGGTTCCACGACTGACATGCACTAGTTGCATAAGGTGGCTAGCGGGTGTCTGTCTCTCCTACTTTAGTTGGAGCGGATTAGATGAAAAGGGTCCTTATGAAGGGTAAATAGAAGTTGACAAAATCACGTTGTGGTTATTCGTAGGTAAGAAAACGTTCTTGCTAGAACCCAATTGCAGCCACGTAAAAGATGCAACAACAATTAGAGGACGTCTAACTTATTTTTAGAGCAATTGTCATGTGATGTGATATGGCCAGAAGTTGTGATGAATGATGAATGATATATTGTGATGTATGAGATCATGTTCTTGTAATAGGAATCACGACTTGCATGTCGATGAGTATGACAACCGGTAGGAGCCATAGGAGTTGTCTTTATTTTTTGTATGACCTGCGTGTCATTGAAGAACGCCATGTAAATTACTTTACTTTATTGCTAAACGTGTTAGCCATAGAAGTAGAAGTAGTCGTTGGCGTGACAACTTCATGAAGATACAATGATGGAGATCATGGTGTCATGCCGGTGACGAAGATGATCATGGAGCCCCGAAGATGGAGATCGAAGGAGCTATATGATATTGGCCATATCATGTCACTACTATATATAATTGCATGTGATGTTTATTATGTTTATGCATCTTGTTTACTTAGAACGACGGTAGTAAATAAGATGATCCCTTATAATAATTTCAAGAAAGTGTTCCCCTAACTGTGCACCGTTGCTAAAGTTCGTCGTTTCGAAGCACCACGTGATGATCGGGTGTGATAGATCCTTACGTTCACATACAACGGGTGTAAGACAGATTTACACATGCAGAACACTTAGGGTTAACTTGACGAGCCTAGCATGTACAGACATGGCCTCGGAACACAGAGACCGAAAGGTCGAACATGAGTCGTATGGAAGATACGATCAACATGGAGATGTTCACCGATGATGACTAGTCCGTCTCACATGATGATCGGACACGTCCTAGTCGACTCGGATCGTGTAACACTTAGATGACTAGAGGGATGTCTAATCTGAGTGGGAGTTCATTAAATAATTTGATTAGATGAACTTAATTATCATGAACTTAGTCTAAAACTTTTGCAAAATATGTCTTGTAGATCAAATGGCAAACGCTCATGTCAACATGAACTTCAACGCGTTCCTAGAGAAAACCAAGCTGAAAGATGATGGCAGCAACTATTCGGACTGGGTCCGGAACTTGAGGATCATCCTCATAGCAGCCAAGAAAGAATATGTCCTAGATGCACCACTAGGTGAAGCACCCATCCCAGAGAACCAAGACGTTATGAACACTTGGCAATCACGTGCTGATGATTACTCCCTCGTTCAGTGCGGCATGCTTTACATCTTAGAACCGGGGCTCCAAAAGCGTTTTGAGAAGCACGGAGCATATGAGATGTTCGAGGAGCTGAAAATGGTTTTCCAAGCTCATGCCCGGGTCGAGAGATATGAAGTCTCCGACAAGTTCTATAGTTGTAAGATGGAGGAAAACAGTTCTGTCAGTGAGCACATACTCAAAATGTCTGGGTTGCACAACCGCCTGTCCCAGCTGGAGATCAACCTCCCGGACGAGGCGGTCATTGACAGAATTCTTCAGTCGATCCCACCAAGCTACAAGAGCTTTGTGTTGAACTACAATATGCAGGGGATGGTGAAGACCATTCCTGAAGTATTCTCAATGCTAAAGTCAGCAGAGGTTGAAATCAAGAAAGAACATCAAGTGTTGATAAGACCACTAAGTTCAAGAAGGGCAAGGGTAAGAAGAACTTCAAGAAGGACGTCAAAGATGTTGCCGCGCCCGGTAAGCCAGTTGCCGGGAAGAAGTCAAAGAATGGACCCAAGCCTGAGACTGAGTGCTTTTATTGCAAAGGGAAGGGTCACTGGAAGCGGAACTGCCCCAAATACTTAGCGGACAAGAAGGCCGGCAACACTAATGGTATATTTGATATACATGTAATTGATGTGTACCTTACCAGTACTCGTAGTAACTCCTGGGTATTTGATACCGGTGCCATTGCTCACATTTGTAACTCACAGCAGGAGCTACGGAATAAGCGGAGACTGGCGAAGGACGAGGTGACGATGCGCGTCGGGAATGGTTCCAAGGTCGATGTGATCGCCGTCGGCACGCTACCTCTACATTTACCTACGGGATTAGTTTTAAACCTCAATAATTGTTATTTAGTGCCAAGTTTGAGCATGAACATTGTATCTGGATCTCGTTTGATACGAGATGGCTACTCATTTAAATCCGAGAATAATGGTTGTTCTATTTATATGAGAGATATGTTTTATGGTCATGCCCCGATGGTCAATGGTTTATTCTTAATGAATCTCGAACGTAATGTTACACATATTCATAGTGTGAATACCAAAAGATGTAAAGTTGATGACGATAGTCCCACATACTTGTGGCACTGCCGCCTTGGTCACATAGGTGTCAAGCGCATGAAGAAGCTCCATACTGATGGACTTTTAGAGTCTCTCGATTATGAATCATTTGACACGTGCGAACCATGCCTCATGGGTAAAATGACCAAGACTCTGTTCTCCGGAACAATGGAGCGAGCAACCAACTTATTGGAAATCATACATACCGATGTGTGCGGTCCAATGAGCGTTGAGGCTCGTGGAGGATATCGTTATGTTCTCACTCTCACTGATGACTTGAGTAGATATGGGTATGTCTACTTGATGAAACACAAGTCTGAGACCTTTGAAAAGTTCAAGGAATTTCATAATGAAGTAGAGAATCAACGTGACTGAAAGATAAAATTCTTACGATCGGATCGTGGAGGAGAATATTTAAGTCACGAATTTGGTACACATGTAAGAATATGTGGAATCGTTTCACAACTCACGCTGCCTGGAACACCTCAGCGTAACGGTGTGTCCGAACATCGTAATCGCACTCTATTGGATATGGTGCGATCTATGATGTCTCTTACCGATTTACCGCTATCATTTTGGGGATACGCTCTAGAGACATCTACATTCACTTTAAATAGGGCACCGTCTAAATCCGTTGAGACGACACCGTATGAATTATGGTTTGGGAAGAAACCTAAGCTGTCGTTTCTAAAAGTTTGGGGATGCGATGCTTATGTCAAGAAACTTCAACCTGAAAACCTCGAACCCAAGTCGGAAAAATGCGTCTTCATACGATACCCTAAGGAAACCATTGGGTATACCTTCTACTTAAGATCCGAGGGCAAGATCTTCGTTGCCAAGAACGGATCCTTTCTGGAAAAAGATTTTCTCTCGAAAGGAGTGAGTGGGAGGAAGGTAGAACTCGATGAAGTACCACCTCTTGAACCGGAAAGTAGTGCAGCTCAGGAAAACGTTCCTGTGGTGCCTACACCGAGTGGAGAGGAAATTAATGATGATGATCAAGGTACTTCTGATCAAGTTGCTACTGAACTTCGTAGGTCCACAAGGACACGTTCCACACCAGAGTGGTATGGCAACCCTGTCCTGGAAATCATGTTGTTAGACAATGGTGAACCTTCGAACTATGAAGAAGCGATGGCGGGCCCAGATTCCAACAAATGGCCGGCCTCCTTCCCCCTTCCCCTATAAATAGAGGGGTGAGGGGAGGGTTGAATACCTGATCCAAGGCGCAGCCCCTCCCCTCCCCAACACCTCTCCTCCTCCGTTGTGTGCTTGGCGAAGCCCTGTCGGAGTACTGCCTCTCCACCATCATCACGCCGTCGTGCTGCTGCTGGAGCCTTCTTCCTCAACCTCTCCTTCCCCCTTGCTGGATCAAGAAGGAGGAGACGTCGTTCGTACAGTACGTGTGTTGAACACGGAGGTGCTGTCCGTTCAGCACTTGGTCATCGGTGATTTGAATCACGGCGAGTACGACTCCATCATCACCGTTCCCTTGAACGCTTCCGCACGCGATCTACAAGTGGTATGTAGATGCAATCTCTCTCCCATGACTCGTTGCTTAGATGAACTCATAGATGGATCTTGGTGAAATCGTAGGAAAAATTTTATTTTCTGCAACGTTCCCCAACACAATCGACATCCATGTAGCGCACCTCGCCGGTGATCTTCTCCCAGGGCTCACCGCCCTTCGTCTTGTCGGCGCCCGTGAGGTCACATCCATGGAGCGGAAGACGTTGGCCAGACGACGGCGCTGCCCCTGACCCACGGCGTCCTACCTGCTCCCTCCATCCTGAAGATGGAGACCCCTTCATGTCGCATGAGCCGGCGGTGGAAGCAAGAGGACGGCGGCGCCGTGGCCGGAGCGGCGGCGGAGTGGACAGAGAGGGGCGGTGGCCGAGTGGACAGAGAGGAGCGGCGGCCGAGTGGACAGAGAGGAGCTCGGGGCTAGGGATTGGCAAACGGGGAACGGGTAGGAGGGGAGAGAGGAGCGCAGTGTACAAAAAATAAACTGATGGGCCTTTCTGCAAAATTACCACAGCCAACATGGCATGCCAAATGTCGCCTCCACAGCTCTTTGTATGATTTTGTTACAGCAGACAAGTTGGAGGAGCAGTTTTGTGGGGTTTTATAGTTTTTGTATGATACTGTTCCCACCCCTATAAGTTTATGTACCAATTGTGGTATTAACTCGATACTCAAAACATGCGCGTATTCTGTATGGGACCAACAGAGTTGTTGGGATTTCCTACGTTAATTTGCTTACAATTGAACCCGAAACAACACGATCTTCAACACCTTCTCAGCTTTTGGTAGAGATTGATGGATATGCGTCGTCGCTTTATCCATCTTTTGCCAAATCTTTTCTTCCATAGCAGACGTATGTAGATTAGCGATTGGCGCCCGGACAAAATCGATCTGATAATCCAGTAGTGTTTCGCTTTGTCTGGAAACAAGCGCGAAAGCTTCCACGCCCTCTCGGTTTCAGATGGTACAACTTTCACTCATGCAGAGATGTGTCATCGATCATCATCGAGGCCTTTCCTCATCTTTGCCAACTCTTTCTTCTACTTCTTTCACACTAGACACTAGAGCAAGGTGAGTTCAGTTTAGCAAAGACAAGACACGGGAATAGTGGTAGCGTGGGTGGCACCGCACTACTACTAACTTTTTAGCTGTAGTGCAGGGTAAAAAACGCGCTACTGCTAAAATTTAGCTGTAGCGCCTTAGTAGTAGCGCGGGAACCCACGCTACCGGTATGCAAAACACCAACGCTACTGGTAGTGTCTTTCTTAGTAATGATATTTTGAAGGCGTTTGGTCAAACCGTGGTGTCGATGCATCCTCAGATTTATCCAACGCCCACAAAAGTGAGAAGTGTATGTGTTTTTTGCATGGTGATGTAACTTCTTCGAGTAACCATCTGGCGAGGGACATAAACCGTGTGTGAGACCTGCAGACATTAAATAATGTGTAAATATGTACTCAAACCAACAACCTCCGGTGGCAGTTTGTTTGTTCTGCTATTCCGAGTGTTTCCTTATCAAGTGGTCAATGTAGTTCTAGGCACAATTCTAAAAAAAATACACACATGTAACTATATAAGTGAATTTCATCTAGAGAAGATAAGCTTGCACTGAATTAATCCAAGGCTCTGTACATAACTTCTAAGAAAATGAATTGAGTATAGGAGAAGCCATGCTCAAATTAAATAGGAGCTGGTGAAGCTGGAAGTGGAACCATGTCCGTTTAACCCACCAACTTTCTGGTGCTAACCGATAAGACTCAAGAATCCATGAAAAGAAGCAAAACACCAAAACTTCTCAACCAAAGAAAGGAAACAACAAATACCTCCAAGCCACTCGGCGTCATGGCTAGTTCCTCCGCCTCCTGGCCTCGCGCGTGTGGCTAGATGCGTAAAGCCTAGCTCCACCTGATATGCACATGGCAACTACTCCCTCCGTTCCTAAATATTTGTCTTTCTAGACATTTTAAATGACTACTACATACGGATGTATGTAAACATATTTTAGAATGTAGATTCACTCATTTTGCTCCGTATGTAGTCACTTGTTGAAATGCCTAGAAAGACAAGTATTTAGAAACGGAGGGAGTAGATTAAAGAAGTGTACTGGATAGTAAATAGCTTGAGCTGGAAGACACACCTGTGATCTTACCGACAACGTTTGAGGCAGGATGCCGGCGGATAGCGGCGACTCCATGGATCACATGCGAGTGAACACCATTTTTTGCACATACTTTTCTTCTCTGCACCTGTATTTTCCAAAGAGGCGGCCAGCCAATGAACACTCTTATACATGAGCATCAAGAAAATGTGGAATGCGAGGTGGCGCTCGACCCTTCTTTCATGTGCGCCATGTGTCAATGGTGATACGACAACTTTGTGCGAGGAGGACGCCTGTCCCATCAGCATGCACGTGGCACTGGCATCTTGCCAAGTGTGCTTTGTGGGCTGAGTCATGCATCTATTGATTTTTTAGCCATTTTGTTTTCCTAACACATGTATATTTTGTGCCCGAGCTACAAACGAGCTGAATTCGAACGGATCAACCTAGTGTCAGCTCAGCTCATACTAAAATATGACCAAGCTAAATCTGAGAGAAGATCAAGGTTGAGCTGTAGAAATGGCTCTTGCATTGATATCTGAAAGTTAGTGTAGAGCTAAATGAGACAATAAAATTTTCCATAATGTAAATCCTTTTTTAAATAGCTATGCCACAATAACAAGAAAACATAAGAGGGTGCATCTGCTATTGAACTTTGGTCAAAACATACCAGCATATTTAGCACATGATAGACCATGTACCATTTTTTTTGAGGATCGACCATGTACCATATTAAGGTGTAAATTTGCTATATGTTTATTACTGTTCCATGTTTGTTTGTTTGTAGATAAAATGAAGGCTTACACAACATACAATGATATTTTATCTTATTTCCTTTTAATATATAACAATAACATTCAATGTATGATAGTTCGACCTAAGATTGAGCGAGCTAGTGTTGGCTCAAGCTCAACTCATTTCTCATTTCTCTGTCTAGCGTGACATGGGCTCGGCCTTTTTATTTCTCATTTCTCTATCAAGTGTGACCCGCATGTGCTGATGAGGGGGCTTCTGTGCAATGAAAAGTAAAGCAGGGGTGTTTCTGTAAAAAAAATGGTTCCAGTCATGCCACATGGTGTGTCCGGGATAAAATGGCCGTATTTGCATGAGAACGCAAGTTAGGTGACCACAAATCCGTATTTTCAAAATTCTAGCACCAGACTGAACATTCAATGCAAATTCTATAATCTTTGATGATATTACCTCCACATTAATACGTCCACATACATATTTTGTGACCGTATGTGCATGCTTGAGTGAAGTTAAATGACTGGAAATTCGTATTTTCAAAATTCTAGCACTAAACTGAACATCGGGCGCAAGTTCCATGACTCTCGATGATATTACCTCTTTAAAAAATGCTCATGTTTTCAAATATTTTTTGGGTGTTTCGCTTGGTCTGGGAACAAGCGTGAAAAGTTCAACGCCTTCTCAGTTTCAGCTGATAGCAAGTTTCACTCATGCAGAGATGTGTCATCGATCATCATCAAGGCCTATCCTCTACTTCATCTTTGCCAACCCTTTCTTCTCCTTCTTCTTTCACACTAGACTACAGCAAGGTGAGCTCAATTGAGCAAAGACAAGACACGGGCAGGTAGCTGAGCGAGTGACTCGTCAGCCTCACCGCCAGCTGAAAAGAAACGAGAATCGGAGACATCTCTACTACTTCGACACCTACGTCTCCTTGTGTTCCATGCACTCAGCGCTCGCAAACGGTGGCGACGCGCGTGGCCTCTCTCAAAGAGATGTTGGTGGAGATGCCGCACTAACATCGTTGTGGTTGTCATGAGGTGACTAGTAGCCGTCCAAGTCAGGCGCGCACGACGATAAACCCTTCGCCTTCCGGGGAATTTCGCGGAAGCTGCCGTGGTCGCCTCGGCCGCAAACCATGACCAGAAAGCGGACTCAACGGCTTGCCCTGCCGTGGAAATCAACTCTCTGGACTCTGGAGGAATCTTAGCGTGAATCAAAGGTCACCCACGCAACCCTTTCGCGAGCCTCTGAACACTGCGCGTAGCAGCTTCGGTCAGCGGCCATGGCGCTGTGGACGGGGCTGGGCCAGGCGGCGACGGTGGCGCAGCTGGTGGGCGCGGACGTGGGCGGGCTCATCTCCATGACCATGCAGGCCGCGCTGACGGCTCGGCAGAACAGGGCGGAATGCGAGCAGCTGGCGCGCCGGGTCCTCATGATCGCGCAGCTGCTGCCGTACGTGCAGCTGGCCGACGAACCGGAGGCAACGGCGTGGCCTCTGGCCGGGCTGGGCGACGTGCTCCGGGACGCCCACGAGCTCGTCGTATCCTGCCAGGGGAGGAGCGCCGCCTACCAGTTCGTCATGGCCGGCAGGACGGCCGAGAGGTTCAGGGAGATTCAGGGCAGGATCGACTCCTACCTCATCCTCTTCCCAGTGATCAGCCACATCGGCATCACTCGCCGCCTCGAGAGAATCTACAACGTCCTAGTCCCGGATGACTCCGCCACCACTGGAGGTGAACCATCGTATCCACCTCCTCCACCACGGTTGTCCCAGCTGCAGCAGGTATGTACAAACCTCAATATTCTCCGATAAAGATGATATAAAGCTTGATACGTACTACTACTTACATGGGTGCTGTTAAGGCTATGTACATCACTCCATGCAGACAATCTTTTGGAAAATAAATGTACAAGGGTGCTCATTCTCGTGGTCCCTTTTCCAGGACGTAGAGATAGTACCCATGGAACCCAGGAATTCACGTTGGCGGAGATTGTGGCCGCCACCAATGGCTTCGCCCGTGACACCGTGATCGGCCATGGCGGCGGTGGACGGGTTTACAGGGGAAGGCTTCACGATGGCCGGGAAGTCGCCATCAAGCGCATAACTCGCGTGCAATCAGGCAACCTACAGCTGGAGCTTGACATCATGTCACAGCTCCGACATAGACACATCGTCCGCCTTCTTGGATCGTGTGTGACTACGGTCACAGGCAAGAGAAAAAAGCGCCTGTTAACCACCAGGCGGAGAAAGGAGCCGGAAGAGGAGGCTGAGGGGCTGATCGTCTATAAGTACATGGAGAACGGCACACTCTATGACCACCTGCACCGTGACCAAGGCTCCTCAGCGCTGTCGCCGGTCACAATGTGCTGGAAGATGCGCATAGAGGTGCTCCTCTGCGTGTCACGCGCCATCGAGCACATGCACTGTCACGCCAACCCGCCGATCATCCACCGTGACATCAAGTCGAGTAACATCCTTTTCGACGCCAGTTGGGTACCACATTTGTCAGACTTTGGCTCGTCGGTTCCCTGGCACGTGGCAAGCGACAAGGAGTCATCGGGGTTAGAGTGCCCCGTCACGGGCACATTTGGGTATGTCGACCCTGAGTACTGCCTCCGAGGTCGTGTGAAGCCCGCGAGTGACGTGTATAGCCTGGGTGTGCTGATGCTCGAGGTTCTCACAGGGGAAAGAGCATTTCTCCAAGGAGGGTTGAAGATAAAGGAAGATCTGGCATGCTTCGCATCCCCCATCATCGAGGCCGGTAACCTTGTGGAGTTGCTGGACAGGCGACCTGTATCAGAGCCAACGTCATGGAAGCTACATGCTTTGAAGCGTGTGGCGCAGATTGCACGATGCTGCGTGAAGTGGGTTGGGAGGGCCCGACCGGCCATATTAGGCATTGTTGCAAACCTCGAGATGGTGCACGAGTTGATGTGTAGAGACGAGACGAGTTCAGTTGACGAGTCGATTCGATGGCCTTTTCTCGAAAAGGTTGATGAGTCACCTCATACCAGGAGTGTGCCATTGGCGGCACGCTACGAGTCCAATCTGGTACACCACAAACTGACTGAACTCTATTCACATTAACCAATTCAATCATGGTCATACACTGATGAGGCGACAATTTATTTTCTATTTAAATACATCAAGAAGTTTTACCATAGTTTCTACATTCAGTTCTAAAAGATGTTTGTTATTTTTGTCTAAAAAAAGTTCTAGCTATTTCCGCACCCTGATAATCGACCAGAACAACAAATGTGTATCCCCTCCGCTCCTTTTGGGATTATTAATGAAATATCCTTTTTATTGATAAAGGAAGATTGGAGTCACTATTTGAAACTTGTTGGTGTTCTTTTATAGTCTGATTTGAAAAAGACACAAAACCAGTTGTGGATGTTAAGAACGTCTTCCTGGTCGCACATGCCTCTCTAGTCAAAACAAACTGGGCACTAGAAAAGGAGGAAGAAGCAGATTAGTACGAATAGAGGAATCAGAGCTGATTTGCACAAGATTAAGAAGGATGCATGTGATTTACCGCCATTTCATGAACTGGATTGACGTCCAATGGGGTTTTCTTCCATATCACCAGTTCCGAGGGGAAAGTGGAAGACCACCGGCAGTAGTTGTAGTCGTTGTCAACGATTGTCGTCGTCGACCTTCGGCAAGCGATGGCAGGAACGTCCGCTAGGAGTTTGAACACGGCAGATCTACATGATCCCGGTAGAAAGGAACCCGGCGATGGGTAAAGAGCGGGGAAAGATGAGCTAGAAACAAGTTGAGACATGTGCGGAGTGCGCACCGAAAAAATAGATGTTACCGCCTCATCACAACTACTCCGTTGGCTGTACGCAGTAGTTATTATTAGTAATGTAAGTAGCACAAGTTCCTATGTACAAAATTGAAGGTACCATGTTAAGTTCCGTATGCTGTAACTTGGAAGAAAAAGAGAAAAATGTTACTTCTGAAAAAACGTAAACAAATCATAAAGAAATGAGTGCAGTTGGAAGAAGAAAGTCAAAATGGTATCTTGTTTGGGAAATTTTCTAGCGAACGCATGGAAGTCTTTGGACAAATTGAGATTTCAAAGTACAAGGATGCACTTTTTTTTTAGAACGAAGACGCTTGGGCGCGTCCGGCTTTAAATTAATAAAGCCCACAACAGGCAGCGTGATCGGACCTAGTCCCGAAACAGACGACACGAGCACGGAGGCTCCCGGCCAGCTTTAACATAAGGTTTACGCGTGAAAGACCTGACCAAACGAAGTACGAAGCGAGTACATGGCACATAGCCAGAGCTTAGAGCACGCAGGCTCGCTCGATCGCGGGGCAAAAGGGCCACTATCAAGA
>NC_041383.1:25189469-25195595 GCF_002162155.2 Triticum dicoccoides
GTAGACGGAGCGCAGACGATCTTGAGCATGCTTCAGCTTGTCAGCATCCTTGCGCCTCGCCAACGGACTCCACTGCTGCAAGAAGAGGTTGCATTTATAGATGATGTTAGTTGGGTGCGTTGGGAAGATACCCTCGATCGCAAGTTTGTTCCTAGTTAGCCAGAGAGACCAAGCTAGGGCTCCGATACAGCTCCACAGCACGCGATTGTTGCCTCCTGAAGCAGAGGCGATGATGACCGCTAGATCCAAGGTCGATCGCGGGTTCCAAGAGGTGTTAGTGGCTGCGCGGACCGCGCTCCAAGCAAAGCAAGCTAACGGGCAGCGGAAGAAAACGTGATTCGCATCTTCCGCCACGCGGCAAACCACGCAAGTACCCGTCGACGGGCCGTTCCGTTTGGCAACGTCAGCCGAGGTGGGCAGTCTATTGCGAAACAGCTACCAAAAGAACACCTTAATCTTAAGTGGGAGGCACGCGGTCCAAAGGCCTTTTGGCACTAGGAAGGCCTGGCTCTAGCACATCTTTCGGTACAAAGATTTGACCGAAAACTTGCTGGAAGGGGTGAGGGACCACGCCACGGTGTCCGCGGTCATGGAAAGCGACACTGGCGCGATGAGATCACGCAGCTCCGCAAGGTGGGCAAGTTTCGTTCCCGTTAGCTCGCGCCGGAAACAGATCTCAGGGGGGGAGGAGGCAAGCGCCGTGGCTACGCTCAAATCCGGGTTGACCGCCTGGACGTGCAGGTCCTGAAAAGCGGACCAGAGGGGTTGAGATCCCACCCAGTGATCCAACCAAAACCGTGCCGAACGGCCATTGCCAATGGAGAACTTGGCTCCCAAGGCGAAGGTTGGCCGAACCGCTTGAAGGTCATTCCAAAAGGGTGAACCCCTCGCCACACCTTCGAAAAAGTTCCCGGACGGGAAGTACTTAGCACGAAGCAGATCGATCCACAGGCCCGTAGCCCCTTGCAACATCTTCCAGATCCACTTACACATGAGCGCAATGTTGAGGATTCTGGTGTTCGTGATCCCTAGCCCTCCCTGGGCCTTCGGACGACACACCGCATCCCAACGAACCATGTGGTATTTGCGCTTTGGTCCCGCTCCTTCCCAAAAGAAACGGGACCGGGGAGTGTCCATCTTGGCATGCACCCCTTCGGCCAATAGGAAAAGCCCCATTGTGAATTGCGGCAATGAGGAGAGGCTCGAATTCGTGAGCACCAACCTAGCTGCGGAGGAGAAGAACTTTCCCCTCCATGGACAAACCCGTCCACCCACCTTGGTTCAAAGCGGAGCCCAGCCGTCGATCGTAATGCGCTTAGCATCTAACGGAAGGCCCAAATAAGTAAACGGAAGTTTGCCTAACTTGCAATTCAGCAGGTCCGCGACGCGCCTACTATCCTGCACCTCCATGCCCATAGACATCACTTCGCACTTATGGAAGTTTATTTTAAGACCCGACATAAGTTCAAAGCTAATGAGCAGTGCTTTGACTGTAGCAATGCTGTGCAGGTCGGGTTAGAACAGTAATAGCGTATCATCCGCGTATTGCAAGTGGGAAATCCCCCCTGGGATGAGGTGTCCCAACACCCCTTTTATGTGGCCAGCCTCCGCGGCTTTCCGCAGCATGGCAGCCAACGTGTTGGCTACAAAGTTAAACAAGAGCGGTGACATGGGATCGCCTTGGCGCAATCCACGCTTGTTCCTGAAGAAGTTCCCTACTTCTTCGTTAATCGAGACTGCAGTCTGGCCCCCCGAGAACAATTGCATCACTCGGCCGAAAAGCCCCTGCTGGAGAGGACTTGCCGAAGAAAATCCCAGTTGACGCGATCGTAAGCCTTCTCGAAATCTAATTTCAAGAGGATCGCCGGTTCGTGTGTGCGTCTAAGCTCGTGAAGGGTCTCTTGCAAGACTAACGGACCCTCGAGGATGTTCCTACCGCGAATAAACGCCGACTGCGAGCGACTTATGATGCGATGGGCGATCGGTGAGAGCCTAGAGGCACAACCTTTTGCGCAAATTTTGAACGGGACATTAATGAGTGCAATGGGTCTGTACTGACGGATGTTGTCCGTGCCCGATACTTTCGGAATGAGCGAGAGCACACCATAGTTAAGCCTAGCGATGTCCACAAAGCCGCGCATAAAACCGTTGCACACGTCGAATATAGGGCCACGTAGCAGTGGCCAGAAATGTTTAAACATCGCCACCGGCCACCCATCAGGGCCTGGGGCCGTCTCGGTTTTCATGCTACGTAACGCGTCGTCGATTTCCTTAGGGAGGAACGCAAGCCCTAGCTCGTCGTTCTCGCTATCTAACACCCGCTGAGACGACAGCCACACATCCGCACGCAGGCGCGCGCACTGTGCCTCGTCCGTCCCCATCAAACTTATGTAGAAGTCGTAGATGTGGTTGGAGATCTCCGATTGCTGAAGAAGGAGCTGTTGGGGAACGTAGCAGAAATTCAAAATTTTCCTACGTGTCACCAAGATCTATCTATGGAGAGACCAGCAACGAGAGGAAGGAGAGTGCATCTACATACCCTTGTAGATCGCTAAGCGGAAGCGTTCAAGTGAACGGGGTTGATGGAGTCGTACTCGTCGTGATTCAAATCACCGGAGATCCTAGTGCCGAACGGACGGCACCTCCGCGTTCAACACACGTACAGCCCGGTGACGTCTCCCACGCCTTGATCCATCAAGGAGAGAGGGAGAGGTTGAGGAAGACTCCATCCAGCAGAAGCACAATGGCGTGGTGGTGGTGGAGGAGCGTGGCAATCCTGCAGGGCTTCGCCAAGCACCTGCGGGAGAGGAGGAGGTGTCACGGGAGGGAGAGGGAGGCACCAGGCCTTCTGGTACGGCCACCCCTCCCTCCCCTCCCTTTATATAGGGGCAAGGGAGAGGGGGAAGGCGCAGCCTTGCCCCTTCCTCCAAGGAAGGGGTGCGGCCAAGGGGGGGAGGAGTCCATCCTCCCTAAGGCACCTCGGAGGTGCCTTCCCCTTTGAGGACTCTCCCCTTTTTCTTATATCTTGGCGCATGGGCCTCTTGGGGCTGGTGCCCTTGGCCCATATAGGCCAAGGCGCACCCCCTACAGCCCATGTGCCCCCCCGGGGCAGGTGGCCCCACCCGGTGGACCCCCGGGACCCTTCCGGTGGTCCCGGTACAATACCGGTGACCCCGAAACTTGTCCGGTGACCAAAACAGGACTTCCCATATATAAATCTTTACCTCCGGACCATTTCGGAACTCCTCGTGACGTCCGGGATCTCATCCGGGACTCCGAACAATATTCGGTAACCACATACAAACTTCCTTTATAACCCTAGCGTCATCGAACCTTAAGTGTGTAGACCCTACGGGTTCGGGAGACATGCAGACATGACCGAGACATTCTCCGGTCAATAACCAACAGCGGGATCTGGATACCCATGTTGGCTCCCACATGTTCCACGATGATCTAATCGGATGAACCACGATGTCAAGGACTTAATCAATCCCGTATACAATTCCCTTTGTCTATCGGTACGATACTTACCCGAGATTCGATCGTCGGTATCCCGATACCTTGTTCAATCTCATTACCGGCAAGTCTCTTTACTCGTTCCGTAACACATCATCCCGTGATCAACTCCTTGGTCACATTGGGCACATCATGATGATGTCCTACCGAGTGGGCCCAGAGATACCTCTCCGTCACACGGAGTGACAAATCCCAGTCTCGATTCGTGCCGACCCAACAGACACTTTCGGAGATACCCGTAGTGTACCTTTATAGCCACCCAGTTACGTTGTGACGTTTGGCACACCCAAAGCACTCCTACGGTATCCGGGAGTTGCACAATCTCATGGTCTAAGGAAAAGATACTTGACATTAGAAAAGCTTTAGCATACGAACTACGATCTTTGTGCTAGGCTTAGGATTGGGTCTTGTCCATCACATCATTTTCCTAATGATGTGATCCTGTTATCAATGACATCCAATGTCCATGGTTAGGAAACCGTAACCATCTATTGATCAACGAGCTAGTCAACCAGAGGCTTACTAGGGACATGGTGTTGTCTATGTACCCACACATGTATCTGAGTTTCCTTTCAATACAATTATAGCATGGATAATAAACTAATATCATGAACAAGGAAATATAATAATAACTAATTATTATTGCCTCTAGGGCATATTTCCAACAGGAGCCCCTGCTCCGTTGCAGCCTTAGGATTGAGCATTTCCTACGCCGGCCGTTCGCATAAGCTTGGAAATACTTAGTGTTCGCGTCCCCTTTGAGCATCCACTTGAGGCCACCTCTACGCCTCCAATATTCCTCCTCAGCCCGCAGCAATGCTTCGACTTGCCCTTCCAAGTCGTAGCGATGTGCCCATTCTTGCTCCGAGAAAGGGCGCGTGTCCGCTTGCGCATCAAGGATGGCGATATCTGCCAGAAGCCTCACCCTGAGGACCTTGGCATCACGCCCCTGGTTCGCACCCTACCCCTTTAGGCTTGCGCGAAGGCGGGCCCCCACCGTGATCCAGAGCTCCATCGGGCCACGTTGCTGGCCAGAGAGGTGGACACTTCGCAACCATCTCTCCCTAAAGATTGCGTCAAAGTCAGGGACCTCAAACCACGCGGTTTCGAAGAAGAAACGCAGGCTGCGCTAGATTCTATCTTCCCCTGAAGATAAGATTAAAGGCACATGATCTGAACCGATCCTTGTTTCAGCAAGGAGCGAGCACAAAGGGAACACTACTTCCCAGTCCGGAGACATGAAGGTACGATCCAGGACAGATCGCACCGGGGCTAGTTGCTTGCTAGTCCAAGTATATCTCGCCCCAGTTCTAGCCACTTCCCTAAGTGCCATAGAAGCAATCGCATTATTGAACATGGACACCCTTGACCAATTAATGTTGTCATTGTTCTTGTCCGCCCCTGAACGGATCAGGTTGAAATCCCCTCCCACCATGAGCGGGATCTGAGCCGCAGCTAGATCGAGCACCTTGGCTTCAAGTTCTCCCAAGAACTCAGCTGAACGGGAGTGATCTGCCGGTCCGTAGACTTGCACGATCGCGAGTTCGCGAAGCGACGCTCGCACGCGGATTCTGGCCGCAATAAGGAAAGTAC
Organism: Triticum dicoccoides; assembly: GCF_002162155.2. NCBI lineage: Eukaryota > Viridiplantae > Streptophyta > Magnoliopsida > Poales > Poaceae > Triticum > Triticum dicoccoides. The sequence goes on from NC_041383.1 coordinate 25,194,579, forward strand.
CAACCTCCCAGGTCAGCACCTCATAAGTGGCACTACAAAAACCAAGCAACATGCCACCCGAGTGGCCATGAGCTGGGCTATGTTGCCACACAAAGCGCTCTAAGGGGTCTATAGCTATGATATCTTAGTGCCGAAACTCAGATTTGATCGTTTCCTGTAGCCCTACGATATCGATCGCCTCTTTTCTAATGTACTCCTTCAGTTGGGTGCGTCGCCCCGAGTGATCGAAGCCAGGAATGTTCCAAATAAGCGCGCGCATTTAACTTACACGGTTCCGAAGGCGCACCCCCCCCTGGAGGTGATCGCCTTAGCCACGCGCCTCACCTTGCCGCAGCGAGGCGAGGGGGAAACAACAACCCCTGTTGCTGTGTCCCCATCGGGCAGGATCGCTGGCACCAGCGAGGGCTCAGTCTCCAGTGCCATGTGTTCCGCGTGTTGAGCAGCCACCGCTGCGAGCGCTGCCTGCGCCACCTCCTTAGCACGTATCAGCGAGATGAGCTCGGTCACCCCACCGTCGCCCATCGGTTCCACCCCACTCTCTCCCAGAACCTCGCCCAAATGCTCGTCCGAAAAGGAATCTAGAATCGTAAAACGCGGCAAGGGATTACCTGAAGTTTCCAGGTTCTTTTGGGCTTGCAGTAGTTGGGCGCACTGGAGCGAAGGCAGGTTGCCCTTGGCTCCCTTGGCGCGCGCGCTGACCCGCACGGGAGGCACCTGCCCTTCCACCACGGCCTTGGAGCGCTTGGCCTTCGGGATGGGCGCCGACTGGGACATCTCTTGCACGAGCGGAGCGGTGACTGGCACGGCCAGGGCCATCACCGCCTGGCGTGGCGTCGCCGGAGCCCCCAAGTTCTCCGCAGCACTCACCGCCTCCGCGCTCACCTTGCGCACCGCCACCTTCTTGAGCGTCTTCACCTCACCGAGCTTGCTGCTGCTGCGACCGCCTTGCGATGGAGAGAGCGAGGAGGGGGGCAGAGAGTCCGCCGACACCGTGATGGGGGTGCGCGCCTCACCCAG
>NC_041383.1:25195788-25197113 GCF_002162155.2 Triticum dicoccoides
CCGGAGGAGACGTGACCGACCCCAGGTTGGAGCCGTATTGGTTCGGGATGGAGAGATCCATCTCCGACGACCCGCCGGCCAGGGAATGCTCCACCCTGGGCAGCAGCGCATGAGCCACCACACCGTCTTTCTCGGTGATACCCAGCTTCTCCCACACCGCCGTATCGATGGAGTCGTCCTCCATGCTTGCGTCGAGCTCCTTGTCGTCATCGTGGCCTCCGTCTCGCCCCTTCCCGTCCGGGCCCTTGCCATGGGGAGGAGGGGGAGGGGAAGGGAGGGCGGGAGCCGCAAGTTGCGCCGGGGGAAGCTCGGGCTCGACGGAGATGTTGAAGCCTTCGTTGTTGAACCAGATCTGGACCATCCCCCGAAGCTTGTGTGGGTTGCGGCAGGCAAAGCGCATGCGCACCGGCCCGGGGCGGATCAGGGACTCCTCATCAACCTGGAAGGGGCGACCGAGCATGGTGGTGGCCGCCATGAGCCTGTCGGAGCGCCGCTGCTTCGGAGGAACGCCACCCAGCTTGACCCACACCTCCGGCATCTCCATACCTTTGGGTGCATCAAGGATCGCATCACGGATATCCACCATGAGATTATTGAGGGACAGAAAAAGCTTGCCGCTCCTTGTAGCCATCCGAAGCATCGCAGGATCAGGAAACACCACCGAAAATGCACCACCTTCCAATGGAGTAATCTGCCAGTCCCCAAGCACCCTCAAAGAGGTGCTGCAGCTCCATCTCCAAGGTCTCCCTCGAGAGCGCACCCGAAGGCATGGAGAGCACTGCCGTGTTGGCCCCCAGCAGGATCGGTGGCTCCTCCCTCGCATCTTCCGCGAACTGGAGACAGAAGAAACCCTCGCCGGCGATGGCGTGCCCCATAGTTTGCAGGAGCAAAGGCTTGCCGCGGGTTGGGCACTACGCCGAGGTGTGCCCCTCCTTGCTACACACCACACACAGTGGCTGGAAGGAGCACATGTTCTGGAAATGGCCAGAGCGGCCGCACATGAAGCACTCTGGGCCGTCGGCGTCTTCGACAGGAATCGACGCCTCCTCCGAGCCCTTGGAGGAGCCAGGCATCTCGGATCTGGGCGGGAGGGGGGGCTTGGGAGCCGCCGCCCCCGCAGACTTGAGCTTCGGCTTCTTCGCTTGCAGATCTCCAGCGCGGTCGCCGCCCTTGGAGGCCAGCTGCCCCTTGCGCTTGAGCTCGAGCCCCTTCTTCCTGTACTCTTCCTTTTTCTTCTTCTTTCGCTCCTACTCCTTGAGCCACCAAGCAGGCGGCGGCCCCCACCCGCCCTCGTCGTCGTCGCGGCCACGGTTGCGGTCCCGCGG
>NC_041383.1:25197519-25213181 GCF_002162155.2 Triticum dicoccoides
GAAGCGAGCGGAGTGGCCAAAGCGCCGCACCTCCGAATTGGTGGCTGGGAAACCTAGAGAGGGATCTAGGGTTCCAAGGGGAAGCCACAACCATTTATATGGTTGCGCTCCTCGGACAGGCTTGGGCTGGGCTGCTGCCTATGGAACGGGCTGGGCCGCGAGCTGGGCCCCCTGCCCAACTGCGATAACACCTGACTGGGCCGCCACGATTGCCAGCCCTTCGGATGGGCCAACTAGCGTCCCAGGGGCCCAACCCAACACCGCCCCTGGCTTGTCGCCCCCAACCCTAGGACAACCAGCGCTCGGATCCGCCGGAGCCGCCGCCGCCGCAGGCGTCGCCCGCTCCGAGCGGAGCTAGTCCGGAGCAAGCTGCAGACACAGGCCCGCGTCTGCGAAACCCATGCTGCCCCGCCCCGCATGACCCGGCGGCGCACGCGGCCCCCTGCCCGCGGCGAGCGCAAACCGTCGTGCGCCACGGCCACCGGGCGCAAAAGCACGCTGGCGCCCGGCCTTGAAGGAGCCCCCCAAGCTCCTCCGCGCGCGCGACAAAGTCGCTGATGGAGCACGCCGAAAGGCCGCCCGCCGTTGACCCCGCCGCCGCGCCCACAAGCTCCTTCGCATCTTCACCTTCCGACTCCACATCGAAATCCACATCGGCCAACGCCCAAAAACGGCTCCCCGACCAGCCAGCCGCACCCAAGGCGGGGCCGGCCGACCACCTGGACGCCTCCGGGTCCGCTGCCACCGCCCCTCGCACCGAGACCCGAACGCCAGCGCCGGAAGCAGGCCCGGGAGCGAGAGCGCCGCCCCTGTCGCCAGAGCCACCCGCAGGGGCAGTCCGTACATGAGCCGTTGCCATCTGATCATCTCGAGCTGGGATACACACAAGGATGCACATCTGGATAGAACGATGCATATTCGAGGGAAAAGAAAAGAAAATACTGACAAAAAGAGTAGCAAGTTCATGAGAAGAACGATGGCATGAAGTTACCAAGCACCACGTCAGTATGAACTGATGAGTTCATATGAAAAACAATGACATGAACTTGCGAAGCACCAAGACGGTACGAATTGAGATGTTGGTCGGACCTGCGTGGTATAAATCATATCTCGTGAGTCCAGAGAAGGAGAAGAGAGAGAAAGAACATCATGAAACAATACCAGAACGGAGAAGGAAACTAGGAAGAAGGGGAATAGTAGAGCTAAAGTGTCTAGCAAGGTATGTAACAGAACGAGGTATGTGGCATACGAACAGGCAGAAAGACATATAACAGCTCCGGGAGAAAGTATTTGCACAGAGTAAACATGTATACTGTCTCGTATTCACATGGATAAAATAATCCATAAAGCTTCGAACCAACTTCGCTATGAACTTGTGTCCGGATCACGGCACGTATAAACGGCTGGAGGCGTTTCCGCAGGTGCGGGCCCGCACCTGCATGCCCCTGTGAATCTGCGCTACAGATTGTAACAATCCAGACACACAAAGCTCGCCTTGATCCACAGAAAGCGTGCGCTATATGGCAGATAGTGGACAGTGGCCACGCGATAAGATCGCAAAACAACGACTTCACACGCAACATGAACTTGCACGTTTCTAGCACATACAATGTGCCAGTGCAATGCTTAAAGCACTTGCACGACTATAACCTGCATGCCCACAAACTTAACAGTGAAGCAACAAATAAAAGAGTACATTTATTTTTGACAGGAATAAAAGAGTATATTTATTGAGGTACAACAAGATTAACTTCAATATCCATCATGCTTTTGAATTTCCATGTTTTAAAGAGCTGCGCGGCATAGAGATCTGGGATCACTATGGTTCGGTGATGGCAACGTGGCGCGATCGTTAATGAAGTGCACAACACGATCCATAAGGTCCTTGCTGGTCGCACGCAGCGGCGCGTACAGGTGGAAGAGATGATCCTCGCCCTCCGTCTCCACCACGGTGAGGTTGCGGTCAGTCCACCCACACTTCCGCATTCTGGACGCGAACCGGCGCCCCCGGTCACGCAAGGTGTCTCTCCCTGCAACACATACCATTACACGCCTGCAAGTCAGCAACGCGATCTCCTCGTCCGGAGGATTGATCCGGGGATCGTCGTTGCCAGCCTGGCCCGCCGTCACAAATGGCCATAGCTTGTCCACCAGCGCCGGCGGGTACATCACGTCACCGTCCGAAACCTTCTCGGCGGGAAGCCGCTCGAGTCCCCAGAGAAATGGATGCACAATAACCAAGCCCTCAATGTCCATGATGCTGTCATCATGTGTGGCGCGTATAGCCATGTGGTACACGATGTTGCCACCAGCGCTGTCGCCGGCGAGGTACGTGCGCCTGGGATCTGCATACCCAGCGAGCCAAGGGTCGGACAAGGTGGCCACCCACCGCAGTGCAGCCCATGTGTCATTGTAGGACGCCGGCACGGGATACTCCGGTGCCAGACGGTATTCCACAGACACGATGAGCGCCCCTGCGCTTCCTGCGAGGGAGGTGGCGTAACGGTGGTAGGTTCGAGAGTACGCACTCTGTGTGCAGAAAGAACCACCATGGACATAGACGACGAGGGGAAGCCTCGTGCCCGCCGCGGCGGCTTGGGAGGGAAGAAACAGGCGTACCGACACACCGGTGCCTTGGTCGATGACGACATCCCTTGTTGCCACCCCATGGCTGGTGGCTGGATCCGCTGATGCCGGCACGAATGAACTCATTGTGAACCGCTCGATACGGCCGTCCTTGTACTTGCGTATTACTGGATAGAATTCAAAGTCCACCTCGCCGTCGGTATTTTTGTGCGAGCGATAGCTCTTGTTTGCACTCATGGTGGGCTAAACCTGATATATGTGTTGTTGAGGTACTTGGCTACGTACAAGACAGAAAGCTAGCAAGCTCTATTCTACTTCGTTCGCTGCTTCTGTGGATTTTATAGCCTTCCAAAAGGTGGAGTTATTCTGTTGCGTCCTATCCTCTATAATTCTCTACATCCACGCACGATGCAATTATTTAGTGCACCATTACTGCTTGATACCTAGGGTCACCATCTCTGGTTGATGATTTAATGCACCATTAGTTCATGCGTTGGCTGGTTGATAACTTAGTACAGTCAATTTTTGAGAGCATATATCTGGGATCATAGTTTAATGCACGTGCACCATTAGTTTAATGCACGATGATGCACGTGCTAGCTTGTAGAAAACCATTTTGGTTGATACGAAGGATCGCCTCCATAGGTCAACTAAATTGATGCTTCTGACTTAAAAATGTATTTTTGTAGATAAACAACTCGTTGCAATCTTAACAACACATATATAATTATGGAGCACAACGTTCACTCTACGGGCACTATTGTTGTCTCTTCATGTGTCAGCACTCCCGCTGGTTGGCCTCCAAATCAAGAACAACGATATGGATGGAAAGGCTATCATTTACTAGTTTGTGGAAAATCTTTCTGGTTGATACGTGTGATCACTATAGGTCAACTAAGTTGATGTTTCTTGCTTAAAATGTTTCTTTTATAGATCAACAGTCCTCGCAATCTACAAAACACATATAATTATGGTGCACGTGGAATTTATAAAGAAGAGAAATAACTATTTTGGTTGAATGATGTTTTTAAAATTAAAGTTGAATCAGTCATCTAACGTCCTTACTGCTTGAGATTATCATGGCATCCCTAATGAAATTAACCTCACAAATAGCTCAAGGGAATGACGAGTCCGGGTTAGTTCACAAATAATAATTAAACAGATCTACTTGTTGTATGTAAATCATGGCAAGATGGAATAAAGGTAGCTACATCAAAGGACACAATCATAGGCTCTCTTGATCAAGGAGAAACCGAAAACTATGCAATCCTATAGAAAATACAAGAGTTGCACAAGGATCTTCCGGAAAAGATAAACCGGCGATAGTACTCGGATTTCAGCATCCAAAAACAGCTCCCCTAAAAGTCAGATCGAACCTCTAGGGAGGATCTCGTCTCCTAGAAACCAAATCCACGAAAACCATCAGAGAATGACCCCTCCTAACCAGGGGAGAAGGCCAAGGAAAAATAAGCAGGGGAGGTCCCCTTCCTCATCTCCTCCGGTGTTGCCGGAACATCGCGGGGGACATCTCCACCACCATCATGAACAACTCTCTATGTAATCTGTCGATGGTGATGAGTGAGTAGACCCAACGTGGCTGAGGGTTTGTGGTAGTAGCTATCTGGCATGTATCATTCTTTCTTTATCATATCAATTGCCTAGCTAAAAGGTATGAAAGAAAGCTTGGGGTTGTGGGTTTGGATGTTGTTTTTAGCTTTTAAAACAATCATTTTTGTTATTTGCGAGAATCATCAAAATTAACAATGCCTAGACAAAAAGTATTAAAGAAAGAACTTGTTGGCGGCATCCCATAGTGATCCTTTTTATTTTTATTTGGCTGTGTCACATTGCTATGCTACTTTAGCAAAAAAAATTCTATTTATTTTAATAAAGTGTCAATTTATGACATTAGCTTTAATGTTATGATTATCTTGGAAGTGTTGTTGTGAAACTATAGTGTTGCTTCTACTAGAGAGTGCTAAAATCTTTAAAATTCATAGAACAAAACCACATATGTCTAGTATTTATGTTAATTTTTGTACAAAGTTTCTGAGTTACACAAATATTTTTTAGTAATTACACCTTTTTGTGCTGGTCTGTTTTGACAAATTCTTGTGCAACTTGCCTGCTTGCTATAGGATTGCATAGTTTTTGGCCCCTTCTTTATCAAGAGAGCCTATGATTGTATCTTACTGTATCTATGGTTATAGCATGTTTCCATGATTTATATACAACAAGTAGAGCTATTAGTGATCATTTGTGGACTAACATGACTTATAGTTTTGTTTGCATGAAACTTTAGTTTATTAAGGATGTAATCACAACCAAAAGAATTTCATGATTGTGCTTGCGGATGCCAGATGCACCCCCACTTTATTTCCAAGAACACTCAATAGGCAAATCTTAAGGGTGCCCAAGGCACCCCAAATTTATCTCAGAAACTCAAAAGGAAAACCTTGGGGAGGCCCAAGGCATGACATCCCTATTCTTCAACGACCCTTTGTTGTATGATCCTTTAAACCCTTTTATCCATCCATTTCTTTTCACGCCCCTATCTTGGAGCATATTTTTTTAATAAAGTGTGATCATCACTAAAAGGAAAAGAAACATCTGTGACATTTTGGCCAAAAGAAGGTACACTTCCATGACAAAAATGGGGAAAACACGTACTGTCATGGATGTGTTGACAAACTACTATTATGAAAAAAAATTAAAAAAAATCATCTTGGGCAGGTCAGTCGCACACTTGGTTTCTGTTCTTTGGGCATTCCATGATAATAATGCTCCCCCTGGAAGTGAGGGTGAGAATTTTTCAGCAATTCCTCAAGTGGGTTCAGCCTCTCTGTGTATACTTCATATGGTTATTTCATACAGGCTACAAAGAACAAGGTCCAATAGCATGTGGCGGTGCATGGCGACGAGGAACATGAGGTACTATTACACTAATTCGAGGCACACTTCGATCCATCGAGGATAAGCAATCACACAAACACAAACACGACAACAAGATTTCTTAACGAGGTTCATCGACATTGCTTCATCCCTGTGGCATGACTACGGGCACTCCTCCCCGTATACCAAATCACATGATGCAGTCGACGGTAGTCTCGGCGAGACCATCAGATAGGTCCTCAATCACCCATCACGGCCCATCCAAGCCGCATCTGCCACTGGCGACTAAACAGTCCCTATCGTGATCTCTCTCTAGCCTGCCGCCTTACTCTAGTTTATATGTCTACCTCGCTTTCCCTTATATAATTGGCCCGGTTTACATAGTTCGACTCAAACATGGAACCCTCAGCTAATTACAAGTCCAACTGTAGCACAACTCGTACATATATATTCTACACATATTTTTTTAACACTCGACCTTGGAGAATATATCCTTGCCATCATGCATGAACCTTGGTGTACCTTGGACTTGAACATTAATCATGATCTTCACTACTACCTCCTTGATTTCACATGGCTCCACCATCAACTGTAGCCCCTCCGTTTTCTTCACGACAGTCAAAGCTCCAGCAAAAATTAAGTTCTTCTGCACTCTTGTTTTGTGTTATCAACTTCCAGGAGTATTCGTCCAACCCCAGCACACACTTACCATAAAGTCACCATATACGACAACACCGTTCATTACCCTCATAGTTTCTTTCCTGATGTGCGTGAAAGTGAACAACTCTCATATTGTATGCCACATATAATAATCATTTGAACTCACCATCCTTACTATTGCTGATTGGATTTCTAAACTTGAACTAATTCTTTGTTGCCCTAAGTCATCTTGAGTCAAATTCATAGTTATCTCATCCCGTTTTTGGATAGTATTTTACATGTCCTGCATCTATAGCTCTCTACCTTCTACTGCACTTGTCATCCACACTTTGCATGTGCACTGAACGCCATAGAATATACTGATGTGTACTCCCAAACTTTTGACGTTTTTCAGATTTCCACCACTTTCTAAGATTCTTCATGCTCAACTCTCATCCATCTGACATGTCAAACTCGATAGATCAAGCCACCAACTTGAACCTAGAGTTGTCCAACACTACTAGAAATTCCTCTCTACACTTCGCCTGACCACCAGTGTCATGATATGTCATCGTGTCACGTGCTTACCGAACGGCTCGCTATTATCACTGCGTCGAGCCTCTTTTGGCTCAATTGGGTATACTTTGCCGCGAACCTACACTACCTCAACTCCACTACAGAGAATCACCAGCCATCATCGATCGATGTCGAGTTTCACGTATCCCTCGGACCACTGGATCACACCCCGAACAACATATCCCTCCCTCCCCCCCACCCCCCCCCCCACGCTAAAATAGACTTCGACTCTCTGGATCTTTATGCCATAGCCCCTCCATCAGCTGCGTGTCTCCATAAAACTCCACCTCCAACTTCAACATAACTCCATGGTAGATGATCAGCCCACCCTCACGACCGTTGACTACAAGCTCTCATTTGTGTATCGTCTTGGATCAAACCCCCACTATCGCCATGTCCCCCGGGACTACACTGTTTGTTGCCACGCCTAGAAGTTGGCCAACATCAGCATCACGCTTCTATGCCGTTGTTGCTGAAATCACCGCCGTCTTCAATCCTGACCGACATCACTCTCTATACGCCATATTGTCCAGGCCGCACACCTTATAGGTTTGGCCCAACCCTGCGTAAGAAAAAGAATAAAGAGGCCAAGATGGCAGCTTGTGGGCCCATCCGTTTGCCATTACAACAATCCATCATGAAAGCCGTGAGGAGATCTCCATTCCTATTTTAGTGCCTATAGCGCCAATCGCGTTTCCTATTTAGCGCTGCAGGCGCCCGTTTGTATGCATTTTCGCAAACTGGCGCCTGCAGCGCCTCGTGCTGGGCCGGCCCATGTATGGGTGCCCCAGGTTTTTCTTCTTCTATTGTTTTTATAACGCAAAAAAGAGATATAGCAGGTTTCCAACATGAGACCTCACTCGTCCTTCCAAGCTTGTGTTACCACACCGCCACGCACCAAGTACTGATAAGTTTCAACCTTTCCCTTCTTTTATTGTCTATCTTTTTTTTCATTTTCTTTTTTTCATTTCCCTTTTTCCATTTTCCTTTTTTCATTTTCCTTTTTTCATTTCCCTTTTTTCATTTCCCTTTTCCCTTTTCCCTTTACTCTTTTCTGTTTTTTTTTCTTTTTGTATGCCCCTGCATCCTTTTTAAATTGATGAACTTTTTTTCAAATTCTATGAACAATTTTGAAATTCTATGAACTTTTTCAAATTCGGGGAACCAATTTTCAATTTCAATGAACCTATTTTCAGTTCTGATGAACCTTCTTCGATTTCGATGAACTTTTTCAATTTTTTATGAACTTTTTTCAATTTTGATGAACTTTTTTTAATTTCCGGTGAGATTTTTCTAAGTGAATGAACTTTTTTCAAAATCAGCGAACTTTTTTCAAATCCGTGAACTGTTTTTTCAAATTTGATGAACTTTTTTATTCAACATCGATGAACTTTTTTTAAATTGGTGAACTTTTTGTTCAAAATCGGTGAAATATTTTCAAAATCGATGAACTTTTTCCAAATTTGTGAACTTTTTTCGAAATTTCATGAACTTATCCTAAATTTTGCGAACTTATTTCAAATTCGTGAAGATTTATCAAATTCACGATTTTTTTTTCAGTTTATACAAACCTTTTCAATTTTGTGAAATTTCTTCAAATTCACGCTTTTTATATTGTGCATTCATTTTTCATTTTTCTTTTCATTTTATCATAAAATAATATAGGTTGGTATATAATAAGGACTGTCCTCAATATAAACAGTATGGATAGGTCAGCCTAGTGGCTGTGTGCGAATTTGACCGCACAGGCAGTTAGGGTTCGAATCCTGGCTTTACCAGATTTCTGGTCTATTTTTGCTATGTAACAACATCGCTGTGCCTCGCTCCCTTTCCTGGGCCGGCCCAGTTCGCGGCTCGAATCAGCGCTCGCAGCGCTGTATAGGAGCTCCCAGCGCCACTTGCCAATTCCTATTCGGCGCCCATTGCACCACGTATAGGCTTATTTGCAGTTGGCGCAGAACCCTCCAGCACACATCGCAGGAATGGGCCGGCCCATCCGCCCGTTTCTGTTTCTTTGTTTTTGTTTTTAGTTTTTTAACTGTTGACCGTTTTTAGTTCGCAAACTGCTTTTCCAAACTCATGAACTTTTTAAAATTGATGAACGTTTTATCAAATTCATGATTTTTTTCTAAAATCGCAAGAAATTTTCAAAATTACTAAGATTTTTCAAATTCATGAAATTTTTGAAATTGGAGGACATTTTATCAAATTCGTGAACTTCTGAAATGACAAACAATTTTTAAAATAATTAAGATTATTAAAATTCATGAACTTTTTCAAATTGGTGGACGTTTCATTAAATTCATGAGCTTTTTCTCAAATTGCAAGAAATTTACCAAAAAAATATTTTCCAAATTCATGAAATTTCGAAAATTGGTGGACGTTTTATCAAATTTATGAACTTTTTCCAAAATCACAAGTAATTTTCAAAATAATTATGATTTTTAAAGGGAATGTCTATTTGACATTTGACTGTTTTTTAATTTGAAAACAGTCAAATGTCTTGACCAACCAGAGAATTACAGCTGTACTCGCTGGCAGATCAACAAAAAGGAAAAAATAAGCACCTAAACGGGTCGGGTAACCGACTAACCCGGTTTGCCCAGCACAGCTAAACCGCCACCAATTCAGGGACCACAACAGCCGGAAGCTTGCAAACCACGCAAGAGGCCAAACCCCACCCCCACCTCCCCCAAAAACACCCCTCCATCCTCAAACACAAGGCATATCTCGTCCTAATCAGATATGGGACGCCAATGGGACTGGGAGAGGCGACCATGACAGATCAGGGAGGAGGAGATCGCCCAGGAAGGGAAGAACGAAGAGGAAACACAACATTGGGTGAGGGGGATGAACCTGCTGATCACCAAGGAGATCAACAACAAGATCCACAGGTCAACAACTCTCTCTGCATCAACTCTCTTTCCCCTCTTAGGATCTCACGTTGACAGAAACATGAGAATTCCTTCATCTACAAAAACAAAGGAGCATAAATCAACATCAGAAAACATTCATGAACCTGGTCAAGAATTGCACTGTCCCCATGTAACTAGTCTTGTATCCTATAAATTTACAGTGAAAGTTCCTCCTAAATTCCAGTGCACTAATGGTTCTATACCATTTGAACTAATTACATTGCAAGAACAGGAAATTTACTGTGTAAAATGCTCCTAAATTCCAGTGTAAGACAAAATGAAGTGATTACAATGCAAAAACAGAAAAAAATACTGTGTGAATTCCTCCTAGATTCTAGTGTAAAAATGTTTCTGGACAATGAAGTAATTACATTGCAAGAACAAAAAAATTACAGTGTAGGTTCCTCCTAAATTCCTGTGTAGTTTCTATACCATTTGAAGTAATTACATTGCAAAGAACAGAAAATTTACTGTGTAAAATGCTCCTAAATTCCAGTGTAAAAATGGTTCTAGACAAAATTGAAGTAATTACACTACAAAAACAGAAAAATTACTGTGTGTATTCCTCCTAGATTCCAGTGTAAAAATGTTTCTGGACAATGAAGAAATTACATTGCAAGAACAAAAAAATTACAGTGTAGGTTCCTCCTAAATTCCAGTGTAGTTTCTATACCATTTGAAGTAATTACATTGCAAAGAACAAACAATTTACTGTGTAAAATGCTCCTAAATTCCAGTGTAAAAATGGTTCTAGACAAAATTGAAGTAATTACACTACAAAAACAGAAAATTTACTGTGTAAAATCATCCTAAAATTCCAGAGTAAAAATGTTTCTGGACAATGAAGTAATTACATTGCAAGAACAAAAAAATTACAGTGTAGGTTCCTCCTAAATTCTAGTGTAGTTTCTATACCATTTGAAGTAATTACATTGCAAATAACAGAAAATTTACTGTGTAAAATTGCTCCTAAATTCTAGTGTAAAAATGGTTCTACACAAAATTGAAGTAATTACAATGCAAGAACAGAAAAATTACTGTGTAAAATCATCCTAAATTCCAGAGTAAAAATGGTTCTAGGCAAAATGAAGAAGACTTATTGTGAGAACACTAGAAAATTACACTGTAAACTACCTAGAAAATTCCAGTGCAAAGATGATGTGTAGCTCATCACTCTTACTGTAGTTTGGTATTTTGCAGAAAACATTCAGAAATCTAGAAAAAAAATCAAAAATACAGTGCAAAAATGATAGAACATTAGAGAGAAATACCACATTTCGCTTGCCACGTATTTCGGGCTTCACTGAACTCGCCACCCCTGCAAAAAACAATGAAGACAAGTTCAGAAAATCCAGTGTAAAAAGATGCTAGAAAATTACAGTGCGAAATGCTGTATAAATAATCCTGTACCTAAAACATTTACATAGAAAAGTACAAAAAAATTACACCATAACAACCCTGTGAGAATTACATAGGGGGTTACATTGGAAGTAAACAAGAATTACACTGTTAAAATTACATAACATTTAAAAAAAATACAAAACATGCTTTGCTGCTCATGATTATGTTTACACTGACATTCTACTTTGCAATTGTGACAGGACAGGAGCATAGCGGCGACAGTGAGTGAAGAGGATCTATTGAGAATGTCACATGAAGAACTCATACTAAATGTGAGATGAACTAGCTAAAACTTTGCAGATGTATTTAAAATGCATAAAATCTAACAAAAAGTTTTGGATATAGGAAACATTTTCTTTCACCGCACTCCTTCATTCCGACATTATATACAAGGTAAAAAAATAGTTGACTTTTACCAAAGTATCATGCTGACAAAAAAATATTCAAAAATACCAAGCATCACATTGAAAACAACAACTTCTGATGAAACTTGCAGGTACATTCAGGAGATGGATCTACAAAAATTAACGGAATGTTGTACGAAAACCCTAGGAGCAAATCAGATGAGAGTTTCATCACAGCAGGATATGACAATGTGAGCAAAACAACATCTGTTACAAGCAAATGCCAATGGAAAAGCACACTAACAATCTTTACTTACTTTGCAGACACTGGAGGCAGACTTGCATCATGAAATGGCACCAAGTGAAGATGGGCGGAGAGAATCCAATCCCTGGCACAATAACCTGTTGAACAACACGAACCTGCAACAGGTACACACCAAAAAAATTCAGAAAAAAGTCAAATGATCAGCATAAACATTGCAGACAAAAATAAAGTAAAAACAAAATCGCTAACAGTTGCAGGTGCCTGAAGATGTTGATCCCACTAGAGCAGACATTAACACAAACTCAAGCACAGGTGGGTATGAAGAACTAGATAGAGAGGAACAAGAAGACTCACTTGCACAAGATGGAGACGACGGGTATCTTGATGAAGAAGACATTGAGAATTTCCTGCAAAATGAACAAGATCTAGCATCAGAAGGGAATCTCATGAACACTAGCAGTAATTTCAAGCCGCATCTAGGCATGCAGTTCAAAACAAAGGAAGAAGCACATGAGTATTTCAATTTCTACTCAAAAGTGGCAGGCTTTTCAGTGGCTACAGTTGCAATCTCAAGAACAACTAGCAAAAAAAGAAACAATGAGGTGACAAGAATCACAATGAAGTGCAACAAGTGGGGCAAGACAAAGGAAATAGAGAAGGACTGCATAGTGCCCATGAGAAAATCTACAGTCATTGCTAAAACAGATTGTAAAGTTGTGATGGTCATATCAGAAAAAGGAGGCTTATGGGAGATTACAATACAAGAGCTAGAACACAACCATGAATTAACACCAAATAGTAGATTCTTCAGGTCTCATAAGTACATGTCAGATGAAGAGAAGTGCTTGATAAGGGTTTTGAAGCACACAAACCTGGAAACAAGAAGGATTGTTGCTGTCCTAGCGTACTTGCGAGGAGGAATGGCTCAGCTTCCCTACACAAAAAAGCATGTGACTAACTATGCAGCGACAGTAAACAGAGATATTGCAAACTCTGACATGATGGAAGTAGTGCAAATGTTCAACAAGAAGCAAACAAAAAATCCTGGATTTTGCTACTCATTTGAGCTTGATGTAGAAAATAAAGTGAGAAGCTTATTCTGGACAGATGTGCGGTCAAGAATGATGTATGACATTTGTGGTGATTGCATCAGTTTTGACACTACATTCCTAACAAACAGATACAATCTACCGTTTGCACCTTTTGTGGGGATATCCCCACATGGCAACACATACTTGTTTGCTTGTGCATTTATCGTCAATGAGACAAAAGAAACATTTGCGTGGTTGTTTGAACAATTCCTGATGGCTATGGGAGGAAAGCATCCTATATCAATCATAACAGACCAGGACAAGGCAATGCAAGCAGCAATTGAAAAAGTCTTTCCTAATGCTACCCATAGGAGCTGCCTCTTCCACATAAAGAAGAAGGCAGAGGAGAAAGTCGGGCCCTGTTTCCAAGCTAATGAGGGACTCTACGAAGATTTCCAGGACATTGTGGACAACTCCTTAACGGTTGAAGAATTTGAGACACACTGGCAAGAAATGATAGGAAAATACCAAGTTCACCACATCAAGTACTTCAACGACATGTGGGAAAACAGGAAAAAGTTCATCCCGGTGTATTTCAAGGACAAATTCTTCCCATTCATACAAACTACAGCGAGAAGTGAAGGAACGAATTCCCTTTTCAAAAAAGGGGTTGGAGCTAAATTTAGTGCTACTAGCTTTTTGAGAGAGTATGACCGCATACTTGATGTTGTGCATGACAGGGAAGAAGAATGCGACCATGTTAGTAGAAACAAGAAAGTTGCACAGAAAGCATTTTGGTCAAAATACAGCATAGAAAGGCAAGCACATGAGCTATACAACATTGGAATATTCAGGAAATTCCAGTTTAAAATGGCAGACACAACAAGGCTGCATGTCTTTGAGCAAGAAAAGGACAAATACTACATTGTGACACAAGCTGAAAACTACCCCCTGAAGGAAATCCGGAAAAGGTTGTACCTAGTGCAAGTTGGACTAAAAGAGGAAGAATACTCTTGCATCTGTTGCGCGTTCCAAAAAGATGGCCTACTGTGCTCGCACATACTTCGAGTGATGATCCATCTCAACATCGAGAAGATACCAGAAAAATACATAATTGACAAATGGAGGAAGAATGATTACAAGATTGATATTACAAAGACACCAGCTGTTGCAGCTGAGAACTCCACACTAAGGTACAATGTGTTAGCAAGGAAATTGGTGCATATGGCATCAATAGCTTCAAAGAAGAAGAGGAAATATGAATATCTGTTGGGAGAATTAGACAGGATATAGAAAAGGTTATGGGAAATGGATGACGAAGAAGAAACAATGGATGAGGAGCAAAGTGCAACAACAAGAACAGTTACGTTTGTACCAACAGCAGGAGAGGGAGAAAGAACAACATCATCATTCATAATTCAAGACCCGGACGTAGCAAAGACAAAAGGGAGACCAAGGATGCTAACTATTCGTGAGGCAATAAAGCAAAACAAGTTCTACAAATGTTCGCACTTTGGATCACAGAGACACACAGTAAAGAACTGCACAAACCTTGACAAGGTGTACAACAAACCTAAAGGGAAACAACCGAAGCAGTCGAACCCAAGGAATGTCAAGAAAGGTAACTAAAAATATATTGAAAATAAGCTTTATTTGATTGCAAGTATAGAATTTGATACCACTCATTGGATACAGGGGCAGATGACAAAAGGAGGAGCCAGAGGGACAACGGCAAGAAGACGGGCAACACAACGACACAACACAACCCTAGAGCAGAACCCTCCGGAGGAAATGAAGTAAACAATTGACAAGAACATGAGGAAATGAGAAAGACAAGATGACAAGTCAGGAAAGAAAAGGTTGAGTAGGAGGTGAAAAGTGATAGGAAAAGCTACTAGTGAACAATGAATGTACTATGATGGTTAGCAGTGTTGCTACTTAATTTTGAATTCATTGTTGTACTATGATTGAGAAAGTGTTGCTGCCTAAATTCGATCTATTTTGCTGCAAATTAAACTACAATACATACATTTCAACAAAAAATGGAAAAACACCTACAATACATTTGAGGAAACGTTTGGGAGAGGGGAATGTACCTCACAAACAGCAAGGAGGAAGATCATCCAGTAATGATTATGGGACAATCAGAGCAGAAAGGACAAGACGATCCACAAGAACAAGTGAGGATGGACTTTCTTCACCTACAAAGACGTATCAACATCAAAACTGTAATAATCTGGGAAAATACATAATCTTTGCATGAAGAATAATTACACTGAAAATACAATAATTACAGTGACATGAACAATGAAATTAAACCGAAATTCTGAGGTGATTCCACTGTAAAATCTTGGGTAATTATAGTCACTAGTAGAAAAAGGGTCAAATGTGAAGCACAATAGTGCCGGTTGGAATTTCAGCCGGCACTAATGTGTACACTAGTGCCGGTTCGTGGCGGCGGTCAATAGCACCGGTTCGTGGCGTACCTTTAGTACTGGTTCGTGCCACGAACCGGTACTAAAGAGGTTGTGTCAGCCTGCGGTCAGGCTATGGCCCCACCACCACCATTTAGTGCCGGTTCGTACCACGAACCGGTACTAATGAGGTTATGGCAAGTTGTTTTTTAGTCCCACCTCGCGAAGTGAGAGGGACTAGGAGCGGTTTATAAGCCCTGAGTGCAGAGACGATGAAGAAGAGGCTCAATGCTCACGTTGCTTAGCTTCAAGCCTTCAGGAATACGCTAGACTGCATGGAGCTATGCGCAGTGCAGTTTACACTATTCCGAATGGCTTGAAGCAAATTAACGAGCATTGCACCTCTTTTTTATTTTTAATAACTTATTACAACTACGGACTTCTTCTGTTATGGCAAAAACTAATTGCATGTCGACATTTCTTTTTTTTAAGTTATAACTCCAGACTTTGACCATCAAGTTTTGGAGGAAGAAGAAGAAGAAGAAGAAGAAGAAGAAGAAGAAGAAGAAGAAGAAGAAGAAGAAGAAGAAGAAGAGGAA
>NC_041383.1:25215812-25216927 GCF_002162155.2 Triticum dicoccoides
AGGAGGAAGAAGAAGAGTAGGAGAAGAAGAAGAAGAGGAGAAGGAGGAAGAAGAAGAAGAAGAAGAGGAAGAAGATGAAGAAGAAAAAGAAGAAGAAGAAGAGGAGGAGGAGGAGGAGGTGGTGGTGGAAGAAGAAAAGAAGAAGAAGAAGAAGAAGAAGAAGAAGAAGAAGAAGAAGAAGAAGAAGAAGAAGAAGAAGAAGAAGAAGAAGAAGAAGAAAAGAAGAAGAATAAGAAGACGAAGAAGAAGAAATAACTATATAAACAAATTACTCAAAAATAAATAGAAGAAAATAAATACTATTCAGAAATAAATAGAAGAAAAAAATAAAGCAGAAAAGGAATAACTATATTAACAAATTACTCAAAAATAAATAGAAGAAAATAAATTATATTAAGCAAAAAACTTCACGAAGAAACTAAATACATCAAAAAAAACTATTCAGAAATAAATAGAAGAAAAAAATAAAGCAGAAAATAAATAACTATATAAAAAATTACTCAAAAATAAATAGAAGAAAGTAAGTAATGCAGAAAAGAAATTTTTTTATAAAAAACATGTTGGGGCGCTGCCCGGTGGGCCTGCCAGACCTTGGGTGTGCAAATACATACCCAGTAGGGCCAGCAGGCTCACAGGGCAGCGCGCCCTAATTAGGCCCAGAAGCTTGCTATATAGAGGAGTTCGAAAGGGCAACCACGACTGGGTTTATAAACCAGTGCGGCTGCCCTTCGCTCGGCTAGGTGGGACTAAACGTAGCGCATAGCGGGTGGCAACGCACGGGCATTAGTACCGGTTGGAGGCTCCAACCGGTACTAATGTGTTGCCCTTTAGTACCGGTTGGAGCCACCAACCGGTACTAAAGGCCCACGTTTCCCGCCACTTGGGCTGGCAAAAATTGGCCTTTAGTACCGATTGGTGGCTTCAACCGGTACTAAAGGATCCCCCTATATATATTCCATGTACGAAAAATCAGTTATCGTCGCCACTTCGTTCCACTTCTCGCGCGAGACATCGATCTAGCAGACGCCGCCGCCGCCGCGCCACCGTGCCGTCGCCCTCGCCGCCCCCGCCGCCCGTCATCGTCGTCGCCGTGCGCCCCCACCGCCCGTTGTCGT
>NC_041383.1:25217426-25219198 GCF_002162155.2 Triticum dicoccoides
AATTAATATAACTAGTTTATTTTTAGTAAATGCTTAGTTGAACTAATTGAATTAATATAACTAGTTTATTTTTAGTAAATGTTTAGTTGAACTAGTTGAATTAATATATAGAACTAGTTTATTTTTAGTAAATGCCTACTTTGAGCTAGTTGAATTAATATAACTAGTTTATTTTTAGTAAATGTTTAGTTGAACTAGTTGAATTAATATATAGAACTAGTTTATTTTTAATAAATGCTTAGTTGAACTAATTGAATTAATATAACTAGTTTAATTTTAGTAAATGCTTAGTTGAATTAATAGAAGTAGTTGAATTAATTGAATTACTAAGTATTTAATGTTTCGCCTAATATGAACATAGGAAATGTCGTCTGACGACGGAAAAAATTTCATTATGTGTGAATACTGTGAAGACCAGCGCGGCCAATGCGACAAAAATTTCCTTGTTGATGGTAGGCGATTCAGCATCAAGCTGGATGAGACTTTCGAATTCGATACAGTAAGTCACAACGACAAGTCCGTTTTCGTAATTAAGCATGACTTATATATGCTTCATTTGCCTGACTTATAATTTTTAATTTTCACTATTCTACTAGCGCATCCCCTGCCATGCAAGAATTTTTGTCTTGGATAAGATATGTTTCAAAGATATGGAAACTATGGAAGTAAAGAGAGCTGACCTGAAAACTGAGCATGATGGTTATACTTTCAACGTCAAAGTATACAATGCACACACGTACACCTATTTTGAATGCAAAACTTGGCAAGCACTATGCAAGGCTTATGCATTTGAGCCTGGAAGATGATATTGAAGGTAATAGAGACATATGGGTCGATGTGCAGACGCCTCCAGTTCTACCATTATGTGAGTTCTTCTCAACTATATTTTTGTCTTTGATATTGCTTATTCAAAAATAACTGACAACTAATTTCTATTGACAGCGTATCTCCATTCAACCAAACATGTCCGGCGCTTGGTAGACAGGACCTACTACTGTCCCGGCGCTGAACTAAACTGCGAGGAGATAAGTCATTATGTTTCATGGCTTGAGGATCTTCATACTGTCAAGACAAATTTTCTTCCTGCACTTACAAATGTTAGTACTCAAAACGTGCGACCAATAGTGATGGTATTGAACTACGGTCACATCTATTTAGGAATGATGGTAAGATATTTACTATTTGTCCTCAGTGCATATTTTGCATACATATTTTTTCCTAAACTTTCATTGCTAAGTATATTAATTAAGTACTATACGATGTTCTTCAACAGGGACTCCCGATGACAGTTGTGCCTCAGAGGATCGAGACTAAAGGTCAGATGTCAATTGTTAGCTTACGGCCAAGATATCCTGCATTGCACATGAATGCATTCAAGATTTCTAGAAGCGATGAATGCTTAATAGTGAAAGATTGGAGGAAAATTGTTAATGATCGCAGAGAAGTACTAGGGGGCAGCAATGAGAAGCGCAGCCCACGATTAGGAGACAGGTTCATCGGCATGCTCCAGTATGATCAATTAGGAGAGCTATACATGTTCTATGCTATTTTACCAGAGAGAGAGTAGCTAGCAGGAGTGATTTAGCTAGTTCTTCATGCTGCTCTTAATTAGTACTTGTCCTTTCATGTCCGTGTTCTTCGTTCTGAACTTAAGTGATTTGCTTTTGTGGTGTTATATATGAACGCTTATATCATGACAATCATGTTGAACTCGATGATTGGTTCTACTAGAAATTCTATTTATATATATATATATATATATATATATATAT
>NC_041383.1:25219478-25222790 GCF_002162155.2 Triticum dicoccoides
CAAACAAAAAAGAATTAAAATGGAAACACAAAATTAAATGAAAAAGAAATCATAAAACTAAAAACCCCCCAAACCTTAGGTACTAAAGGGCTCCAGGCCCCCGGAGCAGGCTCGTGCCACGTGGTTTCCCTTTAGCACCGGTTCGTGCTGAACCGGTACTAAGGGGGGGGGGGGGCTTTAGTGACCACAATTTAGTGCCGGTTATGTAACCGGCACTAAAGGGCCTTACGAACCGGTGGTATTGCCCGGTTCTGCACTAGTGAGTGTGAATACCAAAGAATATACATTAGTACCCTAGTAATGCAATGTAAAATCCCTTGACCTTATAGTGGTTATTACATACATTGAAAATACAGTGACACTCAAAATGCAAAAGCCAATGTAATTTACATTAGAATTCTTGGGCATTTCACATTGAAACTTCCCAGAACACTGAAGTACAATATGTAGTTACACTGAAAAGCCAATGAAAATACACTATGTAGTTACATTGAACATACATTAAAAATACATTATGAAAAGGCATTGTAACTTCCCAGCATTTACAGTGTAAAAACACATGAACTTGCACTGTAAAAAACCAGAACCTACACTGAAACAACCCAGAAACATTTATAGTGCAATGCCTCTGAACTTACAGTGTGGGAAAAGAAGCATAAGAAATAGAAAATCTACATGAAATTCATGGGAATAACACATAGAAAAAACTGCAGTAAATTACACTATAGTACTACTAAAAAAATACAGTAACTAAGCATCGAAATCACACTGCAAAATCAAAAAGAAACTAGCTAGTACAACGAAAAGGCACACCCAATATTAAACACAAAAAGGGAAAAAAAATGAAAGGGCCAGCAAGCATTCTTTTACCTGAATAAACTTGAAACTCTGACCGTCCGAGTTTAATTATTGGCGGGCTTCAGAAAGAATTGAACCAACCCTGCAACAACAACAAAGAGATAAAAAAATATTCAAAATATATTAAACACCTAAAAGGGAAAAACAAGTAAAAGAATATGGTGATTGGAAAATGAACCTTGATTGTCCAGGAACGACTAACTGCCGTTGAAGCAACCATGCTTAATAATACAGTAAAACAAAAAATAAAATGAAGCAACCACAAAGAAACAAAAAAGCATCAGATAAAACAAATTACACAATGAAAGCATCCTTCTCATACTTCTCTGTAAAAAAGAGTTCACTGAATCACAACATTAAAAATCAAAACAGCCATCCAGCACATACACATGACATCTAGACCAAACCGTACAAATTTATCACATTTAATTACACTATCGACAAAAAAATTTGACAACAGTACTACTGTCTATAATTTCTCGTCAAAGCTTAGTTTCAAGCAAAGCCTTCGATGTCGCAAAATGCATCTTCCAGGAAAACCTAAGCCTTGACCTGTACAAAAGAAAAGACAATAGACTTTAATAATCTTCGACAATAATGAAACACATCAAACCAAAAATGAAAAGAAAGCATACAAAGAAAACTCACATCTCCTTCTACAGCGTCTTCGGCCACGGCAAGTACTGGGGCGACCTCTCCGGCCACCCGCTCTACGGCATCGGCACCGACATCAAGCACTGCCGGGGCAAGGGCATCGTCGTCCTCCTCTCCATCGGCGGCGGCGGCACCCAGTACTCCCTGCCGTCATCACAGTCCGCGGCCGATGTCGCCGACAACCTGTGGAACGCGCACCTCGGGGGCGGCCGCCGCGGCGTGTTCCGCCCGTTCGGCGACACCGTGGTCGAAGGCATCGACTTCTTCATCGACCAGGGCGCGCCGGACCACTACGAGGAGCTCGCCAGGCGTCTGTCCGGATACAACCGGTACTACCGCGGCGCGCCGGGGTGAGGCTGACGGCGACGCCGCGGTGCGTGTACCCGGACTGGCACGTCCAGAGGGCGCTGGACACGGGGCTGTTCGAGCGGATCCACGTCAGGTTCTACGGCGAAGACCGGTGCTCGTACAGCCACGTGCACAAAGACGGGGTGATGGCGCAGTGGAGCAAGTGGACGGCGAGGTACCCCCGGAGCAAGGTGTACATCGGGCTGCCGGCGGCGAACGTGCCCGGGACTGGGAGGAACGACGAGGTCGGCCTCATGTCGATGAACTACGACCTGATGCGGTGATGCCCAGCGTGAAGCAGGCGGCAAATACGGCGGGGTCATGCTGTGGGACAGGTACTACGGCAAGCAGACCGGATACGGCCGCGACCTCTACAACGCCGGCATCAACTACTAATAATCAACGTGCATGCATGCATGCATTATAGTGTGTGTGTGTCTGAAAATAATAAATTAAACACTGATGTGACGGGTGGTATTATATTGTACTTCCAATAAATCAGAGATCCATATATGGACGATGTTTCAACATGATATCATAATTTCTTTCCTCTCGTGTATGTAACAACAGGCTCTGCCAAAATGATTATTTGTCTACTCCCTCCGTCCTAAATATAAGTCTTTTTTAAAATTTCAAATGGACTACCACATACGCGTATACATAGACATATTTTAAAGTGTAGATTCACTCATTTTGCTTTGTACGTAGTCAATTGTTGAAATCTTTAGAAAAACCTATATTTAGGAACGGGGGAAGTATGTTTCATATGTATGTATTATATTGTACGAATAAGTCATAGATCCATATATAGACCGCTGGATGTTTCAACATTTTACACTAGTAAATGTTACGCAAGTGCGTAATGGAAGAGGATTAGTGACTCTCGGGGGTCACGCACCCCTATATGAATATATCATTAAAAAACAAATCAATTTTTTTTGAAACAAAAATATCTCTACTTCTATAAAAGCACAATTGGTGATGATGGTGTGTCTGCCATCTATAATTCTCGACCGTTCGATCTACATCTAACACATCGGATGTGAGCTCTGGCACTTTTGCAAAAAGACATCGCCACTCTCTTCATATTATTTTCAGAAAAACCCTCTGTCTCCATTCCAGACCCATCCAGATCCATCTCCCATCACTCTCCTCTAGCCAGCAATGGAACTCCGATCTCGCGTGATGGTGCTACCGGCGCCGTCTGCTCCCAATGCCTCGGGTGCCTTCTGCCGCCGTAGCCACCACCACCACGACTTCGTCTCCTCTGCCCCCTTCACTAGTGCAGAACCGGCCTTTAGTGCCGGTTCGTAATGGCCTTTAGTGTCGGTTTACCAACCGACACTAAAGAGTGGGGACTAAAGCCCTCCCCTCTTTAGTACCGGTTCGTCACGAACCGGCGCTAAAGTGACACCACGTGACACGAGCCAGGCCCGTGTGCGCATAGGACAT
>NC_041383.1:25223098-25230782 GCF_002162155.2 Triticum dicoccoides
GAATGTCTCACAACCAATAATTATTCACACATACACATGTATATATATATATACAATTTCTCCTACATATGTTGCCTTGGTGCCTCCGGAGCACGATGACAAGTGGTTCATGGGGGCGGTAGCGGGTAATAGTATTCTCTTTTGGGATCTATGACCTGGTCGAGCAAAAATCTGGCTATTTTCTCTTGAAGTGCTAGTATGCGGTCCGATGGTAGGAGCTTATCCTGCACATCTCTGAACTGTTAAGAAGGAGATCAATATGCATGTGTATTAGTTGTGTGACTAGATATCGATAATGGTGTGAATAGTATTCTGACAAACGTACCCAGTCCTGTCTATCAGATCTGCTCCTTTCGGACGCCATCATGCGAATGTTCTCGCAAATGTAGAATGCACACAGATTATTTCCCGAAGCCGCTTCAGGGCCTTTACGAGAATGGAATTGAATCAGATAATGATTAATCAAGCATGATAATTAATAAATGATATTGAAACAAGATTTAAAGAGATGGTAGGTAGCTAGTACTACTTAATTACTTACCTTTGGTCGATGCCAAAACAACTTTTTTGCCCATTTGCCTGGAGTCACCTTGATGAACTTTGCCCATGTCCTGCCCGCCGGCAAAGAAAATTAGTAAAGGGGTTATTAAATAGTTCATATCAGGAAATGACGAACTAATAATAGGCCGAGATATAGTTAATAATGATTGAAATTACCTGTTGACTACCCCCTTCACGATGGTGTAGTCTTTATCTTTTTTAGTTAGTGAGTCCAGTAATTCAACTTTTTCTTCCTCAACTTTAATGTCTAACAAGATCCAGTGCCAACTGCATGCGCACACGTTTGCATACCTTGATTAAGCCGGCAAAGAAAAACAGAATTTGTAGTACAAGACAGTGTGACTCACGGAAAGTTGTAAGGAAGTAGTATATCTTCATTGGTATTGAGACGCTTCAAGAACTCTAGCATGCTTTCCTCTACACTTGCTTGATAAACTGGAAGCTTCCATATGTACTCATTAATGGTATTTGGGTCAATGAGCCTAATGCTATAGCGTCCAGATTTTTTCATTTCATACATCTTCATCCTGCATATAATACCACAGAAAAGAATATAGTAAGGATAATTACATGTAATGATTAATCAAAATTATCATTACATAACTAGCTTGAGACTAAAATTACAGAAAGAAATCACTTACAGACAATAGCAACTGACGATAGACTTGTCGAGTGCGTCTTGAGTGTATAACTGAAATAGTTCTGAATACTCAACGGCCAGAGCTTTCTCATGATAGTAATGCTCATGCTTGACATTCACCATGAGGGACTCTCGATTGGAAATCTTGGTAATGTTCATGTACCATTGATGCAATTCATACATTCTCGTTGGGAGAACCTTGACCTTGTCTGGATGGACCAAATGTTGGCCCCGGACATATTTCTGTTTTATTTTCGATTCTCTAAGCGGAGACATGGGCTCGATTTCGAGGAGTTGTCCAACAAAGATCTTGAGCATTTCAGCCTGCATTATATGCTCCTCCGTTATTACCACATCGCCCTGCTGGGGAACGCTAATGGTTTGCCCACAATAATATTTGGCGCGCATACTCCTCTCATGTGTTGTTGGCACAACAAGCGGGGGGATCGCTTGCGCCGCCTGTTCTCCCAGCTGGGGAACGGTTTTCCCGCATTTTTTGCCAGCTGCTTGTTGGCTCGAGCTCGAGCTCGCTTCCTTCTGTAGCCGTGCTCGATGTAGCTTCCTGATTTGACGCTCATAGTCTGAGTCAACGGGCTTGGGAGCTGGTGCTCTAGCCATACGAATGAAGTGGTCAATCGTTTTCTCAGGCACTTTCTCCTTTGGCGGCGGTGCCGGTTTTGGTCCAAAATGGGCGTCCACTTGGGCCTGCACTATGGCTGTGTTTTGCTCCTTGGTCATGTCGTAAGGCCTCCGAGGAAGAGGAGCGAGGCTTGGACCATATTTATATCGTTTGTCTCCGCCTGTACTTCCTGTACTACCTCGACTCGTACTGCTATGCACCATAGCTGCGGCGTGTCTCTTCTGCGATTGCTGAGACGGCGGAGATGGCTGACGTGGCTGACGCTGTGCCGGACTTGAAGCAGGAGGAGTGGCCTGACGCTGTGCCGGACATGAAGGGGGAGGAGTCTGCTCAAGCGTTCGGGGACTTGGAGGAGGTGGCGGACTTCGAGAAGGAGTCGGCTCACGAGTTCGTGGAGTTGGAGGAGCGGGAGTCTACTGACTCGTTGGCAGACTTCGAGGAGGAGACGGCTCACGCGTTCGTGGACTTGGAGGAGCGGGAGTCTGCTGACTCGGTGGCGGACTTCGAGGAGGAGTCGGTAGACGACGCGGTGTCGGTGGACTTGGAAAGATGATGCAATCCTTTCTCCATAGGATGATACGATGTACGGCCTCTCCCAGTGTGCACTCGCCGTCACCTCCAGCAATGTCAAGTGCTAGCATCAAATATGGCTCCACCACTTCATCAACCATGACACGAGCATAGACCTCTGGAATCAGGATGCAATGGAAGGTTGCTTCAGGGGTAATTGTGAAAGCAACGCCGTCCGCCACCTTCATGGATATGTTCTTCATTTTGGAGTGTAGCTCACAGTTAGTGTTCTCTATGATGTCATCCACAGGGTGGTATGTATCCAGCAGTGTGTCGCCCGGGGCAGAACCAACGCTGCTTCTCGGCATGGATGGGACGATGCTATCCAATGATGGACGATCATCCGCTTGTTGCTGCCGCTGCTGAGACCCCCTTTCCTGGCTAAGTGAGTCGATCTGCTGCTGCTGGAATTTGAGTGCCAAGTCCGCATGCCTTGCTTCTAGGCCTTGAAGGCGTTCTGCGTCCTGCTTCCTATGCTCCTCCTCCAGCTTCCTCTTCTTCTCCTCCTCCATCTTCTTTCTTGCACGGGACCTGTAGTCGTCGTTCCAGTCCGAAAAGCCCTCATACCAGGGAATAACGCCCATGCCTCGTGTTCTTCCCGGGTGTTCAGGATTTCCCAGGGCGCGCGTAAGCTCTTCGTTCTCTCTGTTGGGCGTGAACACCCCCGCTCAAGCTTCTTCTATTGCGTCAAGTATCTTTTGTTTGGCTCCTTTTAGACTTGCCTTCTTCGAAACCAGGCCTGTCTTCGGGTCCAACGCCCCCCCATGCGCATAGAACCAAGTTCTGCACCTGGGGGGGGGGGGCAGCTCCTAGTAATCGGAGTGACCCCTGCACCCTCCATCTCTTGCTTAGACTTATCCCACTTAGGCATTCCCACCGCGTAGCCACCTGGACCCAGCCTATGGAACTGCGTCTTTTTTGCGGCATTGGCCTTGTTTTTTATTGACCGTTCCTTAGATATTTCTGAATCCTTGAATTTCAGGAAATCGTCCCAGTGTTCTATTTGCTTCTCCAGTGTTCCCGTGAATTCTGGAGTCTTCCTTTCTGCAGCGAGGTAGTTGGCCCATACAGTTTTCTTGTGGGTGTTGAATGCAATTGCCATTTTCTTAAGAGCAGCGCCCTTCACTTTGTCCACATCTTCTTTAGTAAAATAATCTGGTAGGGTGAAATGTTCCATCAGAGAATCCCAAAGGTCTTTTTTGGCTCTGTCGTCGACCCAAGTAACACCTGGACGTTTAGTCTTTGGCTCTTTCCATTCTTGAATGAAGATCGGGAGTTTGTCCTTCACAAGAACTCCCCACTGACGAGTCCACTTGTTTGCAATGTTCTTAGGCGTCAGGGGTTCGCCACTAGGTTTGATGGATTCGATGTTGTACTTTACACCATCCTTCAACAATCTGCCCAGGCCTCGCTTTGTCCTGCTGTCTATAGAAGCAGATTTGCTCGATCCGGAGGGCTGGAAGAAGGAAGATCGATTCGTTCATATATCTTAAAATAAAAAGAAACATGTGATGATCACCAGATGCCTGCTTATATAAATATACCTCGCTGGTAGTCTTTGTTATTTGAAGATCAGCATTCTCTGTGTCATCATAAATATTGTTTGTGTCATCATAATCAGAATCATAGTTCATGACTTCATCAGCACGGTCGTTGAGATCGAATATCTTTTCATCACCCTCTCCGGTATTGTTCAGATATTGGGAGCCGTCATCTGCTTCATTCAGATCATCTAGCCTGCCAGGGCTGCGTATGATGTCGAACAATTCCTCTTCTCTGTCTCTGTCGGTATTGTCCGCCATAGCTTTTACTTAACTAATACAGAAGAAATATAGAACAATTTAGTATTCAAATTACAATGCATGGATGCAATCAATAAGGAAAAATTGAATCATATAGTACATAATATATATGCATCGTCTCGATTAATATATAATCTCGAATATACATCATCGTCTCGAATAATATATATAATCTCGAATACATCGTCTCGAATATTATATATCGAATACATCACTGGCTAGGTACCTAATAAAGATTGAGTACTACAGAAGAATCTAGGGCGCCACTCGCGGTTCCTGGGGCGCGGGCGGTGGACACCCAAAGAGAAGGAACCATCACAGGATCATATCTCCGGTCATCTGCCCAAAGAACCTACCAAGTAGTGGAGAACCTGACGTCGTCCATAGCAGCCATGTAGCGATGGGTTCATCGTCTACGAGTACATGGAGAACGGCACGCTCTACGACCACCTGCACCATAACCAGGGCTCCTCCGCACCATCACCGGTGCGGGTGTGCTGGAAGACGCGCATAGAGGTGCTCCTTTGTGTGTCGCGCGCCATCAAGCACCTGCATTGTCATGCCGATGCACCGATCATCCACCGTGACATCAAGTCAAGTAACATCCTTTTCGACTCCAGTTGGGTGCCACATGTGTCGGACTTTGGCTCGTCACTCACCTGTCCAGGGGCGGACCCACCTTGGTCCAGCAGATAGCCCATGACACCGGGTAAAAAATTATCTTTTGTTATACATATAGAGCCCACGTAGATTTGGACACCCCTAAATTTCTGAATGGGACACCTTGTGCAGACCAAAAAGGCCACAACTAGCCAACAAGGCCGCAGACGGCCCAGCCGACTAGCAGCGCGTGACGCCTTGGCAAAGGCCCAGCACATACGTCCATCGATCAATGGATCAATTCATCGATACGTACGTGCCTATCGCCTTCCTCTACTCACCGCTGCGCTTGGTGCCCCTATCCATCGTGTTCGCAGCCGCCGCCTATCGCCAGATCGCCCCAATTCGCCCAATCAGTGAAGAACGAAAGAATACGTATCTTGGATCAAACCCCAACTCGGTGTGTGTCTGCCTCTATTGCAATTTCCAAATCCTGTTCCAACTCGGCGTGGCCTTTGGGGGCTTCAGGGAGGTCTCATGGCGGGGCGGGGGCCCTGGCGGTGGGGGTCGCGTTGGTCGTGGGCAGATCGCACGACTCGAATGCGGGCAGGCAACCATGGCCGCTCGGGCGGGATGGTTGTGGGCGTTGGTGGACCGGGGTGGCGGCGGGGGAGCTGAAGCACCGGGGTTCATCACCTATCCAGTCCCATTCTGGTCGACGGTGACGGTGTCCGTGGACGTCGTGTTCCTCCTTGCAGGCTCCGTCGTGGTGTTTCTTCTCCCTCCATCTTACTCCGGGTGAAAACTTGATCTTCGGATCAGACGGTGGCGGCTTTCTTCGTCGTGCCCTTCCTGGAGGCACCGTCTTGGAGTCCTCGGTCCGGCGTGTCCGTCGCGCATCCTCCCGGACGATCTCTCCTTGGTGGTGGTCTCGGTCGACTCTTAGCGGATCTTTTTTTGCTTATCTTTTAGATGCTTTGTGTCGTTGAGGTTGTGTGTCGGTGCCCGGCATTCATGTATATTGCCTTGGGTCAGTGTGGCGTGTGTTTGTATCGGATGCTCGTTGTTGTGGTTGTGGTTATGCTTTATAATATAAAGCGGGGAAAACCCTTTTTCATAATTATGGCTACTGGTTAAGATTATAGATTTTGATTATATTGGCTATTGGACTATTTGGCTATTGTAGTGGTCAGTGGAGAACAATATTGCAATACTCTAGTAGACAAGGACGGCTGGAAGCACCGGCAACATGTCAAGTAAGTTATATTTTACTTTCGTGCAATTGCAATTCATATTATGTATGTACACATGATTCATAGTTTTCTCATTTGCAGAAAATATAAATATCTAAATAATTACAAATTAGAGAAGCTCAGTTTACTGAAAAAAGAGAAGCGGATAGTGTAAGATGAAGGCCCGTCGCATGAACATAATATGTTTTTATATATTGGATAAAAGGCCAAAGGCCCAACTTTATATTAATAAAGCCACCAACCAACCAACAAGAAACAAGCATCCACACCCAACAGAGCCCCATCATGAACATAACAAGAATGATGGCTCAGTCCTGCCACAGTTGGGCAGACAAAATAATGCCTCACCACACGAACGGATTGATGTCCCAGCCCCTCCATCACCACCTGGATAGAATAATGCCTCCACACATGAACCTAGTTCTGCCAATAATACAAGGAATTCATTTCAAGTTGAAGAAGAGATCAATTGGGAAGAAGAAATTAAATTTGATCCAGGTAAAAGAAGAAGCATAGATGAGTATACCATCCAAATCATAGAGATATGTTGCTAAGTAGTTTTGTTTCTTTTGGTTTGTAGGCAATCAAGATCTAGCGATGCATTTTCTCATCATCGGTTGTACTTTATTCATAATTTGGAAACTTTGATTCACCTTTACTGTTCAATTTTCTATGATCAAATAATATTGATAAGGTGAACTCTTTATTTTGGAATTTTGGTAATCATATTCACGGTCATATCGTATTCTAGGTATATCGTATTGCTAAATGTGCTAATTTTATGTGTATTATGACTTGATATCCACGTATATATGATAGACTTGGGACCCCGGGTCATTTTTGTCCTGGGTCCGCCCCTGCACCTGTCACGTGGCGAATGTGAAGGACTCGGGGTTGGAGTGCCCTGTTATGGGCACATTTGGGTACGTCGACCCTGAGTACTGCCTAAGAGGCCGCGTGAAGCCGGCGAGCGACGTGTACAGCCTGGGTGTGCTGATGCTCGAGGTTTTGACAGGGAAACGGGCATTTCTCCAAGGGGGGTTGAAGATAAAGGAAGATCTAGCATGTTTTGCATCTCCCATCATCGAGGCTGGTAATATTATGGAGTTGCTGGACAAGCGGCCTGTACCGGAGCCAACACCATTGCAGTTGCAGGCGCTGAAGCGTGTGGCGCAAATTGCACGATGCTGTGTCAAATGGGTTGGGAGGGCTCGGCCGGCCATATCGGACATCGTTGCCAACCTCGAGATGGTGCACAAGTTGATCTGCAGAGACGAGCCATGTTTAGTTGACGAGTCAGTCATGTGGCCTTTTCTTGAAAAGGTCGACGAGTCGCCACATGCCAAGGGTGTGCCATCAGCAGGCTACCAGCCCAATCTGGTACACCAGAAACTGATTGAACTCTGTTCACATTAACCAATTGAATCATGGGAATACACGGCTGAGGCGAGAATTGATTTTCTGTTTAAATACTACTCCTACATTACATGTGTTTTTCCATACCTTTTGCATTCGGTTCTAGCTATTTCTGCACCCCCATAATAGACCAGAATAACAAATATGTATCACCTCCACCCTTTATGGGATTGGAGCAATCCAAGAAGCGTCACGTTGAAAG
>NC_041383.1:25231023-25273682 GCF_002162155.2 Triticum dicoccoides
TGAATAGGCAACTAACAATTTTAAACTTTTCTTTACCAAATTAAACTTTGCATCAAAGTAGGTTGTTTAGATATGCAACTAGGTGGGCAACCTATATGATGCAACAACACCAAGCACACGAGCAAGCAAGGAAAGTAACACAAATAAACTTGCACAAGTAAAGGCACGAGATAACCAAGAGTGGAGCCGGTGGAGACGAGGATGTGTTACCGAAGTTCCTCCCTTTTGAGGGGAAGTATGTCTCCATTGGAGCGGTGTGGCGGCACAATGCTCCCCAAGAAGCCACTAGGGCCACCGTATTCTCCTCACGCCCTCACACAATGCGAGATGCCATGATTCCACTATTGGTGCCCTTGAAGGCGGCAACCGAACCTTTACAAACAAGGTTGGGGCAATCTCCGCAACTTAATTGGAGGCTCCCAACGACACCACGAAGCTTCACCACAATGGACTATGGCTCCGAGGTGACCTCAACCTCTAGGGTGCTCAAACACCCAAGAGTAACAAGATCCGCTAAGGATTAGTGGGGGGAATCAAATTTCTCTTGGTGGAAGTGTAGATCGAGGCCTTCTCAACCACTCCCGAGCAAATCAACAAGTTTGATTGGCTAGGGAGAGAGATCGGGCGAAAATGGAGCTTGGAGCAACAATGGAGCTTATGGGGGAAGAGGTGAGTTCACTTTGGAGAAGAAGACCCCCTTTTATAGTGGGGGGAACAATCCAACCGTTACCCCCCACAGCAGCCACGCGGAGAGCGGTACTACCGCAGGGGCAGCGGTACTACCGCTGGCCCAAGCGGTACCACCGCTCCCCCTCACAATACTGCCGCTGGACCCAGAGCGGTACTACCGCTTACGAGCGGTACTACCGCCTCTACTGCCGCAGCTAGTACCGCAAAACCCGACATGGAAAAAGAGCCCTCGAATCGAGGCGGTAGAAGCACGTAGCTGCTGCGGTACTACGGCTGGGAGCTCCCAGCGGTACTACCGCTCAGGAGCGGTACTGCCGCTTGTAGCACCCAAGCGGTACTACCGCTGTGGCCCGCGGTACTACCGCTGGGTCCAACAGAAGCACACGAAGATAAAGAACGAAGCTCTCCATTGAGGCGGAAAGGCTCAGAGGGTGTGCAAAGGATGTGTACATGTTGATTCCACCCTAGCCTTACCAAAGCGGACCCCCTCTTGATAGTACGGTGACTCCTACGAATCTAGTCCACCAAACTGAATCTAAAGGACCACACCGTCTTCGCTTCAAACTCCGAGGGGAGGGAATCGTCTCGTGCCAAAGGATGAATCTCTGAAGAACTCAATGCACACGATTAGTCCGCAAAAGCATTGTCATCAATCACCAAAACATCTTAGGGATAAATATGCCCTTACAATCTCCCCCTTTTTGGTGGATTGATGACAATACAGGATTTGCACAAACGGGAAAAGACAAAGGACATAAGCAAACCCCACATCTCTAAAATATAGACGGCCTCCCCCTAGATGTGTGCCATCACGATAAGTGCTTTGGACTGCACGGCACACAAATTAGGATCAACACTCCCCCTGTATTTTAGAGACCAACAATCTAAGCGCGATCCATGGTAGCAGGGTATATAACATAATAAGCATGTAACTCATAAGATACCAAATGACTAGAGACATAGATAATCATAAGATAAATATAAGGTAGCATATGTCTCACACCATATGTCCGGAACTTAGGTCTCACTGAACACAAAACCAAACAAAGCAAATGGTAGCAAACACAACGAAATCAACGAAACCACAAGGACACACACTCGCAACTTAAAGACACAAATCCCTAAACTCTCTCCCCATTTGGCATCGAGACACCAAAAGGGGCAACGAGCGATCCTACGGCTCCAGGTGAGAGGAAACTGAAGATCTCGAACATCAGAACGTAGCGGGATCGTCTGCACCGCCGTCCTCGGTCGGAAACTGCTCGGCATCTGAATCGGTCCACGGACAGTGCTGCTGGACCCACTCCTCCTCCTCAGTGGTCTGACCCTCAGAGCCGCTGGTAACTGTCGCACCCAACTGACGCATAAGCTCCTTCTGGCGTCCCCTTGCCTTCTTCTCAGCCACGTGAGTCATGTACTGACCATGAGACTCCATGCATAAAAGCTTCTTCATCTTGTGCTTGAGCTTCTGTGCCCAAGAGGGCTCTGCCCCAGAAGGCTCATAGTCACCATCATCACCATCATCAGCCTCGCCCTCGGTCTCCATGGCAGCAGCAGAAGATGGAACCCCAGATTTAGGAACGGAGGTGCCCCAATTATCCTTCTTCCTCAGACGCTTGATGTCATGAGAAACCAGCTCTCCAGTTTCCAGCACCTCCTCGGGATAGGTGCGTCTCCAAGCCTTCTCAATGAGCAACATGATGAACGGAGCATAGATCGGGCACTTGCACTCAGAAACAACAGAAAGAAGTTCAGACCACATAACATGGGAGATGTCCAGGGACTCGCCAGTGTTTGCTTCCTTCTCACGCTGGCAGAAGATAAGCATGTCCATGAGGTAGGAGTGAACCATGTCCTCATTCCCGATACGAGGGAAGAGAGTCTCGCGGAAGACACGGTGAAGGATGTCCAGAAAGGCAGGCAGCTCATAGGTTTCCTTCCTAGTCTCTGAGTTGATCTTCCGAGTATAGTAGGGCCACAGGGCTTGCTTGTGAGTGGAGGTAACATTGCGGTGAGGACGGAACCCGACTGGAGTCTCAAGCCCTTGATCTTCCACCTCAAGAAACTCCATGAAGGCCTTCCACTTGACAGCTAGCAACTTCCCATTAGTCATCCAAGTCAGAGTCCTGTCTTCATTAGTTCCAAGATGGACAGTGGCATAGAATTGAGCCACCAAATCTGCATCAAAGTCCTTGTTGAACTGCATGATCCTGGGAATGTTCAGCTGAGAGCACATCTGAAGGGCTTCACCAAAGTACTCAGGGTCCTTTTCCATAGCATCTGTGTTGATGGAATGAACATTGACAAAGAGGTTCTTCTTAGACTTGATCACCTCAAAGTAGGTGGCATATTGAAAGCGGTTCCAGAACGGGCGATTGACCAAATTGGGTTCTTGGTCTTCAGTGTATGGGTTGCGGCGACGCCTGTCCCAGAATTCCTTGGAAGACATCTCAGCCACCTTCTTGCCACTAGGCTTCGGCCTGTTGGCTGGCTTCTTCTTGGGATGATTAGCACTGGAAGAAGCACCCCACTGGTGGCGGTGGAGCACTGGAGGAACCACCTGCAGGCTCAGATGTGCGGTAGCGCTTTGACGTGGAACGCCCGGGGTTGACACGTCGGACTTGCTGCTCAGGATGTTCATCACCTGGAACCAAACACACGGACACACGAAACAACCAGAAAAAACGATCAAAACCAACAAATACACCAAACAGAGATCAATACGTGGTAGGATACGATGGAGCTGGGCATCAGGCGGTAGTACCTCGACCTTCCGCGGCAGTACCGCTTGAGTGGTAGTACCGCTCTAGTGCCGCTCACGCGGTAGTACCGCTCAAGATGGGCGGTAGTACCGCTCGAGACGAGGAACATCAGTTCCCTACTGCCGTGGACAGATCCGGCACTACCGGAGATGCCAAATTCAAAAATAAACCTACCAAACATCAATCCAAGGAGTATAGTTGCCTTCTCCAACCTACTCAAGCCTAGTTTTGGCCAAAAAACTAGAGATGCATCCACTATTGCCCCTAAAACACTAGATCTGAAATCTAGACAAGAAGAGAAGAGGAACGAGGGCAATACCGGCATCCATGGCAAGAGGACGAGGTGGGGATTGACTCCACCGAAGGAAATGGAGAGGAACGGCCCGGAGACGGAGGGCCGCCGGGGCCTTCCCGCGGCGAGATGGCGCTGGAGAGACGAAGAGGAACGAGGGGACGAAGCAAATGGGCATGGGGGGAGAAAACCACCCCTGGCCATGACTTAACCCCCGGTCCCGCCCCTCAGCGGTAGTACCGCGCGTCACCAGCGGTAGTACCGCCCAGCACTACTCAAAACTAGACAAAAAACGCTTGCCTCAAAAAGAAAGGACAAACCGACGGCACGCAGAGAAAACCAAGATCCAACCAAAGAACACTAGCAAGAGGACAGAAGATGCACCCCCTTAAGAGAGGGGCGGTGGCCGAGGCCACCTATGTTTGAGTCAAGAGGTATGGCGCCGCAAAGATTTTAACGTTGGGCCCATGACCAAAACTTGTCTTTGAAGCACAAGTACCATAAAAATGGCTAATGTGAAAGAGTGAGATTAGTTTATGCATTATGGGGGAAGGGAAAGTTCATTGAGAGAACAACACTCCCCCTATGTCCATGCCTACACCTAAACTAGACAGCAAGTTGAGTGTGGTGGGTTGTGCAAGGGTTCAAGCCACATTGCTCGAATCAATGATATTTAGCTCATGCCTTAACTCGCGAAATCTTGCTTCATCCAAGGGTTTCGTGAAAATATCTGCAAGGTTATCATGAGTGTTGACATACTTGAGCTCGATCTCCCCTCACCTAATATGATCCCGGATGAAGTGATATCGAATCTCAATATGCTTCGTATTGAAGTGTTGCACCGGGTTGAGAGAAATCTTGATGGCACTTTCATTGTCACACCAAAGAGGCACTTTGTCACAAATGACACCATACTCCTTTAAAGTTTGCCTCATCCATAGGAGTTGTGCACAACAACTACCGGCCGCCACATATTTGAAGGAAATATGCCCTAGAGGCAATAATAAAGTTATTATTTATTTCCTTATTTCATGATAAATGTTTATTATTCATGTTAGAATTGTATTAACCGGAAACATGATACATGTGTGAATACATAGACAAACTGAGTGTCACTAGTATGCCTCTACTTGACTAGCTCATTAATCAAAGATGGTTATGTTTCCTAGCCATGGACAAAGAGTTGTCATTTGATTAACGGGATCACATCATTAGGAGAATGATGTGATTGACTTGACCCATTCCGTTAGCTTAGCACTTGATCGTATAGTATGTTGCTATTGCTTTCTTCATGACTTATACATGTTCCTATGACTATGAGATTACGCAACTCCCGTTTACCGGAGGAATACTTTGTGTGCTACCAAACGTCACAACGTAACTGGGTGATTATAAAGGTGCTCTACAGGTGTCTCCGAAGGTACTTGTTGGGTTGGCGTATTTCGAGATTAGGATTTGTCACTCAGATTGTCGGAGAGGTATCTCTGGGCCCACTCGGTAATGCACATCACTTAAGCCTTGCAAGCATTGCAATTAATTAGTTAGTTGCGGGATGATGTATTACGGAATGAGTAAAGAGACTTGCCGGTAACGAGATTGAACTAGGTATTGAGATACCGACGATCGAATCTCGGGCAAGTAACATACCGATGACAAAGGGAACAACGTATGTTGTTATGCGGTTTGACCGATAAAGATCTTCGTAGAATATGTGGGAGCCAATATGAGCATCCAGGTTCCGCTATTGGTTATTGACCGGAAACGTGTTTCGGTCATGTCTACATTGTTCTCAAACCCGTAGGATCCGCACCATTAAGGTTTCGATGACAGTTATATTATGAGTTTATGTGTTTTGATGTACCGAAGGAGTTTGGAGTCCCGGATGAGATCGGGGACATGACGAGGAGTCTCGAAATGGTCGAGATGTAAAGATCGATATATTAGACGACTATATTCGGACTTCGGAAAGGTTCCGAGTGATTCGGGTATTTTTCGGAGTACCGGAGAGTTACGGGAATTCGCCGGGGAATATATGGGCCTTATTGGGCCATACGAGAATAGAGGAGAGAGGCCAAAAGGAAGGAGGCCTGCGCCCCCCTTCTGGTCCGAATTGGATAAGGGGCGCAGCCCCCTTTTCCTTCTTCCTCTCCCCCTCTTTCCTTCTCTCCTACTCCAACAAGGGAAGGAGGAGTCCTACTCCCGGTGGGAGTAGGACTCCCCATGGCGCGCCCCCTCCTAGGCCGGCCGCCCCCTCCCCCCCTTGATCCTTTATATACGGGGGCAGGGGGCACCACATAGACACAATAATTGATCTCTTGATCTCTTAGCCGTGTGCGGTGCCCCCCTCCACCATAGTCCTCGATAATATTGTAGCAGTGCTTAGGCGAAGCCCTGCGATGGTAGAACATCAAGATCGTCACCACGCCGTCGTGCTGATGGAACTCTTCCCCGACATTCTGCTGGATCAGAGTCCGGGGATCGTCATCGAGCTGAACGTGTGCTAGAACTCGGAGGTGCCATAGTTTCGATGCTTGATTGGTCGGGCCGTGAAGATGTACGACTACATCAACCACGTTGTTCTAACGCTTCTGCTTTCGGTCTACGAGGGTACGTGGACAACACTCTCCCCTCTCGTTGCTATGCATCACCATGATCTTGCGTGTGCGTAGGAAAATTTTGAAATTACTACGTTCCCCAACATATTCTGCTTCGGTGGACGAGAGAGACACACAACTTTGCTTCTTGGAAGACCAACTCACTAAAGAGCAACCCAGAAATTGGCACCCTTCGAAAGTTGACTTCCTATCCACTTTGTCTCCCGCCCAGTCGGAATCTGTATATCCTTCAAGCTTGAAGTTTGCTCCTCTTGGGTACCATAAGCCAAAGTTTGGGGTATGAGCCAAATATCAAAAGATTCGCATGACCGCCACATAGTGGCTTTCCTTCGGTGCGGCTTGAAACCGTGCACATATTCCCACACTCGACATGATATCCGGTCTAGATGCACAAAGGTAAAGCAAGGAGCCTATCATGGAGCGATATACCTTTTGATCCACCGCTTTACCATTGGGATCACTGTTAAGTTGGCACTTGGTAGGCATTGGAGTAGAAGCCGGCTTGACATCACTTAGCTTGAATCTTTTTAACATGTCTTGAGTGTATTTGGCTTGGTTGATGAAGGTACCTTTGCTTCTTTGCTTGATATCAAAACCAAGGAAGAACTTCAACTCTCCCGTCGAAGACTTCTTGAACTTGGAGGTCATGAGAGCGGCAAATTCCTCATTGAAAGCTTTGTTAGGGGAACCAAAGATAATATCATCAACATATAGTTGGCATACAAACAACTCCCCTTTGACCTTCTTAGTAAAAAGAGTGGGGTCGATTAGCCCAACTTCAAATCCACGGTCTTGTAACAACTCGGTAAGGTGGTCATACCATGCACGTGGGGCTTGTTTAAGGCCATAGAGTGCCTTATCGAGTTGATACACATGATCGGGAAAGTTGGGATCCTCGAACCCGGGGGGTTGCTTGACGTATACCAACTCATTAATAGGACCATTAATAAAAGCACTTTTAACATCCATTTGTTGCAACTTAAAGTTGTGATGAGAAGCATATGCAATCAACAAACGAATGGATTCAAGGCGAGCAACGGGAGCAAAGGTTTCACCGTAGTCGATACCCTCGACTTGGGAGTAGCCTTGTGCCACCAATCTTGCCTTGTCGCGAACGATGGTCCCATGAGAATCTTGCTTGTTCTTGAATATCCACTTGGTTCCAATGACGTTGTGATTCCCCGACGGCCTTGGCACCAATCTCCACACTTTGTTGTACTCGAAGTTGTTGAGTTCTTCATGCATGGCATTGAGCCAATCCGGATCTTCGAGCGCCTCATAGACCTTTTGGGGTTCCACACAAGAGACAAACGCATGATGTTCACAATAGTTTGCTAATTATCTACGAGTGCTTACCCCCTTTCTTAGGCTTCCAACCACATTCTCCATGAGGTGACCTTTGGTGGTGAGCTTGGAAGCAATCTTCACGGCACGACGCTCTAATTCCTCCTCGTATGTGAAATGAGGAGGGGTAACATGATCATCTTGAGCACCGTCTTGGGCTTGTTCTTGATCTTGAGCTTGCTCGTGATCTTGAACTTGCTCGAAGGGGAGAACTTGACCTTGGGCATCACTTGGTGATTCATCACCATCTTGAGGTTGATCTTCCCCTTGGTCTTTTTCATGAGGTTGAGGGCCTTCATTTTGTTCTTTGGAAGCGTGTGGGTCTTGAGTTGGTGATGGTTCCACTTGAGTGGAACATTGTCCTTCTCCTTCGGCCACAAGGGGTTCCTCAATGGGTAGGATGTGACCAACACCCATTCTTCTTATGGCTTGAGGAGGAATTTCATCACCTACATCACAAGTACCACTTTGCTCCACTTGGGAGCCGTTATTCTCATCAAACTCCACGTTACACGTTTCCTCAATAAGTCCTGTTGACTTATTGAGAACATGGTAAGCATGAGAGTTTGTAGCATAACCAACAAATATGCCCTCATAAGCTCTAGCCTCAAATTTAGACAAACGGACACATTTCTTGAGAATGAAACACTTACACCCGAACACCCGAAAGTACTTGAGGTTGGCCTTGTTGCCGGTGAGTATCTCGTAAGGAGTCTTGTTCAAGCCTTTGCGGAGGTAGAGCTGATTAGATGCATGACATGCGGTGTTGATGGCTTCAGCCCAAAAGTTGTATGGAGACTTGAACTCCGCCTTCATGGTCCTTGCCGCATCCATCAACGTCCGGTTCTTCCTCTCCGCTACACCATTTTGTTGAGGGGTATAAGGTGCGGAATATTGATGCTTGATTCCCTCATCACTCAAAAACTCATCCAAGGTGTAGTTCTTGAACTCGGAGCCGTTGTCACTTCTTATGGTCAAGATCTTTGCATTGTGTTGACGTTGAGCTTCATTTGCAAAGTCGATGACGGTTTGTTGGGTCTCGCTCTTCCTCCTGAAGAAAAATACCCAAGTGTATCTTGAATAGTCATCCACAATCACCAAGCAATACTTTCTACCCCCAAGACTATCAAAGGATGGAGGCCCAAAGAGATCCAAGTGAAGGAGCTCCAAAGGCCTCTTCGAGTAAATGATAGTTGTGGGAGGGTGAGCCTTCTCATGTACTCCCTCCGTCCCAAAATAAGTGTCTCATATTTGTACTAGCTCTAGTACAAAGTTGTACTAAGCTTAAGACAGTTATTTTGGGACGGAGGGAGTAGCTTTCCTTCGATACATGCACTGCAAGCACGAGCTTTGGCAAAACTAACATTTGTTAGTCCACGGACATGGTCCCCCTTGAGAAGACTTTTCAAAGATCTCATATTGACATGGGCTAAACGGGGATGCCAAAGCCAACCCACGTCAACTTTAGCCATTAGGCATGTCGCGGTCTTAGTGGGTCGCTCCGAGAAGTTAATCACATATAGACCATTTTCGACATGCCCAACAAAGGCTACTTTAAGAGTCTTGCTCCAGAAGAGGGCCACGGTATCAATATCAAAGAAGGTGGCAAAGCCCATGATTGCAAGTTGACGAATGGAAAGTAAATTGTATGCAAGGGACTCAACAAGCATGACCTTCTCGATCGTGAGATCATGAGAAATGACAACCTTGCCAAGTCCCAATACCTTAGAAGACGAGGCATCACCCCACTCAACATTGGTGGGCATGGATGGAATCTTGTGAACGTCCACCACCAAGTCCTTGCTTCCGGTCATATGATTTGTAGCTCCACTATCGAGCAACCATGATCCCCCACCGGAAGCAAACACCTACAAGAGATCAATGCTTGGTTTTAGGTACCTATTTTGTAATGGGTCCTTTGATGTTAGTGACAAGGGTCTTAGGAACCCAAATAGACCATTCAATGTACTCATAAGGAGAACCAACAAATTTGGCATAGACACGCCCATCACTAGCACGACACAACACATAAGAAGGGTTAAAGTCGCCGGCTTTGTTGGAAGGGGTGGCATTGCCTTTCTTGATATCACCACCCTTCGCATAGTTCTTCTTCTCCTTGGGAGCACCTCTCCTTCCTTCACAAAATTTTGCTTGAGAGGAGGAGGTCGTTTGGTCTTGTCATTCTTCTTCTTATTCTTGGGCTTGGGTGTGAACCCAATCCCCTCCTTGGCAACCACTTCCTTTTGATTACTCAAAAGGTCGTTGAGGTTCTTCTCACATTGTATGCACGACACAAGGCCTTTCTCAAGTTGCTCCTTCAACTTAGCATTCTCCTTAATAAGATGCTCATGCTCACAACAAGGGTTAGTAGCATTTGCATTATCAATTAAAACCATATGAGGAAAAGTGGCTTCCTCCTTGGTTAGCTTCACTTGGAGTTGATCATGAGACTCTTTAAGGTTAGCATGAATACCCTTCAAGACCTTGTGAGCCTTATCAAGTATATCAAACTCCTCCTTGAGTCTAGCAAGATCAATCCCAAGTTCGGCTTTCTCGGAATTTAGCACACGAGACACAACAAGAGCATGATCAAGATCTTTCTTTAGTTTAGCATGGTCATCGTTGTATGACTCCTCAAGAGCCAAACGAAGACCACGCTCTTCCTCATGAGCATTAGAAAGATCCAAAATCTCATCTGCATAGTCACGACTATGCCCCTCCATCTTAGAGATGGTTTCTTCGTGAGCCTCAATTATGACATTGGCTTCACCAAGTTGTTCCAAGAGAGCAACGAAGTGCTTCTTGGATTTACCCTTGAGTTTACCCATAAAGGACTCAAACTCATTCTCCTCCACACTAGATCCCTCATGTTCATCAATGCAATCCGTCAATGAAGGATTATTAATGATGGTAGTTTTGATGTTGGGGGTTACCTTGTTGGTGGCTTTAGCCATGAGGCACTTGGCAGTGATGTTCTCATTGGGTGAGTCAAAGAGAGACACCCGAGTAGTTGATGCAATGGCAACAGAGGCCATGGCAACCGACTCACTATCTTCTTCATCATCATCATCCTCATTGTACTCTTCTTGTACCACCAACGCCCTAGGAGGAGTCTTCTTGGTGAAGTTGTTCTTGTTGGGGAAAGATTTGGCCTTATCCTTTCGGATGAGCTTGCCACCATTGTCTTCCCTCTTCTCATACGGGCATTCCGCAACAAAGTGGCTCACATTACCACAACTAAAGCAAGTCCTCATGCGTTGCTTGCCTTGGCGCCACTTGAATTGTTCTTGTTGAAGTTGGTCCTTGAGTTCTTCTTGCTCCAAAATTGCCTTGAAGCAAGAGCCATGTGTTCATGATAGGCATATTTTGTATCTTCGAGGTTGCTCTCCTCTTCTTCCTCTTCGTCCTCTTCCTCCACAATGACCTTGGCCTTCAAAGCAAGGTTGGGCTTCTTTGTTCTTTGGGAGCGAAGCGCCGCATTGTTGGCGGTCTTGTCCAAGATGCTCATAGCCACAAACTCATCCAACACTTCACTTGAGGACAAGGTGTGGAAGTCCGGCCGTTGACGAATGACGGAGGAC
The DNA here is from genome assembly GCF_002162155.2 of Triticum dicoccoides. Taxonomy (NCBI): domain Eukaryota; kingdom Viridiplantae; phylum Streptophyta; class Magnoliopsida; order Poales; family Poaceae; genus Triticum; species Triticum dicoccoides. The sequence continues at coordinate 25,242,308 of NC_041383.1, forward strand.
ATGGCCTTGTGGTAAGGCATCATTGCCTTGAGGAATTTGTGCTTGATCCAATTGTCATCCGTGTCCTTGCTCCCAAAAAGAGGAATTGCATTCTTGAGGAATTTTTTTATGTGTGTGCATATATGTTGTCATCAACTACCAAAAAGGGGGAGATTGAAAGTGCAATCATGCCCTTAATCATATTTTGATATTGATGACAACATGTATGTTAGGGACTAATCATGTTTATCAAGTATATCTCAGGGTTATGTCCCAAAGACCGTGTGTATGGATCATGACTAGGGACAAAAATCATATAACTCAAGAATGAAGGTACAAGACATGGACTTCATTTATGGTTTGTTCTTGAGTATAGGGATCCCGCACTATTAAGAGGGGATCGTTGGATCTAGTGAAAGACTTGCTCAAAATCCACAGCTCCTATTTCTGTCTCCGGTCGTCCGGTGCTCTACGGACGTCCGGCTCCCTCCGGTCGTCCGGTGTTCCTTTACAGAATGATATTAGCGGATTTCTGGTACTCTCCGGACGTCCGACCTCCGGTCGTCCGGCAGGTCTCGGACATCCGGTACTTTCACAACAGAACCGTATTTACGGATTTCCGGGCTCTCCGGTCGTCCGGGCTCCGAATGTCCGGCCCGTCTCGGACGTCCGTGTCTTGTGTGCTGGTACGTGGCTCACATATTCACAGTAGCCGGTCGTCCGATGACTGTCGGACGTCCGGACTTATTTGTACCACCGGACATCCGATGTTGTCCGGACGTCCGACCTATCCTGTGCACTTATGTTTCCCAAACGGTCACCTTTCCACATCTACTATATATATACCTTTCCCTTCCACGGGATAAGGTTGACCATTCACTTTGAACTTGCCAAGAACACTCCTCACTCTCTCTCTCTCTACCACCTACACCAAATCCTAGATTCACAAGTGTTCTAGGAGCATTTGAGAGAAGTTCTCCAATCAAGTGATAGATCCACTCCTTCCCCTTCTTTGCACCAAAGGAATTTGTGATTTGAGCAAGTCTTGAGCTTTTCCCATCGTTCTTATTACTCTTGGAGGTTGGAGACTCCTAGGCGTCTTTCGGGGAGGAATCAACCGTTGTGATTACCCCCGAAAAGTTTGTAAGGGGTTTGGAGATCACCCCAAGGTCTACCACTAGTGGTTGAGAAACGCCTCCGTGGTGTTGTCTCAAAGGGAGAATAGGGTGAGCCTTCGTGGCGTTGGTGTGCCTTCGTGGTAACATCCACCTCTCTAACGGTGACTAGCTTCCCTCAAAGGAAGCGGACATCGGCATACATCCTCGTCTCCCGGAGTTGCGGTTATCCCTAACCCTAACTCTCTACCTGTGGTTACTTGTCTCTTTGCATTTACTTACATCATATTGTGCTTGATTACTTATGTGCTTGGGTTACTTGCTTAGTATTTAGTACTCACTTGCAACTGTTAGGCTCACCTTCATATTCCACACTATTGCCTAAAATTGTTAAGTAATAATTAAAATTTGTAGTTGTACCTATTCACCCCCTCTCTAGGTCCATCTCGATCCTTTCAATGGGTATCATAGCCTCGTGCTCTATTCTTGTGGCTTAACAGCCCTAGAGCGAGATGAACCCAGATGGGACTCCCCTGGTTGTAGATCCTAAGGATAAAGGCGAGGCTTCCTCTGAAGTCAAGTCCTTTACGTCGGAGGATCTAGAACGGGCCCTTGCTAAGCAAAAAGAGGAGCATGATGCTTCTCTTGAGGCCTTGGTCCAAATGATATTAGCCACGTTGTCCACGGTGCTTGCACCACTCTCGGGTGGTGCTGCTTCGAGGCCAACTGTGCCTACTCCATCACTTGGTCAACAACCTCCTAGCAATGAACACGCCAGTGTTCCTTGGCTTTATGCAAGACCTCAGGTTGAGAAACCAAGATATAATCCTCAAGGCAAGCCTCCTTTACTTAGTGCCACTTCCGATTTTGCTTTGTGGAGAGTTGCTATGCAGGATCATCTTCGACATGGAAACGATGAGATGCTGGAGATCTTGGAGTATGGCTATCATGTGGTTGATCCAAAGAACCCCACACCAAGAGAAATATATGACAAGAACCTCAATGACACTGCAATCATGTGTATAAGGAGAGGTATGGATGAAAAGCAAAGGAGGTCGTTCATACACATCACAAGTGCCAAGGAACTATGGGAAAGTGTTATACGATCCAAGACTGGCACTTCTACCCTCCGGAGTGCTCAATATGAAATTGCCAAGGGGCAATTGCAAAACATTTGTATGGAGAAAGGTGAAACCCCCAATCAACTCCATGAGCGTCTCATGACTCTCACTGCCGATATTGAGTCATGTGAGTGTGACAAGAGACAAGATGGATTCAACATGACTAAGAGGTTCCTTGTGGATAAGTTGCTTCATGCTCTTGCTCCATATCACCATCAAATGGTGTGGGACATAAGACAACACCATACCTTCAAGGAAATGACTACAGATGACACCGTATCCACCTTTCAACTATTTGAAGAGTCAAAGGCTAATGCCACAAAACATCTTGCCATGCATGGTTCCCCATCATCAAAGATCAATCTTGCATTGAAGGCCAAGCATGTATGTGAAGATGAACAAAGTGAAGAAGAAGAAGATGATGATGATGATGGAGATTGTGATGAGATTGAATCCGACGAGGGCCTTTCATATGAATACATGGCTCTTTTTGTCAAGAAGTTTAGCGCAGGAAAATTCAAGGGAAGATTTCAAAAGAAGAAAGTAAGAAAATGCTACAACTGTGAAGAAACCAATCACTTCTCCAACGAGTGCCCTTATGAGAAAAGAGAAGATAAACCAAGGTTTCCCAATACCTTTCCCAAGAAGAAGTTGCCAAATCCTTTGAACTCCAAGCTTAAGAAGAGAGATGGAAAAGCAATGGTTGCTCTAGAAGAATCCGACCCGGATGATGTTAGTGGCGTTGCCGGAGTTGCTCAAGACTCCCAAAACACCCTGAGGTTAGTAAACAAGAGTGGTGACATGGTCACCTACAACTACATGAAAGATTACAAGGGCAACGCTCACAAGTGCCTAATGGCAAAGGCCGTGATAGAAGATGGAGAGGACCAAAGCTCTCCTGACAAGGTCAAGGTAACTCCACGATCAAATCCTCCTCTTTTCACTTCTTCTACTCCTAGTGATGAGTATCTTGATGCGGAGGATAGCTATGAGGATGATGATCTAGATGATCCTATGCTTTCTAAACTTAATAAGTTCATGTGTTCCCTCAAAGGAAAGAAGCTCACTATGTTTCGCATGCTTATGGAGATGGTGAGTAAGCACACCATCACCATTAAGGAACTCGAAACCCTCGTTACTGAGGAAAAGGAAAAATGTGAAATCCTTGAGCGGAAAGTCCAATATGAGGAAGCACGAAATGATGAACTATGCTTAAAATTTGGTGCAAATATTGATGTTCATACTAATGATCTTGCCTCCTTGAAAAAGGCTATTGACTCTTGCGAAGAGTTAATGAATGATAAAAGTAAGCTTGTGAAGTCTCATGCTTCTCTCTCTAAGGATTGTGAGCTTCTATCCGTGTCTCTCAAGACTAAGGAAAGAGAGCTCACCGTTCTTACAAAGAGTTTTGAAACGCTCAAACTTATCTTGAAACTCTAGCCAAGGCTTACTCTTACCCTATTATCAATGTTGATGATTGTACTACTAACTTTAGTAGTGATCTAGTGTCTATTCTTGAGGAAAATCTTTTTCTCAAGGCTCAAGTCGAGAAAGGTCTCATGACATGTGCTCAAGGGCAAAAGAATCTTGATGAGACATTGAGCCAACACAATGAAGTGGTTGCCAAAGAGGGACTTGGGTTTGACCCAAGCACAAGAAAGAAGAAGACGTTCTCTCGAAAGTGCACAACTCCTCTAAAAGAAACATTTGTAAGAGAAGGGCACAAGGAGAAAGGTAAGGTTGTGAGTGGGAAGGCCACAGAGGGCATGCCCACTCTCAACAAGCCTAAAGAGTTCATGCCTCCATCCTATGTACTTCGTAAGACTAAGGATGGAGAAGTCTTTGCAAAATTTGTTGGTACTCGAAATGCATTCCGCTTTTATGCTATTTGGGTCCCTAAGACCCTCGTGACTAACTTGAGAGGTCCCATTGCAAAATGGGTGCCTCTAACCAAGCCTTAATTGTGTGTAGGTTGACTTCTCCGGTGGAGTGAAATGGGTGATTGATAGTGGATGTACAAATCATATGACCGGAGATAGCAAATTGCTCTACGATTTCATGGAACCTATTCAACCATTCATGAGCATTACGTTTGGTGGAGGTTCAAAAGGACAGGTACTCAGGTTGGGCAAGGTGGCTATTACAAATGACATGTCGCTTGCAAATGTCATGCTTGTCCAATCCCTTAAATACCACTTGCTTTATGTTCGCCAATTGGCTTCTGTTGGTTATGATACACTCTTTGGACTAACGGATGTGAAAGTCTTTAAGAGAGATACTCTCGAAGTGGCCTTTGTTGGAGAGTTGGATGGCAACCTTTACATGGTTGATTTCTCGAAAGAGAGCACATTCCATGCAACTTGTCTAATGGCCAAGGCTGACAAGGGGTGGCTATGGCATCGCCGGCTAGCCCATGTCGGCATGAGAAATCTTCAAGATCTCTTAAAGGGGAATCACGTCCTTGGACTAACCAATGTCTCTTTTGAGAAAGATCATGTGTGTAGTGCATGCATAGCCGGGAAGCAACATCAATCAAAGCACCCACCCAAGAACATATTATCTACTTCAAGGCCCCTGGAGCTCCTTCATGTGGATCTTTTTGGGCCTCCTTCATGGGATAGTCTTGGTGGGAAAAAGTATGGGCTTGTCATTGTTGATGATTACTCAAGATATACATGGGTGTTATTCCTCAAGTCCAAGGACGAAACCAAGATCACCTTCATTGATTTTGCCAAGCAAGCCCAACGCAAGTTTGACAAAGAAATCCTGGCAATAAGAAGTGACAATGGCTCTGAGTTCAAGAACTATACCTTGGAAGAATTCCTTAGTGATGAAGGGATTGAGCATCAATATTCAAATCCATACACTCCTCAGCAAAATGGTGTAGCCGAAAGGAAGAACCGTACACTTGTAGAGATGGCAAGGTCCATGTTGGATGAATACAAGTCACCACATAGTTTTTGGGCCGAAGCTGTCAACACCGCATGCCATGCATCAAACCGGCTCTTCCTCCGCACTATATTGGAAAAGACTCCATATGAGCTTCTAACTGGGAACAAGCCAAATGCCAAGTACTTTCGTGTATTTGGGTGCAAATATTTCATCCTCAACAAAAGAGAACGGTTAGGAAAATTTCAATCCAAAACAATTGAGGGTATATTTGTTGGCTATGGATCAAAGTCTCACGCCTATAGAGTCTACAACAAATCCAAGGGATGTATTGTAGAAACTTGTGATGTGGTGTTTGATGAATTTAATGGCTCCCATGGGGAGAAAGTTGATCTAAGTGATGCAGGTGAAGAAGATTCTTCTCAAGACATTTTGACCATGGGTGTTGGTGCACTTCTTCCTATGGAACAAGAACCTCATGATGATGAAGAAGAAGATGGAAGTCTCACACAACATCAAACTACTTCAACACCCATACCATCACAAGCTCCTAGTGTCCAACCAATGCCTTTAGCCCAAGTAGAAGAAGATGATCAAGTTCCTCTTCATGGTAATCTTCAAGAACAAGATCATCATCAAGTGCAAGAACAAGAAAGTCCAATCATTGATGATGAACCTCAACAAATGCAATATGAACAAGAAGATCTTCCTCCACACATTAATGATCCATATGTTGAGGACGTGGATGATGGACATGAAGTTGAACCTCGTGAAAGCCTTACGTCTATCATGCCTTGAGTGGCCGGTCGCGTTGATGTTGACAAAATTCTCACCGGCATATCGGAAGTATTGAACCCATCAAGGTACAAGATGCATTGATGGACAACGATTGGCTAGTTGCTATGCAAGAAGAGTTGAACAGTTTTGAATGCAACCAAGTGTGGTCATTAGTCAAGAGGCCACCTACCGAGCACAGCGTCATTGGAACAAAATGGATTTTCAAGAACAAACAAGATGAGAATGGTGTAATCATCCGCAACAAGGCAAGGTTAGTGGCGCAAGGGTACTCACAAGTTGAAGGTTTGGACTTTGGTGAGACCTTTGCCCCAGTTGCCCGTCTTGAATCCATTCGCATCTTACTTGCTTATGCCGCTTTCAATGGTTTTACATTACATCAAATGGATGTGAAGAGTGCTTTCCTTAACGGTCCTCTACAAGAAGAAGTATATGTGTCACAACCACCTGGGTTCGTTGATCCCGATCACAAAGACTATGTGTACAAACTTCATAAGGCTTTGTATGGCCTCAAACAAGCACCTCGTGCTTGGTATGATCATTTAAAGAAGTTTCTACTCGATGATGGTTTTGTGAGAGGGGTGATCGACCACTCTTTTTACTAAGAGGGATAAGGGTGATTTGATCTTATGCCAAATCTATGTAGATGATATCATTTTTTGTTCTCCTAACATTCATTTGTGCAAGAAGTTTGCGGATTCAATGACCAAGAATTTTGAAATGTCACTCAATGCGGATTTGAAGTTCTTCCTCGGATTTCAAATTCAACAATTTCAAGAAGGAATTTTCTTGTCTCAGGTAAAATACCTCAAGGATATTCTAGAGAAGTTTGGTATGTCTGATGCTAGTCCATGCAAGACACCCATGCCAACCAAAATAACACTCACCGAAGACGCAAACGGTATTCCTTTCGACCCATCTAAATACCACTCTATGATTGGTTCGTTGCTTTATCTTTGTGCATCTAGACCAGACATTATGTTTAGTGTATGCATGTGTGCTAGATTTCAAGCTTTCCCTAAGGAAAGTCATCATAAGGCGGTTAAGCATATTCTTAGATACCTTGTTCACACCCCAAAGTTGGGTCTATGGTACCCCAAGGATGCTAAGTTTGATCTCATTGGGTACACGGATGCGGATTGGGATGGAGACAAAGTGGATCATAAGTCCACATCCGGTGCATGTTAGTTTCCTGGACGCTCCTTGGTAAGTTGGTCTTCGAAGAAACAGAATTGTATTGCCCTCTCTACCGCAGAAGCTGAATACATTGCTGCCGCTAGTTGTGCAACTCAGTTATTATGGATGAGGCAAACTTTGAAGGATTACGGTATCACCTACAGACATGTGCCTCTTCTATGTGATAATGAAAGTGCCATCAACATTGCTGAGAACCCCAAGGATCATCTCCGCACCAAGCACATTGATATTAGATATCACTTCTTGAGAGATCATGTTGAGAAGGGTGATATTCACATTGATCACATTGGTACAGATTTGCAACTGGCGGATATTTTCACCAGACCATTGGATGAAGCAAGGTTTTGTCGACTTAGGCGTGAACTTGGTATCTTGGAGCTTGACAATATTATGTGAAATCTAGTACCCATTCATGCATAAAACTAATGTCTTGTCTTGATGTAGGCATATATGTAGGGGGAGACACTCAACTCATGAGTATCCTCATCCTATGAAATGCATAAACCGAACAAACACTCTCAAAGCTACCATGACAACTATGGTGCTTTCCATGATGGAGTAGTGATTATGCACTCAAAGTTCAAATCTTTCTGTGTCATGTCACGTATACTCATACATGGTGGCAATCGCCACCACTAGTATCATTAGAAAAATATTGGAGTGATATATGATTATTATTGTTTGGGATAGGGTACTTGTTACTCCATAAGAAATTCTTACTATGAACGTATACATCATCTCCTCATCATAATCAGTAGCTCACCTAGTCCTCTCTCAAATTTTGGCGCCGGACGTCCGTGGATCACTGGACGTCCGTAAAATCTTCTCTAATAAACTCTGCCCGGTCGTCCGACCTCTCCGGACGTCCGTAAAATACTTTCTAGTCTCTTGGCCCCGGACGTCCGTGGGTTCCGGTCGTCCGGCCATTTTTCACCAGCTACTATATATAGTGCGCGGTAGGTTTTCGGAACTGCTACCCTTATCCACTTCCTCCCTGTTCCCCACTGCCGCCGCTCTAGTCCTGTGGTTCCTCGCCGCGGCCACACACCGCCGTGGCCCTCACCAGAGATCCTCTTTGCTCGGGATACGCAACGTGGCCTCGCCCCTCGCCGCGGTTTCTGCTGTCCTGCTTGGCCTTCGCTCAAGCCCCGGCGACCTCTCTCTTTTCCGGTCGTTGGTTCCCTCCGTGTTCCTCACTTCAAGGTAGGCCCTATCTTCTCTCCCTCATGCATCGATTCCTCGATCTATGGTGGGGTGTTGATTTGTGTCTTCCCTCTCCCCTAGGTCGTGATGCCTAAGATGAAGAGCTCCGCACGCAAGCAAGTCACCGGTGGGCCGGCTCGTTCGTCTCGTCGTGGTGGCTCCGATGACTCCCAGGAGCAGGCTCGACCTCGGAAGCATGGCGCCCGTCCACCCAGCTCGTCTAGCGACTCCTCCTCGGAGGGGTCGGACTTTGAGGATGAACTTGAGGAGGTGGAACCAGCCCCGTTTGTTGGTGTTCGTGTCTCTGCACCCAAGTCGGGCACTCGTCGTCCAACCTTTCAGCGTCCTCCTCCTCCGGTGCAACCCCACGGTGATGCTCGTCATATCTCACTTGAGCCGCCATTACCACTTGGCCGCCATGTTAAGCGTTTCAACGTGGTTCCCACCAGTTCTTATCTTAAATTGCGTCGTGATGTTGATCAGTTTACTGTTGCTAGGGATTCTCAGGATAGTCGTTTTCGCACTAATGTCCAAGGCGACATCTTTACCACTATTGTCCTTCATAAAGGCTTGTCACTCCATGTCTGCATTGATTTAGAGCATATTCGCACTCATCCGGAGAAATATCCGGGAGCCATTGAGCTCATTGAGTCATCCAATCTAGCTGCTCCATTTGCATTTCAACATGATTTCAATCATGCTGTCATTCATCAATTCTATGCCACTTGTTATTTTGGTCTGGATAACACTGTCAAATGGATGACCTCAGACACCGCACTCACAACATCTTATGCTCAGTTTGCCACTGCCCTTGGATCTCCTGACACCGGGTTCAAAATCCACAAGGATGATCCCAACCACAGGCCCAAGGGCATTGAGGTCTGTGAGGATTTTCTTAAACCTATACCAATTTTGTCTGACATTGAAAAACAAAAGGGTCTGAACCAAGTCTCCATTTGGCGCTTCCCTTTCAACATCATATATTAGTGTGTCATCTGCACCATCTATTCCAAGATGGGTGACAAAGGCTCTTGCAGCAGCTATTGCATTGATTTCATGCATCGCCTCTTTGCATCTCCCAAAGGGAAGATCAATGTTCCACACTTTCTATGGAATGAGATCCGCCTTGCTAGTTCTAGCACAAGAGGGCTTTTCCTCATGCCCCCTTTATTCAGGCTTTTATCGAGAGTGTAGCTCCTTTTACCCTTGTCCGCACTCACGTGCATGAGCGATGGGTCATTCCAGCTCACATGGCAGCTAATTACGTTCCTCCTCCTACTGCTACTGCTCGTCGCACCACTGCTAGTGTTCCTTCTCATGCTGCCCGTTCTCCTTCCAGTTCTGCACCTTTTGGGCGCATTGCTCGTTTTCTTGGGAAGGCTCACTCTGCTATGATGAAGATGTTCACTTTCCATTGCTCCCAACATCACGTTGTTGTCACTCGCATCGTCACTTCCAAGAACGCTCTGAAGGCTTGTTTGAGAGACTCCGGAGTGTATGATGTAAGTGACGACGAACGCCTTCCTGACGAGCCTCCTTCTGATTTTGGTTTCCCTTCGGGTCCTGAGTGGGCTGATTTGTTTGACGAGGCGGGTGGCAGTGGTGCTCATGATGATGATGATGAGGATGATCTCCGATGCTGTTCTGTTTTCCCCTTGTCGTCTTAATTCTTTTTTGGATATTTGATGCCAAGGGGGAGTAGACTCTATGCATGTAATTGAACTCATTGCTATGTTTGTGGATTAGCTTGTATGAACTTATGTATGAGATTGTCGAACCTTATGTTCTATGCTATGAGTTATAAGTCTATATTGAGCTTACCTCTTGATTTAATTGCATTGATATCATTTTGAGGGGGAGCCCTCTTCATGTTTAGTCTCTATGGTATCATATTGAGGGGGAGCTCGTTCCTTGATTATTCATCTTGATTATTGAGCTCCACAACAAATCCTTTCGATTACTACTTTTTTTATGTGTGTGCATATATGTTGTCATCAACTACCCAAAAGGGGGAGATTGAAAGTGCAATCATGCCCTTAATCATATTTTGATATTGATGACAACATGTATGTTAGGGACTAATCATGTTTATCAAGTATATCTCAGGGTTATGTCCCAAAGACCGTGTGTATGGATCATGACTAGGGACAAAAATCATATAACTCAAGAATGAAGGTACAAGACATGGACTTCGTTTATGGTTTGTTCTTGAGTATAGGCATCCCGCACTATTAAGAGGGGATCGTTGGATCTAGTGAAAGACTTGCTCAAAATCCACAGCTCCTATTTCTGTCTCCGGTCGTCCGGTGCTCTACGGACGTCCGGCTCCCTCCGGTCGTCCGGTGTTCCTTTACATAATGATATTAGCGGATTTCCGGTACTCTCCGGACGTCCGACCTCTGGTCGTCCGGCAGGTCTCGAACGTCCGGTGCTTTCACAACAGAACCGTATTTACGGATTTCCGGGCTCTCCGGTCGTCCGGGCTCCGGATGTCCGGCCTGTCTCGGACGTTCGTGTCCTGTGTGCTGGTACGTGGCTCACATATTCACAGTGGCCGGTCGTCCGATGACTGTCGGACGTCCGGACTTATTTGTACCGCCGGACGTCCGATGTTGTTCGGACGTCCGACCTATCCTGTGCACTTATGTTTCCCAAACGGTCACCTTTCCACATCTACTATATATATATATACCTTTCCCTTCCACGGGATAAGGTTGACCATTCACTTTGAACTTGCCAAAAACACTCCTCACTCTCTCTCTCTACCACCTACACCAAATCCTAGATTCACAAGTGTTCTAGGAGCATTTGAGAGAAGTTCTCCAATCAAGTGATAGATCCACTCCTTCCCCTTCTTTGCACCAAAGGAATTTGTGATTTAAGCAAGTCTTGAGCTTTTCCCATCGTTCTTATTACTCTTGGAGGTTGGAGACTCCTAGGCGATAGGAGTCTTTCGGAGAGGTATCAACCGTTGTGATTACCCCCGGAAAGTTTGTAAGCGTTTGGAGATCACCCCAAGGTCTACCATTAGTGGTTGAGAAACGCCTCCGTGGTGTTGTCTCAAAGGGATAATAGGGTGAGCCTTCGTGGCGTTGGTGTGCCTTCGTGGTAACATCCACCTCTCTAACGGTGACTAGCTTCCCTCCAAGGAAGTGAACATCGGCATACATCCTCGTCTCCCGGAGTTGCGGTTATCCCTAACCCTAACTCTCTACTTGTGGTTACTTGTCTCTTTGCATTTACTTACATCATATTGTGCTTGCTTACTTATGTGCTTGGGTTACTTGCTTAGTATTTAGTACTCACTTGCAACTGTTAGGCTCACCTTCATATTCCTCACTATTGCTAAGTAATAATTAAAATTTGTAGTTGTACCTATTCACCCCCCCCCTCTAGGTCCATCTCGATCCTTTCAGTGATGGTGATGGGTGGTCTTGCTGGCGTTCGTGTGTATCGATGTGCGGTCGAGGGTGTGCTCGGAGCTTGGGTGAAAACCCTGTCTCGGCCTTGTGCCGTGACTAGCGATGGCGGTGGTTGTGGCTATCATTGACCTTCTTGGAGGCATTGCTTCTTTGCTGTTGCACCCCTTTCGCATGGATCCAGTCGATGGTGCAGCTCCAGGGGAAACCCTTGATCCCGGGTGATCGGATGATGCCAGCACCTTGGTGTCGTTTTCCCTTTAGGGGGCTTCATCTTTGGAGCTGGACATCGGCATGCGAGACTAGTGCATGGCGTCCGTTTTTGTGTCGAGGATTCTATGGGAACAATAATGGGGGTGAGTGAGGTCAGAGACGTGGCATAGGTTGAGATAGTCGATTCTTCTCGGGCGTGCCTGTGGGATTGCCTCGGCTATTTATCGCGGTGAAGTCGAAGCTGTTGTGGCAGGCCCGTGTGGTATACGATGACGGGCAACGGGTGGTCCGTTCGGTGATCCTCCAAGGCTCCAACCTTGCCTAGTTCTTCTTCGCAGTTCTTCGTCATAGTTGGAGCTGCGATGTCCTGCCGCAAGTGGCTAAGTTCTGGCATTGGTCTTCATGTGGCTCTGCATGGCCTCTTCAGTGTGGGTTGGGTCGATGATTGCATACGACGAAGTAGGAATTGTTTGCTCAGTGTTTTAGGGTTGGCGATGAGGCCTACTAGGGGAGAACTGATGATGATGACGCATGGGTGTTGTCTTGATGATGCGCTCGTTGATTAAGCTTGATGCAGAGGAAGGGCTAGTATTGGATGAACGCCTGTTTTTGAGATTTGACCTTTCATCACTTGCACATGGTCTCAAGTCGCTCTCAGTGCTCAACTTGAGTCAAAGTAGATGTGGAAATTGATCACGACGTTTTCGTTTCGTGGGTATACGACAAGCCCCACTGACTGAATTGAATCGTCTGTGAAGTCAGTCCTCAAATATGCTTCAGTCAAATAAATTGCTAAATTATCGGAGCACTAAGAGCAACTTCAATGGGGTGATCCATTTTATCCGTTTGGGTCATCGGGAAGCAAAATTTGGTCCAACGGGACGACCCAAACGGACACAGCGTCCGCCTGCTGTCCGTTTCGCGTACGCTTGGACTCATATCCGGCTCAAATTTGGGTCACATTTCGGTCCGCGACGGACGTAAAGCGAACGTTTTCTGTGGCCTCCTCGCTCGTCTCCGTCCGCTGCATGCGAGCGCTGACCCATCTGTCAGCGAGAGGCCACCTATCCATCCCACCCCCGTCTCTCTCCTCTTTTTCTTTCTTTCTCCCATCAACCCCACAGCGGCCCGCCGCCGGCCGCTTTGGCCTCCGTCGCGAGCTAGCAGGCAGCAGGAGCTGCTCGTTGGAGCTGCTCGGTGGGTAGCTAGCTAGCTAGCTAGCCGCCGGCCGCGGGTGCTAGCTAGCTAGCCGCCGGCGCCGCTGGCCGAGCTGTCCGCCGCGTGTGCTAGCTAGCTAGCTGCAAGTCGATGACGTCACTACCGCACAGGAAGACGCCGGCCTCGCCTTCCCCCGCCCTCACCCTCGGCCTCGCCTCCCCGCGCCGGCGCTCGCCCTGCCCCACGCTCGCCTCGCCCGCGCTTGTCCCGGCCTCGCCTCGCCTTGTCGAGCTCCTGGCCGCGCTCCTGGCCGCGCCCTCCCTGCGCTCCCGGCATGCCCACTCCCCACGCTCCCGGCATGCCCGCTCCCCGCACAGCAGCAGCAGAGGACGGGAGGGCTTGTCGTCCTCCGGCGCCCGTGCTCGCACAACAGTAGCAGAGGACAGGCGGGCTCGTCCTCCTCCGGTCCTCCGGCGCCCGTGCTCTGCTGTGGCGGGCTCGTCAACCTTCCTGCCTGCTATGTGTTCGATGGAATGTCGAGGCGGACATGACAAAAAATGCGTCTGCCTCCGTTGGGCGCACCGGCTGACCCATTTAAAAAAGCGGATACGGGCGAGCGGACGGGTGACCCAAACGGACGAAAAACGGACAAAATCGATGTCCGTTTGGGTCACCCCATTGGAGTTGCCCTAACTTGTCATATCCAGGGGGCGAAGCCTAGCCGCTACCAGTGAAGACCCTCCACTCCTCACCTCGCCGCCACCTGTGGACGTCACCTGGGCAAAGCCTGCGCGGCTCGGTGGCGGCGGGCCATTTCCTCCTCCCGTTGGGGCTACGGTAGTGTGGGCGTTTTAGATCTAGTCTCCAGCGGGTGCTAGGTGGTGTTCATGGTGCACGTTGACGCGCTGATCCATGACTACGGCCTGGATCCATCGTGGCTCCTTGCCTCGGGCAGCGCTCCTCTACCCCTTGCTGGCATGGTGCTTGGTAGGGCATGACGACTCGCACTGCGTCCGGTGGTCCTTCATCCAGTCGACAGTTGATGGATTTGGCGCCTCGTACCAGAGTTTGGCCGCCGGTAGTATCCATGTGGTGCGGCCGACTGCGGTGGTTTTTTGGTGCTTCTTCGTCCATGGGCAGGTCCATTGGTGGTGATGGTGATAGGTGGGCTTGCTGGCGTTGGTGCGGATTGATGTGCGGTCGAGGGTGTGCTCGGAGCTTGGGTGAAAACCCTGTCTCGGCCTTGTGCCGTGACTAGCGATGGCGGTGGCTGTGGCTATCATTGGCCTTCTTGGAGGCATTGCTTCTTTGCTGTTGCACCCCTCTCGCATGGATCCAGTCGATGGTGCAGCTCTAGGGGAAACCTTTGATCCCGGGTGATCGGACGATGCCGTCACCTTGGTGTAGTTTTCCCTTTAGGGGGCTTCATCTTTGGAGCTGGACATATCGGCATGCAAGACTAGTGGATGGTGTCAGTTTTTGCGTCGAGGATTCTATGGGAACAATAATGGGTGTGAGTGAGGTCGGAGACGTGGCATAGATTGAGGTAGTCGATTCTTCTCAGGCGTGCCCGTGGGATTGCCTCGATTATTTGTCACGGTGAAGTCAAAGCTGTTGTGGCAGGCTCGTGTGGTATAGGATGACGGGCAACGGGTGGTCCGTTCGGTGATCCTCCACGGCTCCAACCTTGCCTAGTTCTTCTTCATAGTTCTCCGTCATAGTTGGAGCTGTGATGTCTTGCCGCAAGTGGCTGACTTCTGGCATGGGTCTTCATGTGGCTCCGCATGGCCTCTTCAGTGTGGGTTGGGTCGATGATTGCCTACGACTAAGTAGGAGTCGTTTGCTCAGTGTTTTAGGGTTGGCGATGAGGCCTACTTGGGGAGAAGTGATGATGATGACGCATGTGTGTTGTCTCGATGATGCCCTCGTTGGAGAGTATGTATGGGGTATCCAGTGTGTGCTGCTCAGCGGCTTGTGATGGTTTTCGCTCGGTTTTCCATCAATTAACCGGTCAACTCTCTTCTGCTTAATTAATGGATGTCGAAAAAAGAACATTCCTTTTCCCCCAAATCCTGCCCTATGGTATATCTTCCCTATTTCTAATTTTTTTCCTAAACATACACACATCTATCTATCTATACCTATACTAATTACGGACTTCCTAGAAATTCTCACGTTAATCAGTAATTAGGAGCCGTTAATCTGATGGGGCCGAGTTATTACGGTGTAGATCGACTCACGAAATCCTTCATTGAAAAAAATCTGTATTGTATAATTCTCAAAAAAACTTTTAAAAGGTCCACAAATCTTCTGTTTGTAACTAAAATAAAATCCTAGCAGCTTACGCAGCCATGTTCCCTTATATTGTACAACTCCTTAATTCTCTCTCTCCCGATGGAAACATGTTCCTTTATCTCTTAATAGTTTTTTCTCTTCCCCGTGCCCTGATCTCTCTCTCTCTCTCTTCTCTCTCTCCCCCGTATCCATCTTTCTCTCCACTAACCCGTCCTCTCTCCATACTCTCTCTTTCGAGTTGGAACGGGAAACCATCATCTCTCTCCAACCAGAAGCAAACGAGTTTGGCCGCATTGATCCAGTTGATCATGATCTCATCTCTCTCCACCCTGAAGAAAACGAGTTTGGCAGCATCGATCCAGTTGATCAAGATCTTACTGCCTCAAATATAAGTTCCTCTTCTAGATCGGCCGCAGTATAACGAGATCCCGCAGTATATTCTGCAATTTTTTCTTGCATGTTCCTCTACTCCGCTCCGACACAAATCCCGCTGATCTCAGGTAACCATGCTCTCATGTCTCCTCTTCAAATTCAAATCATGCGCTGCTTTAATCTAGAACATCCTACAGACTGGGAGTACATAGATGGCTACTTATAGGTTTTCCATACATGGATGCATTGATGTGATCCTCCTGTAGGTTCTAAACCATTGAATCACACCAATATCTGATGTCGTGTATCCCTTTGTTGGAGGCCTCTGGTTCAATCTCCTCATCCATGTCGAACATGTCCCTCTCTCTAGGATGTCTTTGGTTGCTGAAGAAGAGTTCCAAATTCTGACTCTGCTGAACTGGTGGCACAGTCTGACCTCACCGACGCAACAAGCGTACTTCTTTCCAGCGAGCACGCATCTATGGAAGCTAATTCGACTACTTTTTGAACTGGTCAGATGCGGGAAAACAGGCAACTACATGGCAGCTATCTGATTGATTCACGTACTGTGCATGCACGTACACAGATCATTATTTGGCTTCTGCCATAGATGGATTCTGCTTATGTATTTTGGAGTGTATTATTGCAGGTTGACTAATTTTATTTCAAAAGCTAGCTTTATGCATGGAGATCGATTCAGGCAACAACGCAGCAGGGAGAAAATGGATTCAGTTTTTGCCGATACCTTTCACTACAAAGTACTTCGCAGCTCGACGGATCATCTCAGTTAAAGTAAAGCCAAGCCCGGACCAAAACTTGAGTCATTCTCTAAGCATTCAATGGATCAGTATTCTCATTGGCGGAGATCCAGGAGTGCAGGCTCCAGCAGTTTAAGCAAACAGCACAAGTGCTCCATGCCGCTCCTCTCCAATTCTACCGAAGTGTGTACCATTTTCTCCCTGTTGCTTAAGTTTTTCTTATTCTGACTTCTCATGGTTCTTAAATTATACCCAGTTGTGGTTACGGTAATTGTTTGTTTGCTAGAAGGTTGGACTAGGCCTTTCTGTCATCAATTATATGGATGTATTTTTTTCAATCTTACTGATAAAAAGACTCTTCCCCTTTTGGTGACATGGAAAAAAACTGAGTGTCATGTGTGAGATGAGAGAGGCAAATGATATGGCTCTTTATCATGTCGTGCCTGTCGCAACCATGTGTTAAAAAAAGTTTAAGTACATGTATTGTATTATTTTCCTGATTTATACTTGAATCGATACAAACTGCACTATTTGATTCGGATTAGGAAAGCATCTTCTGTCCAAATATTTTCTACCGGTTTTCTGTACTGTTTTTGAATCATGTTGTGAGAGTACGCATGCAGTTTGTATTGCTTACACTAACAGGAAGACCAAAATTTAACTCAATTGTTGTACTCCATACTTTTTGACTTGCACCTTGAATAATCTTAAAAATTCATGTCCATTTGATCTGTGATATAAAAGTTTTGCTTTCTTTGTTTTCTGTAATATAGGTCTAAAACAAAGGTGTGTTATTATACTTCAATTCAATTAGCCTATGGCATGCCAATAAGCTCAACAGCAACGAACATTGGTCCAAGCTCATGTCATAGATAGAATGGTTTGGACTACATGACATACAATTTTGAGGTAACATCTGCTCTAAATTACCATCCAGTTGAAGGCGACAAGATGCTTATTCTCTTCCGCATGAGATATATAATCTCTAAAATATATCCTAATAATAGCAAGCTTCACATTTCCTAAAATTTAAACTCTTTCCAGAGGAAAAATGGCCAGAAGATTTACTAGGTAGTAATTTATTCTGCATCGACCCATATATGTTGTACTATGTATAGGTACAAACCATGGTTTTAAATAGCGCGCTATAACTCCCTATAACTCCGTTATAGCACGCTATAGCATTTAGAAAAGGTCCTGCGCTAAGGATCTTCTGTCCAAACACAAGAGCAAACATTTTAAATAGCGCGCTATAGCACTGCTATAGCACGCTATAGCATTTAGAAGAGGTCCGCCGCTAAGAGCCTTAGCGCGCTATTTAAAACTTAGGTACAAACTTAACCTAGAGATGTGTGACCTGAGTGGAACATCAAGTTAACACGCAATCTGAAGATTCGTGATACATAAAGATAATGATGATGTGAACAAGGAGACAAAAAAATTCCAGAAAGTACATGGATAGAGATTGATATATCAGTTCACATTGGATATATGTAAAATTGTGTATGGAATCTCTTTTATTGGCTCCGAAAATGATTTTCCAATACTGCAAGTTGATGAACGTTTTGTAAAAAGAAAGAGGAAAAGCAGGTCCAGTACTTGGGTGATGAAAGAGATCAAAAGCAAATTTTTAACATGCACCGGACTTTTCTACTATGCTGCTCTATGCTTTTTAGTATCTATTGCATACCAAATTATATTTATAATCATTATTTTACAGTAGTTAACACAAGTTTGGTCATGTTTTTGTAGAAAGAAGTCGCCAATGATAAACTAATTATCAACAGCAACAAAAAGACTAGAACAAATAACACATATTTGTTGTACATTCTGATGGTAGTGAGGATAAAGATGAATCAATATTCAAGGAATCAAGACATAAGAGAAAGATTACAATAACTCGCATATGTGGCGCATTCGTAAAATACCATTAAAAACATTCATGTTGCACATTCAGCACAAAAAGTGTAACCATGTAAGCTTTTTTGGTGTATTTGCACGTTCTTTTATAATACAAGTTCCACAGCGGTGTTGATAAACAATCGGTGACCAAAGAATTTCAGAAGCCTGTGGAGCATCAAGACCTCGAACGATAAGTGCCAGATTGATGGATATTTTTTTTAAAGGATGTAATATAGCATATATGGGGAGTGTCAAATTATTTTCTTTACACATATACTTTGGTGTTAATCCCTTTCCATCTGTGTCATCAAGTTACTAATATGCCTCTTAGTCAAGAGCAGATGGTAGGTGTATATGTTGAGTGCCTGAAGAATTCAGTTCACCCGTTTTGCTATGAGAGAGAGAGAGAGAGCATATGAAGCTAAAAAGACTAAGTATGCAACACCATTACAAAAATAAGTAAGATGCAATTCTCCACCGGCCATCTGCTCTCCCCGCCTACAAAAATATCACAGTACACAAGCTAGCACACCTTGAGATCATCGAAAAGTACAGTGCTCTCCGAGGTCTCTACCCCTTGCGCTAGAGTCACATATAATGTTCAAGTCCAATTATATGTTTGTTTACATTACAAAATAACAATCTAATTAGATCAATTGGGCATTGAAACCCATGACCGTTCAAAATAAGTACATCCACCAATAATCTGCATTGCCTACCCATAAGGTACACCAGACAATAATGTAGAATAGAACTAAATATTAGTTTTACAGCGACGAGATATAGATAAGCATAAGTCATACGTCATACTTCATTATACACACTGCTAAAACTGCAAATAGAAAACGTAATTTATGAAATATAGATGTGCAACAAGAATTAATCTCCCCGGGACAAAACGATAATTTTCTATCCTAGAGTTCAACCAAAATTAAAGTTATACACTAAAGCTAAGTGTCTTATGCAACGTGCACAAGCGGATTAAATTAAGACACCAATTTTCAAAGCGTGAGATACTTTTAGAATCACTATAAACCTATTAGTATGTGCACCGGAATAAATGGATACATGGGAAGCCATGTTAAGCCTTCTATGAATATTAATGTTGCCGCTATGGTGCGACTATTAAGTAACTAAAAAATCATGGCTTACTACTAATACAGGATTCCCGCAAAAAACATTGCTCAAAGCTAAACATTCTCATTCTAGCCCGTGCGAATGCACGGGTTGGCGACTAGTGTCAAACTAATCACACATGCTACATTGTCAACCCCGCTATCTCTTTTCCTACCAACATCAGTGTAAATGATTTTAATATCTCTCAATATTTATGCATCTCACTACGTCAACCCCATTACTTTATTTCTTGAAGGCGATGCGCCGTCCTCTCCTGGGAACCGCTGCGTGGGTGCTTGGGATATCTTCTGGAGGAGCAGCTGATGTGGGTTGCCATGTTTCCCTCGGCGGCGAGACTTGGGGCGCCTTGTTACGTGTTGGTTGTTGCCGTGGGCATGCATCCATGGCGCAATATACTCCACCTTCAGCGCCTTTTTTGAGATGTGTTGCTCAAGTCAGGGTAGCAGGAGCTATCTACTTGTTGATATCCTAGGTGCTAAAAGTGGAGGGTGTGTCAGTCTAGTTTGGTTTGTAGGTCGTGCTCTAAGGTGTTGGATACGGATGTGACACGGCGCGTGTGCTCTTCTTCTTCGCCATTTATGGCTTGAGTTTGCACAAGGCAAGTAGTGTGCTGGTGTTGTCGTGGTGGATGTGGTGCTAACCTTTCGGTGTAGAATTGTATTGAAAGGCGTTGTCCCGGCCATCTTCTATGAATATATGATACACATGTTTGTGCATATTCTAGAAAAGAAATTAATTTCATTTCTTTCAATTATGTAACAATCAAATACAATAAGTCATATGTGCTTTTAGTGTTCATTCTGGTATATAACTGAATTTTATAACCAATCAAATGCCATCAAAATAATATATTGCAACCAATCTTCTCAGCAACACACTAAATATCTTCTAGTATGAAAATTTGCACTTTAGCTCCTTGTAAGTTACCTGAAATTTAAATTTGGGTCAGTCAATTTCTTGGCCGTTGATTTTTGCTCTCAGACTCGTGTTTTTTCTTTCTTTCTTTCTGGCATGTGTTGTTTGTTGCGCTGGGCTTGCTTTTTTGGTATTGTGTATGTTGCTATTTTCTTTATAAACTTGATCGAAAAATTCGCTCGAACTACGCCGGCCCAATATAGTGACAGAGGTATGTGATTTGTACCAAGAGACCACTATCATATAATCCTCAAAAGAAGACCACTATCATATGCGTGACTGCTGGGCTTCTACTGGGCTGGCCGAATACTGTAGCATGATTTGTTTTCCGCTTTCCGCTATTTTCTTCAGGTATTTTTTGTTTTTCTTCATTTTTCCTCCCTTTTCCTTTTTCCCCTTTTCTCCTCAGTTTTATTTGTTTATTTTTTTCCTTTCCTCGGTTTTCTTTGGTTTTTAACACATTTCTATATTATTTATCTGCATTATATAATTTTTGTGTACATCAGAAACATGTCTTTTATAAATGTTTAATATTCTACAAATACATGATTATTGTCTTTAAAATATTGATTTTGGTTTCCAATTTTTTTTCTTACACATCGCAAGTTTTCTTTATACATATAGAACATTTTACTATATATTTAACATTTCTAAATACATAATTAACATTTTGTAAAATACTTTTTATGAATATTCTTCCAAAAAGTTTATTTTTTGAAAAATACACCTTGAATCATTTATTTTGTATGAAAGAAAATTAATTCTTTTATAGAATGCAATGTTTGTTTTATTTTTTTGAATGTTATGAAACATTTATGAATTACATGAACTTTCTAAATATTGAATAACATTTTTTAATGTCGCATACATTGGTCTGCAATGTGTGAATAGTTTTCTGAAATATCACATAGTACAGATTTTTTAAATGGTACAAAGATTTTCTAGAAGTTCAGCCAACATCTATTTACACTGCATTTACATTTGTTTAAATGTGTGGTGGACACTTTAAAAAAGTAAAAATATTTTGTCATAATATACGCATTTAGTATTTTTAAAATAAAATAAAATGATGCATGTGACTTTTGTGTGACGAGAACATGTGGTTTGTGGACCGACGCACTACTGGTTTTGCCTGCAGGCGACGCGGTCTACTGGCACGAAGCGCCCCTATTATTCGCCATAACTGAAGAATGGAAAATTCTTATATTAGAAAAAAAAGGGACAAAGCGTGCCCAACTTTCAGCCAGAAAATAAATTGTGTGCTATCCTTAGCTTGCCTTGCGCCGCTCAGTATCCTTTGCTGCGATACAACTTCTTGTCTCGCAACATATCCGATGATCCAGGCTCTGAATTGTGCTTCAAGAACGGACTGCTAGCCGGGGCACTTTGCAATTCTTTGAAGAACCAGTGAACTGGTTTTTATCTTTGTAAGCAACTCCCTTACAGAAATGCACTCTGCAGTTGAGCCCATAATGACGTTCTCAATTGTATTCTTTATAAATTTCATGCATTTCTTTTCATTGACCCATTTTTGGTTTTCGATGAAATATAACATCTCCACCGGAGCATAAACCCCCCCTCTTTTTATCCCACGCAACATCATCATCAGTGGCCTCTCTGATTGGCTCTGTAGGTCTGACCGGCTGTGGAGTGTCCACAACCCAGTCCATCTCAGCACAGATAAATGTCAGGTCTACTTTCTTCCTCCACTCAGTGTAATTGTCACCTCTGAGTGTCGAAACATCTTTTAGGCAACTCACCAAGTGGAATCCTCCTGAAATCACAATTTAAGTGAGATCAGTATAACAATCATATGCATTAATCTAATGTTGGTCAAATTAAACATATAATTGTCTATGCAATTAAATCTATATTACCGTTGGGTAAAATATTAGAAATAAATGCACCTTTAATTTCAATAATAAAACATGATCATGTTATTAACAACATTGGTCATAAAACATAACATAATCATATTCATTTCAATAATTACTTTAACATGCTCTTAAAAAATCAATTCTATATAAACTTTTATTTTCTTTGTAAAAGAGCACTATGAATTATTTATGCAAGGGAAAAACATGAATAGAAATTCGTGAACTTTTTACTCTTTACAGAAACTTTTCTTTGACCAAATAAAAAATTATGAACTTTATTATTTTCTATATAAAAATTCATGAACATTTCTTTTTGAAAAAATTTCTATTCTCTGAAAAGACAAAAAACTAGCGGCAGCACAGCCTAGCGCGCGCGGCTAAGCTGCGGCCTCGGCCCAGCGCGCGGCTGCGGCTTCGGCCCATCGTGCCCACGGCGGCTGGCGACCTGAGCCCAGTCGACTCACTTTCGGCCCAAAAGCCCAGCGCGATCTAGGGTTTGCTCATGGCCGTCAGATCAGATCTGACTGTCGAGCGCGCCAATCGCTGGATCAAAACCAGCTAGCGACTCGGCCACCGGCGAAATGCTCGCTCATTTCCCCCTTGTGCGCCGCTCTCCTCCCTCTCTCGCGACAGCTCTGTCCATGGCAGTGGCAAGGGCTATGCCGGCCACCGGCGACCGGCGTCGAGAGTCACCGCGTCGCGCCAGGGTGCCGGCGACGGCAACGTCCACCGCGCCGCGCCGCTGTTTCTTTCTCCTTCATCCTGTTCTCCCCCACCCACCGAATCTAGTGGCAGAGAGGGAGACGCAGCTGCGCCCCGGCCGCCGGCGATGACGGCAAGCCGTGCCGCGCGAGCCGTTTCCCTTATCCCTTTCCTTTCCTTCCTCCATTTCACCCTCCAAGTCCAGCAACAGAGAGAGAGAGAGAGAGAGAGAGACGAGCGCTCGAGCCCCCCTCTGCTCCACTTTGTTTACTACGACGGCGGAGCACTCTTTGGCGGATACAGCGGCATCTGGGCCATCCCCCTCACCGGCTGTGTGTCCCCCCTTGCGGTGAGCGCACCGTCGTCGAGCGGTTTGGCTGCGGTGTACTTTGCCCCTCGCGGGGTTGTTCTTCGTCCGAACGGCTCAGCTTGCCGATGCCCGTTCAGATCGAGAGGAACTGGCGCGGCCTTGCGGCGGCGCTCTTTGCCGGCAAGGCCCGAGGCCCTTCTCCGGAGATTCACTTTGCCATGGGAGGTTCCGGATCCAGGGAAGGGGATTTCTTTTTCTTTGATTTCTTTTCGGCTGATACCATTGTTAGACTCTTGGATCACTAGGCTAGATTAGATCCGGTAGTCCTACCTTCTCCTTGGGATGATGAACTCAAACCAGAGGCCATCATGGTGAGATGGTCACGACGGCGATGACAGAAAGATGACGGCGGTGGAGTGCTTCTCGTGAGCATCGCGCTAACCCTAGATCGGTAGGGATTATCAGTGGGGTTTGTGGTGGTGGTGAACTTCGTCGGTCGTGCCCCAGCCCCCCACCTCTGTTTATATAGCACGGGTCACAGGGGCCCATCAACTATAGCGGGTTGAGCACCCCCGATCAGGGCGCGGATCTAAGGGCCCAGTGGGTCGTTGGGCCCACACGTTGGAGATCAGCATAACATGTATGTGCTACGATGGTCGTGGAGATTGGTCTTCGGCCGGTACTGCCGTACTAGAGGCGTGCACGGTGCGGTGCCATGTTGCATCATGCAGGTGGGTTTGGTGGTTGGCTGCAATGCTCCTTGCACAATTGTTGTTCTCCGTACGGAAGTCTTGCACCTTCTCTGGTAGGTGCTGATGATGGCGGCGTTCTTGAGCGTCGCGTATCTTCTTGAAGGCCTCATCGTGGAGATACATCCATCTACTGTCACAATTGTTATGTGATTCCAGGTGAAAACCCAAGCTCCGTCGGAGCGGGCAGTGCTGACATTTATGTCGTTACCTTCTTGAAGGAACCTCCTTGGAATCCTAAGTGGGATGCTTGTCCAAGTAAGGGCAGTACCCAAGCACCGGTCCACCCACATATCAAATTATCAAAGTACTGAACGCGAATCATATGAACATGATGAAAACTAGCCTGACGATAATTCCCATGTGTCCTCGGGAGCTCCTTTCTCATTATTAGAAATTGTCCAGGCTTATCCTTTGCTACATAAAGGATTTGGCCACCTTGCTGCACTTTATTTACTTTATTTACTTGTTACTCGTTATAATTTATCTTATCACAAAACTATCTATTACCTACAATTTCAGTGCTTGCAGAGAAAACCTTACTGAAAACCGCTTATCATTTCCTTCTGCTCCTCGTTGGGTTCGACACTCTTACTTATCCAAAGGACTACGATAGATCCCCTACACTTGTGGGTCATCAAGACTCTTTTCTGGCGCCGTTGCCGGGGAGTGTAGCGCTTTTGGTGAGTGGAACTTGGTAAGGAAACATTTATATAGTGTGCTAAAATTTTCTGTTACTTGTCACTATGGAAACTAATCCTTTGAGGGGCTTGTTCGGGCTATCTTCACCCCGACCAGAAGAGAAAAGAGTTGCTCCTCAACCTACTAAACTTTATGAAAATATTTACTTTGAGATTCCTTCGGGTATGATAGAGAAACTGCTAGCTAATCCATTTGCAGGAGATGGAACATTGCATCCCGATTTACACCTTATCTTTGTGGATGAAGTTTGTGGATTATTTAAGCTTGCAGGTATTCCCGATGATGTTGTCAACAGAAAGGTCTTCCCTTTATCTTTGAAGGGAGATGCATTGACATGGTATAGGCTATGTGATGATACGAGATCTTGGATTTATAAGCGATTGAAGTTGGAATTTCACCAGAAGTTCTATCCTATGCATCTTGTTCATCGTGATCATAATTACATATATAATTTCTGGCCTCGCGAAGGAGAAAGCATCGCTCAAGCTTGGGGGAGGCTTAAATCAATGTTATATTCATGCCCCAATCATGAGCTCTCCTGGGAAATGATTATTCAAAAAATTTATGCTCGGCTTTCTCTTAATATCGCAACCTGCTCGATACTTCCTGCGCTGGTTCTTATATGCTGAAGACTATTGATTTCAAATGGGACTTATTGGAAAGAATTAAATGCAACTCTGAAGATTGGGGTTCCGACGATGGTAAGGAGTCAGGTATGACAGCTAAGTTCGATTGTGTTAAATCTTTTATGGATACCGATGCTTTTCGTGGATTTAGCGCTAAGTATGGACTTGACTCTGAGATAGTAGCTTCTTTCTGTGAATCTTTTGCTACTCACGTTGATCTCCCTAAAGAGAAGTGGTTTAAATATAATCCTCCTGTTGAAGTGAAAGTAGTTGCACCTATTACAGTTGAGGAAAAGACTATCACCTATAGTGATCCTATTGCTCCTACTACTTATGTTAAGAAACCTCCTTTTCCTGTTAGGATAAAGGATCATGCTAAAACTTCGACTGTTGTTTGTAAGAATAATACTAGGACTTATACACCTCCTGAGCAAATCAATGTTGAATCTAGTATTGCTATGATTAAAGATCTCTTGGATGATGATTTAGATGGGCATGTTATTTATTTCTGTGATGAAACTGCTAATATTGCTAGACCAGATACTAAGATACATAGACCTGTCATAGGCATGCCTGTTATTTCTGTTATAATAGGAGATCATTGTTATCATGGTTTATGTGATATGGGTGCTAGTGCTAGTGCAATACCGTATGACTTATATAAAGAAATTATGCATGATATTGCACCCGTTGAATTAGAAGACATTGACGTTACCATTAAGCTTGCTAATAGGGATACCATTAAACCAGTTGGGATTGTTAGAGATGTTGAAGTCTTGTGTGGGAAGGTTAAATACCCTGCAGATTTTCTTGTTCTTGGTTCCCCACAAGATGATTTTTGTCCCATTATTTTTGGTAGACCCTTCTTAAATACAGATAGTGGTAGAATTGATTGTGAAAAAGACACTGTCACCATTGGATTAGATGGTATGTCTCATGAGTTTAATTTTTCTAAGTTTCATAGACAACCTTGTGATAGGGAACCACCTAGTAAGGATGAGATTATTTGTCTTGCTTCCATTGCCGTGCCTCCTACTGACCCATTAGAACAATATTTTCTAGACCATGAAAATGATACGTTTATGAAGGAAAGAAGGGAAATAGATGAGGTGTTCCTTAAACAAGAACCTGTGCTAAAACATAATCTTCCCGTTGATATTCTTGGGGATCCCCCTCCACCCAAGGGTGATCCCGTGTTTGAACTCAAACCATTACCTGATAATCTTAAGTATGCTTATCTTGATGAAAAGAAAATATATCATGTTATTATTAGTGCTAACCTTTCAGAGCAAAAAGAGGAAAGATTATTGAAAACTCTGAAGAAGCACCGAGCTGCTATTGGATATACTCTGGATGATATTAAGGGCTTTAGTCCCACGTTATGCCAACACAAAATTAAATTGGAGGATGACGCCAAACCAGTTAGAGATCCTCAACGACGACTGAATCCCAAGATGGAAGAAGTGATAAGAAAGGAGATACTAAAGCTCCTTGAGGCAGGTATAATCTATCCCGTTGCTGATAGTGATTGGGTAAGCCCTGTCCATTGCGTTCCTAAAAAGGGAGGTATTACCGTTGTTCCTAATGATAAGATGAATTGATTCCGCAAAGAATTATTACAGGTTATAGGATGGTAATTGATTTCCGTAAATTAAATAAAGCTACTAAGAAAGATCATTACCCTTTACCTTTTATGGATCAAATGCTAGAAAGACTATCCAAACACACTCATTTCTGCTTTCTAGATGGTTACTCTGCTTTCTCTCAAATACCTGTGTCAGTGGGGGATCAATCAAAAACTACTTTTACTTGCCCTTTCGGTACTTTTGCTTATAGACGTACGCATTTTGGTTTATGTAATGCACCTGCTACCTTTCAAAGATGCATGATGGCTATATTCTCTGATTTTTGTGAAAAGATTTGTGAGGTATTCATGGATGACTTCTCCGTTTATGGACCCTCTTTTGATGATTGTTTGAGCAACCTTGATCGAGTTTTGCAGAGATGCGAAGACACTAGTCTCGTCCTGAATTGGGAAAAGTGTCACTTTATGGTTAATGAAGGCATTGTCTTGGGGCACAAGATTTTCAAGAGAGGTATTGAAGTTGACAAAGCTAAAGTTGATTCTATTGAAAAGATGCCATGTCCCAAGGACATAAAAGGTATAAGAAGTTTCCTTGGTCATGCCGGTTTTTATAGCAGGTTCATTAAGGACTTTTCTAAAATCTCTAGGCCTCTAACTAATTTATTGCAAAAAGATATTCCTTTTATCTTTGATAATGATTGTGTAGAAGCATTTGAAATACTTAAGAAAGCTTTGATCACTGCACCTATTGTTCAGCCACCTGATTGGAATTTACCTTTTGAAATTATGTGTGATGCTAGTGATTATGCTGTAGGTGATGTTCGAGGGCAAAGAGTTGATAAGAAATTGAATGTTATCCAGTATGCTAGTAAGACTCTTGATACTGCCCAGAGAAATTATGCTACTACTGAAAAACAATTCTTAGCAGTTATGTTTGCAGTGATAAGTTTAGACCTTATATTGTTGATTCCAAAGTTACTATTCACACTGATCATGCTGCTATTAAATATCTTATGGAAAAGAAAGATGTTAAGCCTAGACTAATTAGATGGGTTCTCTTGCTCCAAGAATTTGACTTACATATTATTGATAGAAAGGGAGCTGAGAACCCCGTTGCAGACAACTTGTCTAGGTTAGAGAATGTTCTTGATGACCCACTGCCTATTGATGATAGCTTTCCTGATGAACAATTAGCGGTCGTTAATGCTTCTCGTACTGCTCCTTGGTATGGTGATTATG
Source organism: Triticum dicoccoides (assembly GCF_002162155.2). Classification (NCBI taxonomy): domain Eukaryota; kingdom Viridiplantae; phylum Streptophyta; class Magnoliopsida; order Poales; family Poaceae; genus Triticum; species Triticum dicoccoides. The sequence goes on from NC_041383.1 coordinate 25,270,566, forward strand.
CTAATTACATTGTTGCTAAATTTATACCGCCTAGTTTCACATACCAGCAAAAGAAAAAGTTCTTTTATGATTTAAGACATTACTTTTGGGATGATCCACACCTTTATAAAGAAGGAGTAGATGGTGTTATTATACGTTGTGTGCCTGAGCATGAACAGGAATAGATCCTACGCAAGTGTCACTCTGAATCTTATGGAGGACACCACGCTGGAGATAGAACTGCACACAAGGTACTACAATCTGTTTTTCATTGGCCTACTCTCTTCAAAGATGCTTGTAAGTTTCTCTTATCTTGTGATGAATGTCAAAGAAAAGGTAACATTAGTAGACGTCAAGAAATGCCTATGAATTATTCTCTTGTTATTGAACCGTTTGATGTTTGGGGCTTTGATTATATGGGACCTTTTCCTGCCTCTAATGGTTACACACATATTTTAGTTGCTGTTGATTACGTTACTAAGTGGGTAGAAGCTATTCCAACTAGTAGTGCTGATCATAACACTTCTATTAAAATGCTTAAAGAAGTTATTTTTCCGAGGTTTGGAGTCCCTAGATATCTTATGACTGATGGTGGTTCACATTTTATTCATGGTGCTTTCCGTAAGATGCTTGCTAAGTATGATGTCAATCATAGAATCGCATCTCCTTATCATTCGCAGTCTAGTGGTCAAGTAGAGTTGAGCAATAGAGGGCTCAAATTAATTTTACAAAAGACTGTGAATAGATCTAGAAATAATTGGTCCAAAAAACTGGATGATGCATTATGGGCCTATAGAACTGCATACAAAAATCCTATGGGTATGTCTCCTTATAAGATGGTTTATGGAAAAGCGTGTCATTTACCTCTTGAACTTGAACATAAGGATATTGGGCTATTAAAGAGCTCAACTGTGACTTCAAACTTGCCGGTGAGAAGAGGTTGTTCGATATTAGCTCACTTGATGAATGGAGAACCCAGGCTTATGAGAATGCCAAGCTATTCAAAGAAAAAGTCAAATGCTGGCATGACAAAAGGATACAAAAGCGTGAGTTTAACGTAGGAGATTATGTGTTATTATTCAACTCTCGTTTAAGATTTTTTGCAGGAAAACTTCTCTCTAAATGGGAAGGTCCTTACGTTATCGAGGAGGTCTATCGTTCTAGTGCCATAAAAATCAACAACTTCGAAGGCACAAGTCCGAGGGTGGTAAACGGTCAAAGAATTAAACATTATATTTCAGGTAATCCTATCAATGTTGAAACTAAAATTATTGAAACCGAAACACCGGAGGAATACATAAGGGACACTTTCCAGAACGTTCCAGACTTCGAAAAGGAATAGGTATGTGGTACGGTAAGTAAACCAACTCCAAAACAACTCCAATGTCAATTTTTATCAGTTTTGGAATATTTAAGAATTTTAGGAAGAAAGAAGTAGTCCGAAAGGGACACGAGGCCCCCACGAGAGTGGAGGGCGCGCCCACCCTTACTGGGCGCGCCCCCCTGTCTCGTGGACACCTCGTGTCCCTCCCGGACTCCGTTTTCTTGCACGTTACATATTTTGGTCGGTAAAAATTGATTATATATACTCCCAAAGGTTTTGACCACCATATCACGCAAATATCCTCTGTTTTCGTTTCGAGCTGTTTCTGTTTCAGATCTAGAGCATCATGTCGTCTCCAAGCGCTCCCAGGGACAAGTTTTTCGAGAGGGTTATCAACCCCTACCTCGCGGAGGTGCTGCAACACCCTCAAACCATTGAGATGCATGAGGGGCTGCTGCACATCCGCGATGTGGAGGGACCAAGGCGTACCGGAAGCGTGGAGACAAAGCTCGAAGCCGTGGAGCAGCATGTTTTCAAGTGCCAAGGGAAGGTGGAGCGTGGACTCAGCGCCAACCAGATGATGATCACGGAGTTCACCAACAACCACAAGCTGGATGCCAAAGTCATTGGGGAGACCATCTTCAAGCTTCAAGAGAAAATCGAGCACCTGCAAGCCCAGATCTATGACCTGCAAAACCAGAACTGTGATTATGAATATAGATTCAAGAGAATGAGTTTGGCTGCAGATTTAAGGATCCCGGAGACTCGATCATCCTTCTATGATGGAGAGCCTATGCCTTGGAAGATGGACGACAAGCCTACATCATCAGCAACTCCTACTTCACCACCTCCGAGGACATCATCACATGGGTACGGCACTCCCCTTGGCAACTGCCAAGCTTGGGGGAGGTGCCCCGGTATCGTATCACCATCACACTCCTATCTTTACCATTTTATTTAGTTCGATCCTTTTAGTAGTATCTTGATCTAGTAGATTGAAGTTTTGATATCAAGTAGTTTTGAGTTTTGCTTTGTGATCTCTTTTTGTAATCGAGTCCATGAGCTATCTATAATAAAGATTAGTGTTGAGTCAAGGGCTTTGCTATGCTGCTATGATCTTGAGGAAGTAGAAAGAATAAAAGAGTTCATATTGATCTTATGGTTAGTGATGACTTCACATATAGAAAGTATGAGGCTTAAAAATTGTTGAGAGTTGATAAACGTAGTTATGGTCATCGTTGCAATTAATAGGAAGTGATAAGGAAAGAGAGGTTCACATATAAATATATTATCTTGGACACCTTTTATGATTGGGAGCACTCATTAAGTATGACATGCTAAAAGAGTTGGCGTTGGACAAGGAAGACAACGTAATGATTTATGTTTTCTCACATCTCAGTTAAAGTATATTGTCATTGACCTTCCAAACATGTTGAGCTTGCCTTTCCCCCTCATGCTAGCCAAATTCCTTGCACCAAGTAGAGATACTACTTGTGCTTCCAAATATTCTTAAACCCAGTTTTCCCATGAGAGTCCATGATACGTCCATTTTGCATCATGCTTTTATATCAATATTTATTGCATTATGGGCTGTTATTACAAATTATATCTCAATACTTATGGTTATTCTCTCTTATTTTACAAGGTTTACCATGAAGAGGGGGAATGCCGGCAGCTGGAATTCTGGCTGGAAAAGGAGCAAACATTGGAAACCTATTCTACACTGCTCCAAAAATCTTGAAACTCCACGAAACCTATGGAAGAAATACATCAGGGGGCCCACACCCTGTCCAGGAGGGTGGGGGCGCCCCCCC